>NC_134572.1:127602229-127917854 GCF_050947875.1 Dermacentor variabilis | reverse complement strand
CTGCAAAAAAAAAAGGAAAAAGACGGAAAAGAAAAAGAAAAAGAACCGCAAGGAGTCAGTGGGACTTTTACTAGCCCAGATGCTGCCAAAGTACACTCCATCGCAGAACAGAATCTCGCCTTTCTGAAATTCTGGTGCAGCATGGGCGGCTACCACACTCAAGAATCTCACAACTAGTCCATTGAGCCCACAGTTCCCAGCAGTTTCGGGGCACCTGATGAAGGCGGCGGCCATGCTTGCGACGCAGCAGAGGGGAGGAGGAATCTCTGCATTCGTATTCGATTCACATTCGATTCGTGAAGTCACTATATAACATGGTCGAATATTTGTTTCCTTCAAATGTATAGTGATGCGTAACAACACTTACTGGAGCCTCGAGGGAGAGGGAACGATTGAAGTGAGGACTGTTCCAAATGGTTCTGCAAAAGGAGAACTATGGTTGGTGCTTAGGGCCACGATTCGCTAAGCGGGGCCATGGGTCACATTACTTTTGCTCAAAAATTTCCAGCCATTCAATAAGGATGACTTCATTTAGGCAGCTTAAATCTGAACTTGTTCTCTCGATTCATTATTTTACCAGTATCACCATGTTTGCATCTCATGAAAATTGTATTGTGCTATAGTATGACACTTTTATTCCTTGAACGAAAACAAATAACGCTGTATATGCACCTGGTGAAGTGCTGGTCGCTTGTCACATTTGTGCTATTTCCGCTGCTCCCTGAACGACTAAAAGGAGTTGTTTTTCATTTATACGTTCCTTAATTGTCAGAACGTCCTGGCACAAACGATATTACATGCATGTGTCAAATAATAAACATAAGCCTCATTTCTTTACTTAACGTACTCCATGCAAACTTCATATTTCACTTTGTTTAAGTATGAGAAAATGCTTGATATTCAACCCGCCACTCGGAGGTCGTTTATCTTGAACATTGTTATTAGATTCAATTTTGAAATTTCACTTATGGAACACCTCTAGTTAAAACTAAATACACAGTAGTCTTAGTTAATTAAATTTGTGATGACGTAACATCAAGTGCATGACGTGCCAATTCGTCATCACGTGCACTGACATCAGCAGCGGATAAGCAACAGCTGCCTATAAGAAGCGCGTCAAAAGAATAAAAGCTGATTCCTTGTTCTGCGCCGGTCACTGTTGTTTCTGGAGTACGGATTTTCGGTTGCGGCATGCTACTATAAAATTCAAACGTGGGAAAAAACCAGCCTTGTGGAACAGGCATTTCACAACTGTGGCATCGACTCTACATGTAGTAGAGTTTACAGAAAGGGATCAATTGCGGATAATGAATATGTTCTTCTGAAAGTGCAATAGCAGGAAGTGCAGCTGGAACAGCCAGAACGACGAAACAATAACTGAAATAGATTTGACACTTTTTACTGAGCCCAGCATTCTGTAGGATGTAGAGTTGTTAGGTATGGTAAAAGGCAGCGATCAAAGCATATACAGGTCCAAGATTGGCCTCAATTTGAAGAGAGAAAGAAGAAAATTAGTCAGGCATAAACAGAGCAATCTAGTAGCAGTCAGGGGAAAGACAGATGAATTCAGGTTAGTGCTCGCGAACAAATATGAGGCTTTGAATAGGAGATTTAAGATAGCATAGAAATAATAAAGGATGCATGAACTGAAATTATTTCAGAGGCTGCAGTCAAAGTTGGATGTAAGGCACCCTGACAGCAAGCGGGTAAGAGAGAGAGAGAGAGAAAAGTAAAGGCCAGGCGGCCAACCAAAGGCATTTCCGGTTTGCTATCTTATACAGGGAAAGGGGGTTTGATGATAAAAATAAGCAGGCAAACTCTACCAATTAATAAATGTCCTGATAAAGTAAGAAGAAAGTGCGAGAGCATGAAACTCCAGAGGTCAGATAGGATGCGCTGAACTCTCAAAGCTGGTCAACAAAAACAAGGTAAGTGGCACTGGAAATTATAACTTGAGGAAGATTGAGGGAGCCAGAAAAAAATGGAGGTAGTGTAAAATCAGTACAGAGGAAGCTTGACATTGGAATGAACAAGATGGATGCAGTCAAAGATAAGGAGGACAATGCCATCTACAACTTGAGGCTTAACAAATAACCTCGAGAAAAAGGTAAGTGCCGTGCAACAAGTGGTGGAACGAAAAATAATTGGTGGAACCAACGTGCGGTAACGTTGAAGTGGAACGTTACGGGACAGGGATACATATCTGTCTGGACTCGAAAGCAAACGGAGGCAGCCGACATTCTAGTTGAGGTTAAAGGTAAGAAATGGAGATGGGCAGGCTATGCGATACGTAGAACTGAAAACCGCTGGTTTACTTGAGTTGCAGGAATGGATTCCAAGGAAAGGAAAACGTAGTAAGGACGGCAAAGAAGTGCATGGTGTAATACAAACGCAAAATTTGAAAACGTATGATGATGTGAGCTGAGGCAAGATATGGGTGATTGGAGGTCGCTGGAACAGCCTATCGCTCTGCAGTGGACCAAAGATACGGCAATGATAATGACTATGGCGACCTCAGATGTCCACATGCATTCCACATCCGGGTATCGGTTGATGCTGATGGTGCCAGCCGTCTCCGCTCCGAGGCTAATGAGTATGACGCAGAACAATATGACATTGCACTTTGATCTTAGCCAAAAGACTGAGAATGACAACCGGACCCCATGGAAGGCCACGAGCAATTTGGTTTCTGCCGGTGTGATCGACCGTCAGCCGACGACATAAAAAGAGTACGTCCACTAAGGCATCAGACGACCAGCGCGTACAGTCGTCCACGTAAAACAATGTATTCAATGGAATGAAGAATGGCCTCATGAAGGGCGTCATCGTAAGAGCCTTCATAAATGCCCTGATAGTTCAAGAAGGAGGAGGAGGAAAAAGAGGGAAGGAAAGGTAGGGAGGACAACCAGACTAGCGTGCGGTCTTCTATTCTATGCGGGGGAAAGGAGGTTAAGGGATGAAAAGAAAGGAGAGGGAAGGAGGAAGATACTATCAAAGTTAATTAGTTCAAGAACGTGTACTAAAGCGTAGATAGCTGTGGGCAGCGATATTGCTAATGAGCACATTCTGCATATTTTTTTTTTAAATGACTCTGGCCTCGCTGCACACGAAATGTCGATACACCAACAGCTTATCTTATTTTGTTGTAGCGCAAGCTCAACGACAAGGATCGCAGAAAGGCACATCTGACACACACAGCCGCCAACTGCTTGCGGTGGTTATGGTATTTTTGTGCAGTGTGAATGAAGACTATTTATGCTTTCATCAGCCTTTTGACAAGAGAAAACAGAGGTGAGAGTCTTTTCTATCCAGTAGAACAAAGGCATAGCACATGCTGTGCCAAGCCGTACTCTACGAATTGTTTCAACACAGCGGCTCACCTTCGTCACGATAGTATGGGGGATGTAGGGGTGGATCTAATGCATTCCGGATGAAACTAAACGCCATAATGCCATAATGCATTCCATTCAAGAAGGTTTCCTAGATATATTCATACGAACAGTTTGTTTTAAAAAGAAAACGCATATCCCGCGCAGTGAAACTCCCCAACGATAACACACCACTTTATTGTGTAGCGCGAACCATGGCATTTGTAGCGGCGCTCCCCATGTAACTTAATGTAACCTAATATTTACAAAAGAAAAAAAATCTTATCCCACACACAACGACGCTATGAGAGAAAAAAAAACTCCGCATTCTCGCCTGAGAACGTAAAAAAAAAAAAGAAAAAAAAAGAAACCATTCCTCTGTTTTACATGTCAAAACCGCCGACGATTACGAGGCGCGCCTTAGTGTGGGATTCCGGATTAATTTTGGCCATTTGGGTGTCTTTAACGTGTACCGAATGCACAGTACACGAGTCTTTTTACATTTGGCCCCGATCGAAATGTGGTACGAACGCTGATCACAAGCATGCGTGTACCGACAGCCACCAGGCTTGCACTGGCTTGTGCGAGTAAAAGAGCGAAATACCAGAAAGCATCAATGTATACGTTGTAGCTGAAATAAGTCTTTCAATTTTAGGCAATCTGTAATGCAAAAAATAGTTCGAAGTAAAAAAAAAAGTCAAACAAGGCATCCAAGCAACAAATACAGCTAGCGTCCTCTGTTGGATGCGAACAGAAATGCCGAAATGGATTGAGCAGCGCGTGTTTTAAATGCAGTGGCGAGTGCTCATTTAGAAGAGCGATAAGTAATGAAATGCTGAAAATGTAGAAACTGAGAGGAATAGAAGAATACGGGTGATTACTTCACACAGATGTCAGGATAGTTAGAAACCCAGTTTCGAAACTGTGGATGTTGCACCATTTTCCTTAAAACGAACCTGCAAGGACATTCAACAGCACAAATTTTTGATTCTGTTCCGTTCCCAAGATATTAGGCAGGTAACAGCAATACACTGGTACAGAAAAAGGAGATCATTAAGTGAATAAATCCAAAAGAACAAGCAACGCCATACTGCCAGAGGCGCTTGCACTAGAGTGAAACTTCGCGCTTCAATCTTTCGAGCACATAGGGTGTTCGAATGGTGAAATTTCGAAATGGTATAGAATAAGATTATTCGTGAAAACCAGCAACAAATATCAAATCGAATATAGAATATATTTTGTGATTCTTAAAGTAACACTAACTATGATTCTTGCGCGGAGTCAGTTGAGTAAAAGGCAATGGGGCTTGTATTCATTGACACGTGTATGCAATACCATTCACATTTAGATACCTGGCTTACTGAGAGGCTTTCGAGTGTAACTGGTTTAAGTTATCGGGGGCACCATAGCAATGGCACTGATGAAACAAAGAAAAACCATGATACTACAACATCGTGTACATTGTTTGAAAAGGATGCAAACATGGCACGGCTGGATATATAACAACACGCAACGAATTAGTGTATGAGATGCCTGAGAGAGTCAGTCTTGCTGAATGACCGGAAATTAGTGAGCAGCAGTCACCTGAGCTTCGCGTTCGCTTCGAAATTGTGCCTCCACGCTACAATCGCAGCTCCTACTGCCGAAGAACCAGTCGCAACAATCCTGACATCCATCCTTATGTCACCCTCGAGGCGTCGATGGGCGTTTCTATTGCGATAGAAATGATACGAACGCTCAAGGAGCGTTGGAACCAACGTTGTCGTCGGCGTGCCTTCCAGCTATCGACGGCGCACGCGCGGCAGGGGCGCGCGTGTTTGGCTGCAAAAACGACGAAGTCAAGCGTAGACGACGGCAGCGCTACACTCAATCGCCTCGGTGCCGGCAACCTTCTGCTGCTCTCCCTGAGAGTTTTGCTCACGCTTAATATAAGCACGCTAGCGTTCATGCTGAGCTGCTGTACCTATGCGCAGGTCCTAGCCGAAGCGGCAGTAAACTTCAAGCTAACTTCATTTGATATTTTGCAGTGGGTAGACTTCGGTTCCCCATCGCCCTCATCTCGTGCGCCAGTGAGGTGGGACGCCTGCCACGCCAATTGCGTTGCTCCTAATCATGCCAGCGCGAGTCACACTATGGAGGCACCCTATGCGCCAGCGTTGTGAGACGCCTGGTAGCCGCCAGGGCGGTGTTTCTCGTGCCCAGCAGCTGCGTCACGCCAAGAACGCAGTTCGAGGCCTTCAAACGCAATGCTAAACCTTGCTATCATTGTCACTGCTTCAGCTTTCGGGGGAAGCTGATATTTTTTTTTCGCCTCTTACATATTCGAAAGAAAAGAATATTCGGCAACTCAATATAGCGAATTTCCAATTAAATACCATTCGCTTCAATTAGTATCCGAAATTTCGAATATTCGCACACCCCTATACCAGCATGAAGAGTTCCCGCATTTCCTTGCGGGGAGTGAGCAAATATTAGTTGAATGCAGTCTTCTGACGATTCATAGGGGCCGCACCGGTAAAAACAATTGCAGGCGGTTGTCGGCGCGGAGCACAGCACAGAGAGTGGGGACCTCGTTCTGTCTAGGCTCATTGAAAGCAGTCGCCAACTCGAGCAGTTCTCTGTGCACTGCACTTGTTTCTAGGCTCACCGATTGGTGTGCCCCACGGAATTGAAAGATAAACAATACCCACAGCCCTTCGTATGTTAAAATTAAAACAGTTAAATTAAAACAATGAGTTAAAATTGACCTTGTTGCAGCCAATCAAACAAGTTACTTTGTTTATTCTCGTACAACGTTTCAGGTCCAAAAATTCGTTATTGTATGTGGAGGTGAATGAACTAAAGCGGGCAGACAACGCATTTTCTCTCGATGTAATGTATAACTCCAGCGCGTCTATTTCCCCGCCGTCAATGAACCTGTACCACTTTAAACATTGCATAAAGCATGGGGGGGGGGGGGGGGGTGAGGTTGTGTCATTTATGAAAACAGATGACTCGGACGGATTTGACTAAGGTTTTCTTTAGCGCCTGTTCGTGCGCAATGGGAGTACATTACGCACGCGTGTTACGGACACAGATGCCTTCTGTAGAACTAGAAATACACGCACGTCAATTGATTTAGACTAATGTCAGCCGCTACGCAAACATTGGTGGTTAATTTACGTGCGGAACATCAAACGGGACTTTAGGACAATCTAGGTGCTTGTAAGGTTGTGATATACAAGGTGTTTTAGCTAACTTTAGCCAGAGTTTAAAAAGATGCCGATGCACTCTAAGGCGACGCAACTAAATAAATGCTACTCGCTTTTGTATGTAGTGTGTCGCGCAATTTCTTGTCTTTTGGTTAACTATATAATTAGTCAAGATTAGTTAACCAACCTATGAAGCAACGAAGCTAGGGAATAAATCCAAATAGAAAGCTGCAGAGCGGTTTCCAAAACATCAGAATAAACAGTTTCTGTCTTTCTATTTATTAAGTATTAGTGTTTTTCAGCTTACTGCGGATGGCCCGGAACGCAAAAGACTACCACGTGACCTGCCCGCTTGCGCGTCGTGATTGCACTGCTCCTAAGCGTTCCGCGCACAAAAGAACATAACATTTAGCCGGGTGTGCTGTCTAACTGTCTTATCGGACGTCTTGCAAAGCGCTCTACAGCTTCCTAACTGGAATTTTTTGCCTAATTTCGGTGCTTCAGAAGATGTTTAATTAATCTTGACTAAGCAAAGTACAAGATAGAGTGAAACGCTACATACAAAAGTGAGAAACTTGCATTTGGTCGCGTCGTCTTAGAATGCATTGGCATATTTTTAAACTCTGGCTAAAGTTAGCTGAAACACCCTGTATATTCCCAGTGCTTTAGCTGTGTACGTTCACTGTTATTACGGAGGCAGTGCTCCTTTAGACGACACAAGTACGAATACTGAAGAGGAGAAACACAAGGATCGAGTATCAAAGAAAGATTGATTTGCTTCAAGACAATGCGTTTAGGTACATGCCATATTAAAACGAATGCTAAGTAAAATGGAGGGAATGAACCCAGGAAGCACATGCAGGAGGAAAGAAATTAACGCAACAACCTGAACCACAATGCCATCAGACACCAAAATTATTAAAGGGCTGAACGAAGTAATGGTCCACCCTTGACTTTGTGACAATCGCACACGTGGAAATCTCGTTTCCTTCTCAAAACAAAACGCTCGAAAAAACACCGAAGGGCAACTGACCCTGCTATCAGTCCCTTTGTTAGCATTTATCGCTTCTAAAATTTATCTTGCTAGCCTGCTCCGTTTCCTGCACAGCTTCCCGCTACTGTTCCTGCGCATGCGTTTTGATACAGCAGGTACGTACATAAGACGCCTGTCTTGCCTGCAACAAATCTTTAGAGGATGTTCGGCAATTGTGTTTGCCTCTTAGAGTGAGCGTACTTGTTACAGGTGCGGTGCCCTCTACGACATTAGCCAACCTGCCAGCGCGCCAACATTTCCTCAACATTCGTTACGTTCGCATTAGCAGCCGAGAGTGGTGCCATCAGTCCGCCTTTCTTTAAAACGTCTCCTAACGTCACACCTGGCGGTAACGGCACAGCCAGGCAACAGAGGAAGCCATGAAACAAACGCCAGCCTTAGAGATCGAGATAGTACATTGTTAAATGTTACAGAGGTAAATTGCTGGTGCCTAATATAACGGGTGATTTTTAGACTTTACAGAACTTACAAAAATCGCTCCTTACACATAGTTCAATTTTTGTTTTTGAGCAGCATTACTCGAAGAGTATAACATTATTAATTTAGTTGTTAGCTAATTACTTCACGGCGCGTGAAGATATTGCAATTGGCAGATTACAGCCGAGCAATTCGCAAGAGGTATATACTCTGAGAAATTCGCAGGACGACAGCAGTTTAGAGATATTCATTCCAGGACATGGCGACAAAATATATCGGCGTCCCCGTTATGCTAGTGCATAATAAAATGCATACTAAATGCATAATAAATGCATAGTGCTAGTGCATACATAAAATGACCTTGTATTAAAAGAAAAGTGCAACAACAGTGCATTTCGCCGCAAGTTTAACATTGTACGTCTACGAACCGGTGATATCCTCAGAATTTCTTCCATGTAGACGTGCCCTGCGAACTTAATAACCCCAATTCGTAAAATTCAATATGTGCATTTACTTTGTCTTTAAAAAAACATGTACCTGTAATAAGAACTTCGTGAAGAAAGCATTATTAAGTATTGAATTATGCATTTTGATTTATTGCGCAAATGATGTTTCCCTCTTCGAGCAGTAGACTTCAATAATGAAAATTGTGCTATCTGCAATAAACATAAAAAATATCTGAACACTCTTAAAAAAGGACAACAAACACTGCACTGCAACGTTTTGCTGCGGCAATAGGCAAGCAACTCTAAAATGGAGCCCTTCGTTGCACTTGTGATGGCGTGTCCTCATTCGGAGTATCAATAGTTAAATCTTAACCTGAATCCCCCCTCCCCCAAACACACACACACAGATAGGGAGAGAGAAATAGACATTTATTTCTGACCTAGCGAGAGAGAGAGAGAGAGAGAGAGAGATCTCGCTTTGCCTTAAGATGGTAATATACATGGATAAAACATTCCTTATTTAAGGAATAATAACCCCTTAAACCAAGCCTCCCCCTGATTCGTGGCCTCGCACTTCCTATTGCGTGGCTGCACATGTGCCTCCAGTTCCTTTTGATCCACGGAGGTGAGCCTGTGTTCATACACCGCAGAGAGCAGCTCCCTATTTTTGACCATTTTAAGATATTAAGGCCTACCACAACACTTGTGCGATCGCAGTCTCTTAGCTTGCGCTGATTTCGCAAAGTGCAAGTTTTATTCAGTTGGATAGGAATATAAGTAAGGTATGTTGGAACAGGCGCACCGGTACCCCCGGTGAGCGCTGCAGTGTTTGTCACGTGTAGACGTCGCGAAGAAGTAAATTCACGATAAAAAAGAAAGTTGTGTTTCTAGCATTGCACGCCATCCTTCCTGCGAATATGAAGTGCAGTTGAATGCTGATGAGCCGTCGGCAAATATTTGCTGTGTCCGTATGTATACATGCATTCTTTAGTGGTAAGTTGTTGTGGGCAGCCCGCCGTAAATTTCGCCAGAACAGTGTATGGGCTGATATAAGTAGAAATATAAGGGTTTTTCAAAGCTATGACGTAGGTATAGGTCGAGAGCAGAGCTGAAAGTGAACGCAATGTCTCTTACACAAGCCACAAGAGGGGTAAACTTGAAATATACGGTCGCGATCAGTGCACTCCGGGGAATTACTATCCTGTAGTGCCGTTTCCTTGCAAGCCGAGACTGCCCTTCAGAAAAGCACGCTTTACGTAATGTCTAGGCGTTGACAACGGAAAGGACGGAATCAATTACTTCGCAAGGAGCGCTACGAGCAGAGGACACCCACTAATGTTCGGGCTTAGCAGGCGTGCTGTTTAATGCGTAGCATTGTTTTCCTCATTACAGGCACTTTGGAGAAGATAGGTTACTGCTTGGTATAGTTTTCTTACCTCTTAAACAGAAAATCCATGGTTGAATCTGGGATTGAACCTCTGGCTTTCAGCGCAGCAGCTCGATGCTCCAACCAGTAGGCCACAATCGCGTGCACAGTTTTCTCGTGCCATTGCCAACTGGTTTTTTGAGACACTTGACACGGGCGTCATTTGGCCGTTTTTCGCGTCCTTCGCTCGTGACAGCTAGCGCCTTGAGACGCCATGTTAGACTACACCGCCTTTGGGATCGGCTCACATTCCCGAGTATTTTCCTCGTAGCCGCTGGTGCTACGCAGAAGATGTGCGACATTGCACGTCCTTCACGATCGGACAGGGTTGAATAGATTTCAACGTATCTTTCCTGGCGTACACAAGTCACCACTGTTTTATGTACAGCACACGACATAGACGTTGGTGCTTATGAATGTCGCAGATGATTCAGTCATAGATGACTTTGCAATCCGTGCTTCTTTCCCGTACCGCCTTCCATTACTTATGCAGAACCCAACATTCGGATGTTGGAAACTCATGTCGAACGTCCGAAAGAGGAGTCATGCCGTCGTCGTAATGCGATCGTCATCACCATCGTCATCGCCTTGCTGCTGTTATCACAGACAGAATCGCCCTTTGTAGCAATGTGGTCCCACCTAATAATTCTTCGCACGAACACTAACAATGCTGCATAGCCAGGCTACCTACAAAATACTTCACACAATATCCCTTCACACACTATCTGCGATGTGCATACAGCTTTTTAGCCAATGTAATTGGGCTGTGGTGGCCACTCACTATACAGGGATTTTGCTTTGACGGCACTTCATCATCTCTTTGCGAATAGCAACCTAATTTACTTTCATTCGTATTTATAGCTATCCTTGCGAATGACTTCTTGAACTTGCTGCAAGTTCACTTGTACAATATGACATTCATGTGCGCATATTCGGGGTCGGCCACATTTAGGCAGCACGCCTCCTTCCTGTTCAAGATCTAAGGTTTAGCACAAAATTTAGAAAGTTTTTATATTATTTGCTCACCTCATTATAAGGCATCGTGTAAGATACATTTCCCCATGAAGTAGCAGAATGATCTATATTATACAGGCTTGATTACTAATGAAGTGTTTCCCCTAAATATGCTCAGCCCCCTACATATAATACGAGTGTTCCATGGCAAAATCTTACCGACTTTATAGGCTTTATGCGTGTGCACATTGTTAAGAACGGCCAGCTGCAGTGCAAGTTTACCGGCCATTTACGCCAGCGGTGGCAACCTCATCTTGGAATTCCGCCGCCAACCTCTAGCCACGGCGTCACTAAGTCGACTTTGTGTCGGGGACAATACGCGCATCCTCCACTCTCCACCACTTCAGCTAGGATGCGTTCGACGAAGCAGGCTTTGTGCTGAAACCGCCACCGTTACGCTCTAGCCTCGTCGCCGTCGTGACTGAAGGAGTTCGACGAAGCAGGCTTTGTGCGCAACACGACAACGCCGCTCTGTTCTGCTATGAGTGAGGGAGTTGCCGCGGGAACGCCGGCGAAGGCTCCTTCTCACGCGCCGACCAAGACGCAAGACAATGTGCTACCCGGGCGCGCTACCTGGGGCGGCTCCGAGCTGTACGAAGCCCCTCTGACGTCGGCTCCGGACCATTGCACCTGTGTGTATGTGTGTGTGTGTGTGTGTGTGCGTGCGTGCGTGCGTGTGTGTGTAAACCGTCCCGGGGAGAGGCGGCCTGTTTACAATGACTGGACGAACGTTTTCCGTCCCCTTGGAATCAAGGGGGGACCGAGTGCTTATAAGCCGCTGTTGTGCGGATGCTCGACACACTTTCTTAAGCGGTCATGTTAGACTGAGACAATCTCTCAAGCAGTCGTGTTAGACTGACCTACTTTCTCTCGCAGTCATGCTAGACTGATGAACTACATGTAAATACTGTAAATAAACCCTTATTCCTCGTTCTCGATGAGAAGCAGTCCTTCCCTTCATCAACGTCCTCAGCGTGGATAAGTTGGACGACGGCATGGGCCAGCTACCTTCGAATTCATGCCGGACTCCAATCTTGACAACGGATCACGAGCGATGGGATTGATCCCCCAATCCTGACAACATTTATGCCCCTTTGGCTTATTTCTTGTTTGAATTTCTTTCGGTATGTGTGGTGGCATAGTACGTCTGTGTATTTTTGGAATATTTGGGCTTACTATATGGGACAAGGAGTTGCACTTCTTTATTGCCTCTTGTGATAGCAAGCCCTATTATAGTTTGTATGCCAATTAGCATAAAGTTATTAAGCAACAACAAAGAAAAAAAAGCACAGTTTCCTTAGCGTGCCATGCAAAGCAAGCAGTGAAGCACAAAACGTGCATTTCTTCCCCGGACACGAATGAGAGGGTTATGCAGTGATAGATCAGAATAGTTTTCAATTCTGTTGCTGTAATCTAAAGATGAGCAGTTCTCGCTTCAAAAGCAGACGCTCGGAGTCGTGGAAGAAGGGTGTCCGGTGGAATGCCTAGTTCTTGCGCGGACTGCATGATTGGCCCTTTAATTGCACTGCAGTTCCTAATGTCCTGGTATGAAGAGCATTTACGAGGGACTTTTGAGATATTTGTTTATGGAGCCAGTTTCCACCTTCATGAATGATTTTGTAAGAGTCAGTAAAAATGATGCATTCACAGCTATACGAATACGTTATTTCTGTGGCTCGCGCGATTGTTGATAGTTTATCCCAATGCGTTTTTGCTTCAAGGAAGACTTGTGTGCGGTTGATGGTATCATCTTTGAGTTATGGCTGATGTCAAGGTATCAACTTCGGCCCCCATCTAGAAAAATATAGTGTTGTTTCTAGCAGTGACGGATGAACAATTTGTATTCTCTTTTTCTTTGTTGTTTGAGGGCCTTTTTTATTTATCCACTTCTGTGGCATGTGACAACGGCTGGCAACCTTTTAGAGCGCAGCTCTTAGGCGCCCGTTTCTGCTTTGAACGTCGGCGTCGACGTCTCTCGGCGCAAGCGAGCTAACGAGCACAACGAAGGATGAGAGATCGAACGCGTAGCGCAGCAGGTAATGAAAAACGGCAAAAGCGAAGAGAGCGCGATGAAGAAAGCGGAGGACGAGAGCATGTCGATAGGGTGGAACGTGTTCTGTGGCGACGATCGCTGCGAGATTGCTCCAGAGTAGCGCGCGTCGTCTGTTCACCGATGACGCCATCGATAAGGCATGCGGCGAGTGCGTCCACCGATACCATATATAGAAACAAAGCGCTGCGTCACCAGAGGTGAGTCTGCGGCGGCTGCTGCGAATCGCGCCCAGCCGTCACCAACGCGCCCCGTCTCATGATCTCCCGATTAGCGAGGCACTCGCGCCACACTTCGCTCCGTTTGTAACGTGGCACACGAGCCAGGTTGTCAGCGCCGGCCAATATAGCGCGAAATGAAAGCACGTATACAGCTGCGACAAATTTCGAATTAGGGAGCTCCGCAATCGTCAGTACATAAATTTTGGTTTCCATTGTTTCTTATCGCTTACAAAGTTGCCAATAATCTAAATTTACATTACTGTAACGATCAACTGTCTTAACTTCGCGAATTACGTATTTTGTGCAGATACAAGAGATTATACTTTTCGCGTGAAGGACAGATTTTTTTGGAGTACGCGCCAAAGAATTCTTACACATTAAAATGCGGTCGATGGTAGCAGCCGTTGCGACAGAAGTGCTTAGAAACCAAGAAACAAAAGCGCAACCAAACAAGCGCTAAATTCAGTCTCTCCGTCATAAATGTGAAATGTCATTATTTTGTTTATACAGCTAAGTCTCTGATTCTGTGTACTTAAACCCAAAAGACTTACTCTCTACACAATGCTGCTACATGCCTTCTTGTGGGCATGGGTGCTGTGCATTCTAAACATTACCTTTAAAAATATGACTGAGAAAAGTAGTCCAAACACGCGGTTTGCTTGAAACAACTTGAAGCAATGAAATTTTGAGACCGCTCTAAGAGCAGTGATATCTCATCACCTTTACATCAAATTTGTGTTAGGTAAGCGGTCACAAACAATGCAGCACTTGAGCATCCGTACGACATCGAAAAAAAAAAAAAGCTGGCTCTCCCGTAATCGAGAGTAGATGTAAGCATGAAATGGCAACCGGCTAAGCAGGCTGGTTGGAGATGATACTAGTCACAATATTAAAATGGGTGTAGTGCATGTTTGCAACGGCACGCCCCACTGCACCACACCACACCAACCCATACTGTGCAGTGGTCCACGTGGACGCTGCCCAGCTATAACAAAGCCGGCTGATGGCTGCACGACAAGCAACGAAAGACGCCAGGGAGACAGAGCGCATTTCCTAGCTAGAAGAATGAATTCAATTCTGGAGTGTTTCGTGCAAAACAACGATTCGGTTACGAGGCACGCCGTAATGAGAGACTCCGGATTGATTTTGACCACCAGCTGATCTTTAAGGTGCCCTCAATGCGCGGGACACGGGCGTTCTTGTGTTTCGCCTCCATCGTAATACGGCCGCCGCGGCCGGGATTTGATCTCGCGACCTCGTGGTTAGCAGCGCAACACCATAGCGTTACGCTGAGCCACCGTGGCGGGTAGAAGGCCCGAAGGAGGCACTACGCAACGTGGCGCCATCTCTCGAGGCGACGCAAAACCAGCGCCGCCCAACCACGTGGCCGAACACGCAGACAGCTGGCGTTCAGCGCTCAGCGCTGAATGCCGACGCCATATTTGAACGTCGCCCAAAGATGACAACGAAGTGTATAGTGTCCTGAATCTGCCTTTTGAACGTCCGCCCTATAGGAAATGACAAATAAAACTTCAGCATATTAGAAATTACAGCTTAAGTGATATTGTGAACAAACATTATGAAGGTCTCGGAAGCGATATTTTTGTTACTTGTTTGGGCACCATCTAGCGTACGTAATGCGGTCCTGTACAAAGGAATGGGCGCCAGAGACCGCATTTAAAGAATTTTTGACTGGTTGCCCAGAGAGAGAGAGAAGGAGAAGGGAAGAAGGAAAGGCAGGGAGGTCAACCAGACTGAGTCCAGTTTGCTACCCTACACCTGGGGAGGGGAATGGGGAGTGAAAGAGAGAGAGACAGAGAACTTAGGTGTAGGATGTCTATAATCGGGCACTCAAGTCTGTTGCCTTCAGGTAGATATTCCCACCTACTTAAGTATAACTGGATTTGGAAGCTTGTCCTTTTCTACTTCCCGAAAAGTCTATATAAGGTGGTCAACATATAAGACAAGGGTGGAAGAGGCATGCAAAAACGGATTTACCGGCACCATTGAGAACCTTATTACAAGTGTACTGGAATCGTCTAAGTACACATTTACATCCGCTAAAAACGTACGGATTTCGACGTGGAACTTGAGCGACTTCGAACGATTCGCAGAAGGGCCGAGAGGCGATACAGGCGCACGTCCATCAAGGCCGCTCACAGGTCGATATAGCCGAAGATTTATGTGTGAAGATTGCGGGCAGTGTGGACACCATCAATAGCGAAATTCTGGGTGAGGTCCCTGCAACACGCTTCCCAGGATTGAATGTGTCCTTCTCACTTGAGGAATTGGACGCCGCTCTGGCCACATGCAGGCGCTCATCGTCGCCAGGACCAGACGGCATCACCTACGCTGCTTTATGCCACCTAGGTGAAGATGGCCGAAGCAGACTTCTGGAATGTTATAACCAGTCACGGAATGATGGCATCGTTCCTGAACGGTGGAAGTCCAGCCGCTTGATACCACTCCTGAAGCCGGGAAAGTCGCCACTTGACCTAGCGTCCTACCGACCCATTGCACTGTCCAGCTGTGTTGGGAAGGTCATGGAAAGAATGATTCTCACCCGCCTAGAGTGGTATCTTGAGCGCCACAACGTATGCCCCGAGGCCATGGCTGGTTTTAGAAGAGGCCGTTCCTCTATTGACAAAGTCATCGACCTCGTCACGTCTGTACAACAAGAAAAACACCACAAGTGCATATCCGTTGCACTATTCCTCGATGTGAAAAGCGCCTATGATAATGGAGCCATGATGGCATGAAGCCATCATAGATGCCATGGAAAATAATGGAATTGGTGGACGCATGTTTCGATGGATTCGGAGCTATCTATTCCAAAGATCCTTCTTTGTGCACAGTGCAGATGGCCGAACCGCTGACCATTACACTTGCCGTGGCGTCCCTCAGGGTGGGGTTCTGAGCCCCACTTTGTTCAACCTTGCAATCCTTGGACTTGCCGACGTTCTACCACATACAGTAAACTGTTCCATATATGCTGACGACATATGCATATGGGCCTCGGCAGTTACGCGTCTACAGGTGCGTGCACGGCTCCAAAAAGCAGTGACCCTAACATCATCGTACTTGCGTGCTCAAGGCCTTAGTCATCTTAGTGCGCCTTAGTCGCTTTTACCCACAAGCCCATGACCTGGTACCACATTTCTATTGACCACCAACCAATTTCCTACGCAAAAACTCACCGATTCCTAGGCGTTATTATAGACAGAGACCTTTCATGGAGCCCACACATCTCATACTTGAAGAAGAGGCTTACGTCTATCTCCCATATACTAAGGTTTCTTGCCGGTAAATCGTGGGGCACATCCGTGGCATCTATGCTTCAACTATACAGAACGCTCTTCCTAGGATACTTGCGATACAGCACACCAGTGCTGTCCAATGCTAACAGAACTAACATCCATGTCCTACAGAGCATTCAAGGCCAAGCCCTTCGAACATGTCTGGGGCTACCTCGATATGCTTCAACCGTGGCAACAATTGCCACCGCAGGAGACTACCCAATATTGACCTATATAGCTATCGACGCACTCCGGGCGCATGTTCGCCATATATCCAGAGTGCCTGACCACCATCTCACTCGCTTGCCTGAGAAAAGACCCAAGGCAATGTTCTCCAGATCAATTGCGGCTAACCGGGACTCTTTGTCTTTGAGGCACTCACCCGCAACAGGAACGCCAACCCCTATGTGGTGCTTAAAAAAGCCTCCTGTGTACCTTGCTGTTCCAGGAATAGTGAAGAAAGCTAGCCTGACCACCGCGGCTCTCAAGCAGATCACATTGGAACTTTTGCATCGTTCATACGCTAACCGAATGCATGTTTACACGGATGGTTCCGTCTCGGAAAATTCTACGGGCGCCGTTGTTCTACCATCTCAATCAGTCGTCATCAAGTTTAAGACTTCACACGTAACGACATCTACAGGGTCCGAACTGGCCGCTCTTCGCGCTGCTGTCGAATATATTGAAAAAGAACCGCCCAACAAATGGGCAATATTTTGTGACTCGAAAACAGCCCTCCAGAGCTTGCGAAGTTTACGACGTGGCACTTATGAACAGCTGATGTCACAAATAAACGAAACCTCCCATCGCGCTTCTGAACGAGGACATTATATCATATTTCAGTGGCTGCCGGGACATTGTGGCATCGTTGCTAATCACCTCGCCGATGACGCTGCCCGACGTGCCCAGGCTGGCTCACCGACACTCCTTGTACCTTTATCGAGAGTCGACGCTGCAAGAGAGTTTCGTAGGCTCGCTCGTACCGTCACGTTAAGTTACTGGCATACACCACAGAACTCTAAGTGTCGTTTATATAGCCTCGACCCATCACTAAAGCTTAAATTACCAGCGAATCTTCCATGACGTGACGCAACACTGCTGTGTCGGCTGTGGGTAGGAGTAGCATTCACCAACTCCTACAGCTATCGTATTGGAATGGCGGATTCACCAATGTGCACTAAGTGCAAGTGTGAAGAGACCATCCGTCACCTTCTGTGCCACTGTTCTCGCTTCGATAATCAACGTGAGACTCTCCAGTGTGCCTTGAATAGACTGAATGACAGGCCATTTACGGAAGCGAAGATCTTGGGAGCCTGGCCTCAGAGTTCATTAGCGCAGACTGGTTGCCCAGGTGTTCTTATTTGAGTGCCCAGATAACGACTCTGGCTTTTGGCTCAAGGTCACTTGAAGGTCGTCGACAATAGGAGCTAAAAGCATTTCATGCTTAGAATTTACAGTGACGTTTCACGAAGGGGGACACGCAAGCGTATGGTTGCTGTAGCACACACTACGCTATCGGCCCTCGGTGTTCCTAAACGCCTACAATTCGCCAAACGCCAACTATTCAAGACAAGGCTCGCGCGGCTGCGCCATACGCAGTAACCGCTAAAGGCTTTAGCAGCCACCAGAGTAGAACGCCCCCTAATAAACGTTCGCTTACTAACTAAATTAACTAGCATGGTTTCAGCGCGCACAGGCACTGGCACAGGCACAGACGCAGGTACTCGAAGACCACGCTTTCATGATAAAGCCCCTGTGACGACGTGCGGCCGAAGTACAACGCCCTGCCTCCCTCCACTCCCCCGAGCCATGCGCGCGACGGAATACGGCTCTGTTCCACCCTTACGCACGCGAGATTGAGCAGCCGTCTTCAGCTCACCGTCGCACGCTTTCACTGGCGCACACAGCGTACGGCGCGCGAGGACGATGTCATCCCAGTGCGTCTGTATTGCAAATAATGCCTGTAGCAACTGCCAGAGGAGGTCAACTCGGAGTGCCTCTACCCACCTTCTTCCTCCGCGACATTTCGCCTCGTTTGTCCTTGCCCCCTTCGCTCAACGTCAGCTACACTTTCTTCTAGGTGGAGTTATATTACCGCGCGCTCGCGCTCCTTCGTACTTTCCCCGTCGCGCGATTTTCTTCACCTGCAGGCGCCTTCCTCGTTCGCTTGCCTCGCGGCTTCGGACGGCCACCGCTGATTTGAAGAGCTGGACAGTTACGCTTGCGCGTAAAAGTTCATGAAGTGAGTAACCGAAGAAGTGAGAGAATGCAGTGGTACCGCTGAAAAAAAAAAAAAAGGTGAAACGGGGTTCTTGTAGATGCGCCACCTGGCTGCCGCTGACATCCATAGCTTCTGTGACCATCTTGTTCTTATTTCTCTTCATTCTTCTTTATATCCTCTTCCGCCAAGGCGCTGACCCGTGGTTCCTAGCATAAAATAGCACCTCTTACTCTTTACAATCACCCTCTCTCTCTTTAGTATAGGCAGGACTACTCCATTAAGAGGGAGAATTTTATGCGTGCACTTATATTGCAACCATTGTTTAGCCTGTCAAAATGGGGATCGTCGAGCAGATGAAACAAAGGATCTGTACCTAATTTCTTGTGAAATTGGGCAAGGATGGTGCAGGAATTGAACAAATATTGCAAAACGCCTATCTTCCTCCAATTTCTTACTAAACCTTCGCAAATGAAGAAGGTTTGCGCCAAGATGCCACTGAAGCTGCTCACTCCTGAGCAAAAATTGCTACAAAAAGAATATTGCATTGACTGGAAAACTCGAGACCACAGCGATAAATTCTTGCAGAAGGTGGTGACCGGCCAGGAAACTTAAATTTACGAATAAAGCATCGAGCTGATGTCACAGAGCAAGGAGTGCGAAAACGAAAGACGAGTAAAAGCAAAAAAAAAAAAAAAAATTAAGCGCGGAAAAACAAAACAATCATAAAGGTTGGTTGATTGTTTGTTTTTTACTGCCTTGGAATTGTTCACCAAGAATCTGTGCCTGAACAGGAAAGTGTCAATCTAGTTCTCTAATTGAGATCCTGAAGCATATGAAATATCGTGTGCGCATGGTGCGACCAGACTATTTGAAAGAGAGGCGCTGCATTCTGCACCACAATAATGCCCCTGCACACTATGCATTAATGGTGGTTGTTTTGACATACAGTTCCATCAGTGTGCGCGAACACCCTCCTCTTTAGCCGCATTTAGCCCCCTACAACTTTTTTTGTTTCCCAAATACAAATTGGTGCTCCGGGGCTGGCATTTCCGGGTTGTGACGAAAATTCAAAAGTCAGCAACACCACTGCTGATGCGCTTAGCAGAACAGGACTTGCAAGGGTTCTTCCAGCAAAGGAATATTAACAATGATGTTGGAATTAAATAGCAGCGCACAAAATCACACCTGACAAAGCCAAAAGATGAGCTGAGGGGCAGTACCCAGCAGTGGAAGAGAGGAAAGCGCAATCAACGAAAATGTTCCTTTGCGATTAAAATATGCAATAAATGCACTGAAGTTCAAAAACTTGATGCTTCCCAGCTTTGCGTCTGTTCATGGAGGACATCTCGACAGGGCAAATTAGTAAGAAAAGGAACGGAACGTAATATTCACAAATACGCGCCTTGTACTTTTTGAGTACGCGGGGAAGAACAAAAAGAACGGGAACGGAGCTCTTGGTCCGGAGCAACGCAAACCCATTTCATCCAGATGTACTTTAATACAATTGCTTCTTCAAACGATAGATAAAACCTAGACATCTTCAGGTATGAAAATAAACGCCGGTTGTGGTTCTTGTGCTGGTTCTACATGACAGATTTTAATATGCTTTCGAAGAACAGTGAACCACATTTCGCCATGTATTGGAACAAATATCAAATGAAGATGCCAAACCACCGCACATTGCATGCGAGTTTCTTATCTGCTTTTGTATTTGTAGCGGACGCAGTGACTAGATAAAGTACAAAAGGACAAACCAATTCTTCGGGTTGTAGCAACACGGAAAATTTGTTGGAGTTCTGAATAAAAATTTACTTTTTATCACGTACGTACTGGTCTGTAGATTCAACGGAGAGCTTTGCATCCTTCTTTCTTTCTCTATCATTGTCACACGAAACAATGTTGCATCGCACGTGACACTGAACAGCACCGGAAAGAACGTCAGGAATTTCAACGCTGTAGTTTTTCTCGTTGAGTGCTTTGATTACAACTGCAGCCCAGCCCACCACGTACAGCTTCAAAACAAGACAAAGTTGAACAGAATTGTTCCGGTCCCCTTCCTGGATCAAGGTGCGCAAGCACACGTAAAGACCGTGGGCTCCACTTCAGTGACGTGTCCTCTGTCGAAGAGACAAGCTTTTCATGATATTTTTGCTTTCATTGCTAACAGTGTCAGGCAGATGGTGAGACAACCTTAAAAGATCAATAAGCGATGAAACGCAAGCACTTATTTGTTAGGCTACATTGTCAGGTGCGTTATCATCAGAAGCAACATCTGGCGATGCTGCTCGGTCTTGTGGAAAGAAGAATGTGTTTTTGAAACATAATGAAAACCCCTTAAAAGCCTTTTCACGCGCTAAACACCAAAATAGGACTATATGGGCTCAAAGGACCCAAATAGGCCCTTATAAGCTCTATAAAGCCAGTGCTCAACCACTTCTTAATCCATAATTGCTGCTCATACATTCATGTGTGACTCGTAACAGGCATTTGTCAATAAGCTGGTCTCTGGTAATATACAGGGGGTTCCAACTAACTTGAGCCAGCGTTTAGAAGCAAGCAAATGCCACGTAAGTGGACAGAACCAAAGTAATGTTGTTTGCCGTCGCTTGGAGATACTCAAAAACAGCTTTGTTCATTCCGCCTAATTAGATAATTAGTCTTACTTAATCAACTGCTGATACAGCTTTCTGTTCCTCAATACGTGCTCCATAAAACAGTTTTTCCGAGCGTGAAGGATGCCCACGAATATACGCAAAGTGTCTCGAGCGGCAAGTCGCGCGGCTATTTTGCGCGCATTTGCGGCCTTCATTCACGCTCGGAAACACTTTAATGTAGCACGTATTGAGCATCAGAAAGCGTTATAGGAAGTTTTTCATGTGGCTCTACAATTTTCTCATTGACGCTTTTCATCTGACTATAATATTTGAGAAGTTGAATAATTAATGAAATATAATTATCTAATCAGGCGGAATGAAAAAGAAGTAGTTTGAGTATATCCAAGCGACGGCATTCAATATTAAATTTGTTCTGTCCAGCTGCGTGGCATTTTCTCTGCCTATAAAGTTTACCCGTATGCGTTGAAACCACGCATACGGGTAAACCGCAAGCTGACGAGGTAAAATGAGTTTCCAGGAAGGCAATAAATTGAAGAAAGTGGTCTCCACCCAGGAGCAATGAAGAGGTGAATTGGCTATTAGCGGGGCAAGAAAAATGTTCGAATGGCACCTCGGTCTCAGAATAGGTGAATCAAGCACTATATCCATAATTATTGGGCCTTTTATTGCGATAGCAAATATACAGATACTCCAGGAACATTTCTGCCGTGGCCATCGCCATCGCCCTGATGTTTCGTATGGTCTAATGACGATAACATTGTTACCGAACGTCGTATGCTGTATGTGCGAGTGAAAGCTTGAGAGGGTCAGCCGACGATCGCGGCTCAATCTCGGGCGCGCAAGGGAAGAAAACGGGGAAGCAGCGCGCCGTCTTCTGTCGCGCGCGAGGCTCCAGGCAGGGGAGGAGGAGGCTTCCCACTTTGGCGGCAGCTGCGTAGGCGCGGCCGCGTGGGCGTGCTATCTTGAAAGCGATCTGCTATGTGGACAAAGTGCGCCGAGTGCTGCTAGCTTCGCATGTGCTGTGCTTTCGACGCTTTGTTCGCGTTGAAGCGAGACGCAGCACGAAGGTCACTTCGCTTCGCTGCTGCTTCCGTGCTTCGTCACTCCAGCGCTTTGACAACGAGTTTCCGCAATCATTGAGTGAGACGTGTTCATGTTTGTCTGTGCATGAGTGACACCGTGCTTGTTGGTTTAGTTTGTAAGCAAATCTTTACAAGTTTATTTGGCTGGGCCTCATAAACTACTGAGCCTCATAAAGCTGTCTACTAATTTGTTATCACATTCGATGCTTCGCCTTTCGGGCGAAAATGCGACTTTTTTCATTCGTTAGCTACCATCGCATCCCTACTACGAGTTACGCGGTGATCACACATGATCACTTGTAGTTTCTTCGAGTGTTATTTCATAAAAAAATTAAAAAAATATCGATCAAGACAGGACATTTGCAGCCACCTGTTCTTTATATCTGTACAGTGAGAGCGGCAGCGAACCCCGTCGCTATACCACTAATGAGTCGCATTTCTGTTTAGCTCACATTCCGGATTGTGATGACTGCGTAATAAAAGTTAGCGTAAGCGTAGAAAAGCTTCTTTTTTCCCTCTAAGCGCGATCGCTGTACGGAGTAAATCCGCGTATCCACATCTTTTGTCTTCTTCAAAGGCTATACATATTATTAAAGCGATTATTAGTGTATGTATTTCATTTAGGTGCATTTGCAAACGAATATGACCAGTTTGGCGTCACTCAATGACCAATCCTAATTCGATTAATTTTGTACCAGTCAAGCACATCGTGAACAGCTAGAATATATCAGGCCACACGCGTTCAGCAAAAGACAACATTTATTTAACAAGAACTCAATGGTACTAGGGAAAAAAAGTCGCCAATTTTTATTCTGCGTAGTTTGTCTGACGCAATGCGCGACTGCAGCAGCCCTTATGACATCGAGATTCATGGCATGCACCGCCGGGAAGCCTACACTACAGCTGCAGAGCGTCGAACGCCGTGACTGCCTCCAGTGTCGCCATTTTTTTTTTGGTTTACTACAGGACCTTCTTAACTGCTGTCCCCATCCACCTTCGCCTCCTTCACTTCATTGATGGCTCCGACGATGTCGCCAGTCATCAGTTCCGAGCAGGTCGTCACTTCATCATCAACCGCGACGTGCCATGACACCCGCTGCTGTGTTGTAACAAATGGCGTGCGAGTTGACTTATTCCTGGCGGTTTGCAGCCTGGCTGGAAAAGTCGCTGTCATGAGCACGCTCGTCAAGTGCGCCGCTAGCGTCGTCGTGAGATTTAGGCAATCCAGGCTTCCGCAACCAATTACGCACGACGTCTGATGACACGTCAACCAAGCACTTGTAATAATTGAAAATTGCTTGGCGAACGTTTAGCTACAGTGGTTGGTTCAGCTTTGGGCTCGAGATTTAGCAGAATTTGCTGCAACCTTATTGTGCGGTCGTGTATGTTCCACTGGCCTTGATCTAACAGTTGCAAGAGAAAAGTGCAATTTGCTGGTTAGAAAATTACATTCACGTGCCGTAGCACCTTCATCTTTTGTGCGGCACATTTGCCGATAAAAAGGGCAAATCTCGCGATTCTGCACCCGCATAGTTTTCTCCATTAGCAAAAGCCAGCTATAGGGACAAGTACGCGGTCAACCAGGCTACGTCCTTGGGCGTCGCCGGTCGTGTTCGTAAAAAATAAAGATGTCACGTGGCGTTTCTGCGTTGATTACCACCCACCTAAACCTAGTTACTAAAAAAGACGTTTACCCTTTACCACGAATCGACGACGCTCTTGATTGTCTTCAGGGTGCCAAATACTTTCCGTCCATCGACCTTCGATCTGGTTATTGGCAGATTTTCGTCGATGAGCAAGACCAGATGGCCTCTGTCACTTCATCACTCCAGATGGTCTCTACCAATTCAAGGTTATGCCGTTTGGCTTATGCAATGCCCCCGCCACGTTCGACCGGATGATCGACTCGCTGCTTCAAGGTTTGAAATGGTCAACTTGGCTTTGTTACCTCGACGACGTTCGTTTTCTCCTACATTTGAGACGCACCTTGAGCGCGTCGCAGCTATCCTTGACGTCTTCCGCAAGGCTGGGCTCCAATTAAACTCATCGAATTGCCCCTTCAGACGCCGACAGATTACAGTTCTGGGCCATTTCGTCGATGCTTCTGGAGTACAACCCGACCGGGAGAAGGTTCGAGCAGTAACGGCTTTTCCTGTACCTCAGTCTGTCAAAGACGTCCGGAGTTTAGTGGGGCTCTGTTCTTATTTCCGACGGTTCGCGAAAGATTTCGCAGCAATCGCTTGACCACTCATTGAATTTTTGAAGAAAGACGTGCGTTTTACGTGAGGTTCCCCTCAGGCTGCCGCATTTTCCCGCCTTATCACGATTCTCACCAATCCACCGGTCTTGTCCCACTTTGACCCACCCGCCCCTACATAGGTCCGAACCGATGCCAGTGGTTATGGAAACGGCGCCGTCTTATCGCAACGCCATCACGGACACGACCGCGTTATAGCCTACGCTAGCCGGCTCCTGACAACTGCAGAGCGCAACAATTCGTTTACCGAGCGCGAATGTCTTGCTCTCGTCTGGGCTGTTTCAAAGTTCCACCCATACTTATATGGCAAGTCCTTCTCAGTTATCAAAGACCATCATGCGCTCTGTTGGCGTTCGTCGCTCAAGGATCCTACTGGCCGACCCAGTCGTTGGGCCCTCCGTCTACAAGAATATTCCCACACAGTGACTTTCAAGTCGCGACGCCAACACCAGGACGCAGATTGCGTCTCTCGCTACCCAGTCGAAGACGCGACCTCTACGTCTGATAGTGACACCAACACCTGTGTTCTCGCTGTTTTTCCATTGCTCCATGTCGCCGACGAAAAGCGCCGTGACCCGTCCTTGCGGATCATCGTTGACCGCCTGGAATCGTAACTTGACGACAGTTTTCTTCGCTTATTCACACTTCAAGATGGCGTACTCTACCGCCACAACGTTCACTCCGAGGGCCCTGAATTACTCCTCGTGATCCCTAAATACCTTCGTTCGGCTGTTCTCCAAGAACTTCACGATCTCCCCATTGCCAGTCACCTGAGTGTGTCACGTATTTACGACCGGATCCTCCGACGCTTCTTTTGGCCAGGGCTTGGTCGCTCCGTTCGAAGATACGTAGCTGCGTGTGAGAAATGCCAGCGACGCAAGACACCATCGACGCTCCCTGTTGGGTACCCTCAACCACTCGTCATTCCAGCGGAACCATTCTTTCGGTTTGGTTTGGACTTACTTGGCCCTTTTCCTCTTTCTACTTCTGGGAACAGGTGGATCGCTGTGGCCACGGATTACGCCACGCGCTACGCCATCACTCGAGCGCTTCCTATGAGATGCGCCACAGATGTCGCCAATTTTCTTCTACGCGAGGTGAATTTATTACATGGAGCTCCACAACAATGTCTCACAGACCGTTGCCGGACATTCCTATCAAAAGTTATCGCGGATACCCTGCAGTCCTGTGCCACGAGTCACAAGCTATCCACGTCATACCATCAGCAAACAAATGGCCTCATGGTGTGTCTGAATCGCACTCTCACAGACATGCTCGCGAAATACGTCGCTTCAGACCACACTGACTGGGACCTCGCTCTACCGTTTGTCCCATTTGCTTATAGTTCCTCGTGCCACGACACAGCCGGTCATTCCACATTTTTCCTTCTGTTCGGCCGAGCACCGGCACTGCCCCATGACACAACCCTCCCTGTTCATGCGGCACTGACCAGTGAACATGCACTTGACGCCATCGCCCTCTGTGCCCACGCTAGGGAAATTGCCCGTGACCTGCTTCTGAAATACCAAGGGAGTCAAAGGCGTTTGTACGACCGTCGACACCGAGTCGTGCACTTCCCGCCTGGTTCTTTGGTGCTTCTATTGTCTCTGTCGCGTCAGGTCGGCCTGTCAGAAAACTGCTGTCTCGTTACACAGGCCCATACCGAGTGCTTCATGCAGTGACTCCCATCACCTACGAAATCGCCCCTGACGCCCCATCTGCTTCCCAGTCCAGTGATATCGTGCACGTTACCCGACTGAAGAAGTATCACCCTCCAAGTGATGCCATTTAGACGCTCCGGGACATCGCTTCTGCCGCCGGGGGATTATGCTACGTGCGTGTGGTATTTGATTGTTTGAACGAGGCGAGTGGGTGCCATCACTCGAGAAAAGAGGAGGAAGAACGAACTGGGCTCGCGCTCGGAATCTAACCGGTCAGCGCTGCGACCACTGTTGTAAATATAACCTGTAAATAGTTACTCGTGTTACTGACTGGTCCTTCGCGTAACAAAATTTTCAAATAGTATAGCCTGAAAATTTATAATAACGATTGATATTCGTTTGATATCATTCTTAAATAAATTTCATTTAGGTGTTCTACCCTTTTAACCTACCTCTGGCGAATTCATGACCTATCCCTCGTAGTGGGTCGAGCCATATCCGTAGTTACCAAGCCAAACCAAATATGATGGTCGGCCCTCATGCTGGTGACTAATAAACACCTTTACGAGTTGGGGAGAGTGCTTTGGCCTACAACACCCATCCTGTAAGTTCGATCTCGTACCCTCCGCTCAACCATGCCTGAAGTCGCACCCAAGCAAACACCCCCGACTCCTTGACCGCAAGCACCTCCTCAGTCAGCCATATGCTGTGGTGTGCCTCGTCACGGGACCCTGCCATTTTCAGTGGCGTGGACGACATCGATGTGGCGGCCGGGCTGATGACGTATGACAGCGTTGGTCAGACAAAACTGACCAACCTGCTTCGCAGGTGTCGCCAGTCTCTGGTACAACAACCATGAGACCGATTTTTGAACGCGGTCCTCCTTCAAGACATCTTTAGCGGCTGTGCTTGGTCGCCCTGCTGTGCGCAAGCTGCGCGCGGAATCGCGTTTGCGCGAGTCTGCACAGCAGCCGGCTCAATTATTTATCAGCTACATTGAAGATGTTCTGGACTTGTGTAAGACGGTCAACGCAACTATGTCGGAGTCAGACTCATATCCGAAATGTCATGAAAGGAATAGAGGACAATGCTTTCAACATGCTTCCTGCAAAGAATCCTCAGTCCGTGACCGACATCGTCACTCTATGAAAAACCTACGAGGAGCTACGCAGGCAGCGCTCGTTGACACGTCGCCCTTCAGCGCGCGACGAACACATCGCTGGTATCGCTACCACCTCCGACCAGTCAGCGCTGCTTGCCGAAATAAGAGCGTCCGCCCGGGAGGAAGCTGCACGCCAGCTCTCCTTGATGATCTTCGCTCACCCGCCCCATATACGACGGCATGCCACGAATTTTATGCCTCCGCTCCGTTGCGCGATCGAGCAAGAAATCGCCGAGGTCTTGCCAGACAAGCGCCAATATCATCCTGCGGCGGTACCTCTCAGCTGCGCTGAAGTCGTTGCGACGCCCCAACAGGTCCCGGTGACTGCACCACTCGGTTACGCTGAAGTAGTTGCGGCGACCTAACCACTCTCTCCGAGTATGTATCTCCATTAAGGTGACGTCGTGGCGAGGCCCTCACTTCAGCCTGCTATGCAGTCAAGTCAGCAGCCGCCCCGTATTACGCGTCCTATGACTTGGATAGGAGCTGCCCCAGCGAAACGGTGGCATATCCTCGACAACCGGCCAATATGATTTGGGTGCGGCTACGCCGGTCGCATGACAGGTTATTGTAATCGTGTGCAGCCACCTAGCACTGCCCAAACTATTTTTAACATTCTTTTTCACTGTATTTGGAAAGTGTGAAATATACCGCCTTGTCTCTAAACAAAATCTGACATTGAGGGAGAACACGAGTGCGTGTATTTTCATTCGTCATTCACCGCAATGTCACAGTATTTTCTTTATAACGTGCACCCGTCTACTTGGCCAAATGGCAACTCCCTCACTAAATTGTTATATTTCAGCTGAGCAATGCAAATATATTACTTAACCTAGACAAAGGAGAGTGATAAGAGGGGGGGGCATATATATATATATATATATATATATATATATATATATATATATATATATATATATATATATATATATATATAAACACTATGCCCATAAATTTCGCGTCGCACACTCCACTTGGAGGTTGCCGTTTCGGGCAATCCATGTTACATTTCACCCCTTATTAGTTTTAGCGCTTTTAAGAAACATTAACAAGAACATAAGATTAGCTGACTCCGCAAGATAAATGGTTCAGTTTTCTTGGAGTTTCTTTAGCCTCAACGACTACCTGTTTGGCAAGTAGCTACCTGACTCACTTGAGGCAATTGCTCGGATCTTTTCGCGACTTGCAGTATTCTCCCTTCAACATTATTTATGATTTATTGACTTTATACCATCATCATCTATGTAAGGAAAGTAGAAAAAATGATTTGGGTTGTTGGGTAGAAGTGAGGGTGACCAAAACAAGGCCCCTTTTATAACAAAAATAAGTTAAGAAAAACGAAGCGCTTTCATAAATAAAAATCACCGCCCCTTCCAGTCCGCGGAGATGGTTGAACAGCGAAGCTGGGTTAGTTACACCGAGCGTTACACCGCACAAGAAAAACTTCGCAAGCAGTCTATGTTGTAAATCTTTTGTATCACCATTCTGTTACCTCATTTTCGCTTTTGCGGTAGGCAGCTTCTTCCTCAGGAGTACGTACTACTCGTAATCTTCCCATAGTTGTAGCTGGGATGGAATTTTCGGAACCACTAATCCGAAGCTCCCTATATTGGGCGCAAGGCCCACCACTGGAGATGCGGGCGCTGCAATCGTTTTGACGATTGGTTGGATTGGTTTGACGATTGACGTCCTTGTGTTTCTTAATAAGGCTACACACACGTTCGGCTGTGACGGGGAGAACGACGTCAGTGTGGTATGCCTGCAGTCCGCCATTGTCGCTAGCGTTGGATGTCTCGAGTTTGCTCGTTGGCATGGTTAGCAGCATACGCCCGGCATTGCCGCTTGTGATTCTTCAAAACTGAATTGTTTCGAAATTAAATCTGTCCGTCACGTAAGACAATCAATGGCTCATACCGCCTTAAGCAATGGCTCATATCCCCGTAAACGGGGCGTCCGCATTACGCTGTAATAATTGAAATATCAGTATAGAAGCTGCAGAAAGACAAATGTTAGCCGAAAGCGTGTCGCACGCCGACAACTATGACCCAATAATCTTAAACGGGCCACAGTATTTGGTGGAAGCATGCACAGCTTAGAAGTTCCTCGCTCTATTGCAAATGATTCAAGGACAAACTGCAGAATAAGTTACTGACGCAACGATATAAATAAAGATAGAGGCAAAACCTTATTGATAATCTCTGGAAAGAAAGAAAAGCTCCACACAGTTTTCTGAAGTCTAGTGCATAGGTGGCTTTGAAAAGTTAAAGAAGGCTGCCCAAACTTGTAATTCTTTATTACTACTACAATATAGTTTCTGCTTTTTACTCTTACTCTCCACTAATGCACCAGAGCATACAGTCATACAGGCTAGTAAGCCCAATACCAGGACAGCCGTTAGTTGAAATATTGTAGCAATAGTCGTTGTTTGGACTCGCCAGCCATATTACTCGGCGTATGCCTTGGCCATCCTTCCGGCACTCTCTCCCAGGGTCCGTGCATTTTGGCGTCTGAGCGCTGCTGTCTGATCCTGACCCTTTTGTGAATTCTGAAAAACAGAATTAGCAAAGCACAAATGGCCAGAAAGTTTGCAGAACCGCACAAACTATAAGTACACCTAAGGTAGGTCGTAGAGAATAAATATATGTTTTACAGTGTGGCCTTGCAGTCCATGACACATGACCAGGCCGAAAAATCTGCACGCTATCATGACGTCACATTGACGAAGGGCTCGGTAGAGCTCGTGCGAGCATTTCGTCTTACCCAATGTGCGAATGTAATTTCGCTATCATGTTCTTTTGTAGTTTTCTATATATTCTATTTCCGATCCCTTTACCCATGTGAATGGTAGCCACCCGGACATATCTGTAGACCTACGTTAATATGAAATTGATAAAGTTGGGTCAAGTCCATTTGTCGAGTGAAAGAACCGGTCGGCGCTGTCGTGTAAATGATAGCAGGTCGGGCCGAGCCAGCGTCGAGGCAAATTCTGTCGGCTCGCCTGCAAAGGGTGCGTTGACTCGCTCAACCCGCGTGGCAAGATGGATGGGGACACGGTCGAATCGGGATGGGTCGACTCGACTTCTGGACTCGACCCGCTTGCTTCGAGGTGATGTTATCGAACCTTCTGTGCTTGACCTCCGTGCCTTTACTCGCTGTTTAGGTGTGAACTGGCATTGTGAGCGCAAAAGTCTATATGAACCAAAGTTTTATGGTGCTCATGCCACACGGAGTCAGAAAGTGATGCTTTCTTCGAGTTCTTTCGTTCGACGACAGACTCAACGTGAAGTGCGTGAAGGAAATCGGAGAATGAGGGTTCGGTGAAAGCGTGAGAATGAAAGCGTAGTGGCGTGCAAGACGGGCTCTGCGGTGACGACGGCCACGAGATGGCGCCAGAATAGCGCTAGTAAGACATATGGAAACAAAGCGCTGCTTGAGCGGAGGTCTGCCTGCGGCAGCTGTTGTGAAGCGCGCCCACGCGTCTCCCACTTGCTGCTTTTCGCGATCTGCCATTACCGAGGCCGACGCGCCACATTTCTCCGTTTGCAATGTGCCGTACGAGAAACATTGTAGGTGCAAGCCAAATATCGCGAAATGAAAACACCTGTAGAGCTGCGCTCAAATTTTACATTAGGGAGTATCGTAATTGTCAGTCATTTATGTTTATTCTTGAAAACAGCATGTTTTGCCAAACTCTGATGTTTCAGCGGCTCACTGCAGCCATGTATTCGCGAAGGTAAAAAGCACCTCAAGCTACATTTCCAAGTTTCACCTTGGCCTCCTCCATCGTTTAGAATTGTTTGCAACAAAAACAAAGGAAGGAAGAAATAAAGGGGAGTGGTAAATGACCAGCTTTCGCTGCAGAAAGCGAATCCACACTAAATTTAACTCATTCTCAATGCTACATCAAAGGCTAGCTGCCGGACGGGCTGTAGTTACCCTCTAAACTAATTTGGGTTCATATAGCACAACACACACACACATACACACACACACACACACACACACACACACACACACACACACACACACACACACACACACACACACACACACACACACACACACACACACACACACACACACACACACACACACACACACACACACACACACACACACACACACACACACACACACACGCACACACACACACAAACACACACACACACACACACACACACACACAAACACGCACAAACACGCACACACACACACACACACGATCTATCTATCTATCTATCTATCTATCTATCTATCTATCTATCTATCTATCTATCTATCTATCTATCTATCTATCTATCTATCTATCTATCTATCTATCTATCTATCTATCTATCTATCTATCTATCTATCTATCTATCTATCTATCTATCTATACACCAGGTTATCACTTTAGGGAAGCTTTAGAGAAATTTTCAAGATCACCTCTGATAGCATATTTCATGTCCTTGAACTGGATTATCTGAAGAACCGGTCATTACCAGCAGATGAAATCGAAACATGTCGCGATTTCTTCTGCTATCAATATCAGCCTCTTCGGATAATCCAGTTATTCAACTACTGCTGAAAAAGTCACTAATTATCTTATCAATTCATTACATTATGACCCCCCATATTGCAGTTTATGTAAATAATTTATTATGTAAATAATTACCTTATTATTTATATGTTAAGTTCAATATTCTTTCTTCATCACTTGAATATGTGCTTCCATTTCTCATGAATGTAATATCCAGCTCTCTGAATAACATATGTTAAAATCTGTATGTGTGATTGTGTACATTAATATATTTGACATTTAATTTGTAGCCGTCAAAGAAGCAACGTAACCAACATTTGTTTAGCTACGGGATACCACAAGTTGCAATGCATTTTTGAAGAACCTGTCATATCATATACAAAGACAAAAATGGGAAAGTTGCTTAAAAAGCAATTCAAGGTAGTTCCTTACCAATAGACGAAATCAGTAGCACTCCCAGCAGCAATATCTTCATCATTCGTTTACGACAAAAACTTCACGACACTTGGTGAAGCAGAATGAAGTGTACGATACAGAATTTCTTGCGGCAGGGGCGCAGCTTGTGCACTAGGCGCTTAGCTCGTTCGCGGGTGCTCTGTTCGACTATGCGACGTTCACAGTGCCCTTTGCAAACAGACGATTAATGGCGAAGGGTATATTTTACATGGTCTTCAACTATAATTTTATTAAAGAATACACTGTCCAGCATAGCATATGGACGCAGCTTTTGTTAACCTGCGGTTGGACGTCAAGGCCTGTCGTCGGTTCGAAATAACACGAATCTGAACTCACAAAAGAAGCTGAAATGGTAGGGGTTGAAAGACGACATTTTACGATCACGGAAGATTTGTCGGATCGCATAAATAATTGCAGTTTGGGCAAACATAAATCTACGTAAGGCGTAAGGAAGGTCAGGGAAACGCGCATTTACTTTCATTATTCTAATAAACAGGCGGATGCAATTAAAGTTAAAGAGAAGTTCTGTCCGATTAAGTTTATTATGCGTACGCATTCTTTGGCGAGTACCCCAGCAAAATCTGTCCTTCTTGTGACGCCTTATATCTGGAAAATAAACGCATAAGTGCTAAAGAACAGATTCAATCTTTATAATACTGTAATAGTAGCTGATTGGTAGCGTGAGAAACATTTAAAATAAACGACGCGCCATACAAGCCCTGAGAAAGTGGGTGTCCAGCGAAGTTGGGAAAAACTGCCAGTAATACTGTTTAGGGGGTATTTAAAATACGAAATCATTATATGGCCCATGAAGCGAAAAATCCGGTGTTGACATCCGATAGTATCAAAACCCGTGTGACCAAGTGGTTACGTCACATTTGACATGAGGACTAAACGTGATTACGTCATCACCTCAAACGTCGCGTGATGACATCATTACGACAAACGTTGCGTTACGTGATAACGGCATCGAAAGTTACGATATCACCTGATGACGTCATCTGATAACGTCATCACATGAAATTTGGCGTTACGCGATGATGTCTTGGGATGGCTCTTTATTGACAGCCCACTGTGCGCTTCCCGCTTTGCAGTGTCTCCGGGATCGGCTCATGATGACGTAACGGGATTACGTAATCACACAAATGTCACGTGAGGACATGATCACACAAAAAGGCACGTGATGACATCATGACGTCGAACGTTACTTTACGTGATAAAGACATCGTCACGTGATGATATCGCCTGACGACGTAATCTGACGACGTCATCACGTTAAACGTGACGCCACGCTATGACGTCTTCGTCAAGTGTTGCTGTCACCTGATGACGTCATATGATGCCTCTTGGAGAAGCAGCACATTGTGCGCTGTCGGCTTCTTTGCGCAGTCTCCGGGATCGGCCCACATCTTTACGTTAGCAAAGGTCTTGCACATCGACACGAAAAATCCCCGACCTCCTAGAGGCTAACAGCTTTGCGGTAAAAAAATAATGTCCCTGGGATTCTAATCATGGGACCCTATAACGTGAAACTATTCCAATATGTTTTTATTCCAACCTCCTGACGTCAAATTTCCGTAACCACCGACACAAGCACCGGGCGGTCGATCACCCGCAGGGTTATCTGAACAGACCAATCAAGCGCTCTCCTGGTTCATATATAGGAGGTCACTTTTGTTTGCTTGTGAGGGGCTTGTCTTATCTAATTGGCTGACAAGAGGCGAGAAGCACGCTCAAGTGGAAGGGATTCGATAGGGCCGAGCCACCCCATACAAAAACTTTCTTTAGACAAATGTTACTAGAACCTACCAACAATCTATTGAATTTCTTTATACCGTTTTCAAACTTCTTATATACTTCATACCCACATCCTATCGACTATTCGCCACCGATATTGAATGGGAACCCATTTTACCAGTTTTCTTTAGACGATGAATGAACATTCTTTCGACACTAAAAGCAGCTGGCTTTACTTACCCTTTTCATACTTCTTAGAAACATTTTAGTAACATTCTACTAACTTTCTGTTGCTCGATCGAGAAACATTTTAGTAACTTTCTGTTGCTCGAACTAGAAACATTTTAGTAACTTTCTGTTGCTCGATCTAGAAACATTTTAGTAACTTTCTGTTTATTCTTTATTCATCAATTACCCCGCAGCGCCCAAAGGCGTTACAGTAGGGGGGTTAGAACATGGAATAAAATACATCTTCGTTCACACAATGCACTTGCTTTTCAGACAGCCTATTCCATTGTTGAATTGTCCGAACAAAAAATGAACTGGCATACATGTTTGTCTTGGCAGGGTACTCGAGGATGTTGCACTTATGATCGGTTCGTTTTGAAATGTAATGAGGTTTCTGTAGGTAAATTTCCATATTAATTGCAGTTTTATTATAGTTGCTCGATCTAGAAACATTTTCGTAACTTCCTGCTAACTTCTTGTTGCTCACCCTAGAAACATTCTAGCAACTATTTTAGTATGCTTTAAATGTGCTGACGACATTTAAGCAAATTTCTCCAACATTTTTTTATATACTCTGGTGCTGTTACAATGTAACCTGCAACACACATACACCATATATATATATATATATTTGTCTATGAACAAAACACCTCAATCTTTCTGAAAATTAACGTTTATTAAACAGATTTCAAAATCCGCGTGCAAGCATAGAAGACAATGTGTTCTTTATCTCGCCTGACGTGGCGTCAAAATGCCTTGCTGTGTAGCCTAAGGGAAGAGAAAAAGTACAAAGAGTTAGTTTAGCCTTATGTATCACGCTGTCAATGTACATGGGCGCAGGACAGCACAAAGGAGTCGTGCACAAGATTTTAACTTCAAGTTACGAAATATAGCAAACATGTTAGCTGACTGCGCAGTCACACATACTCAGAATGGCGTTCACACGCCTCGGGTCCAGGGCCTCTTTTTTTCGCGGCACCCTTGTGGGCATTTGAACGCCGCCCAAAAAGAGACTTGTTCTCCAACTCTTCCGAGCTGAAGAGAACTTTCAGCGGGCCCCGGGCAAACCTTGACCCGAGTTCTTGGCGTCCCGCCGCACTTGTGTCAGTGTGGACTCGTCAAGCAGAATGCCTTCCCCGAGGTCCACCTGAAAACGGAAAGCAAACATTAGTTCTGGTTTTTATGCTTTGTAACTAAAACATTTGTCTTTCCACTACTATAATATTCGACAAATGATAATCTCTTATTTAGATGGTCTATTGTAAGTCATGCTATGATACAGCAACATAGGTTACTTTGCAACAAAAGCTGTGGTTTACATGTATATTTATAGGTCTCTCAAACACTTCCAGTGAGTCAGGATGCAGTAGAAATGTGATGGCTTCATTCGGCATTGCTGCATCTAGCCTTCCCAGTTCACGTAAATATTGCGACAATTGCTGCCCCATTCTGCTCTTCAGAAGTGAACATTGTTTCATGTTTTCACTTTATTTTATGACACCTCACCAGCGAAATCCAGCAATTATGTAAGCTTTGGCACCAACTCTTCTTTCGTCCTAATTAGCCGTCTTTCATTTGGGGCACTCCAACTCTTTGAGCCACACGCATTAAAATAAGAACTCTTGCTCATATGTCTTTTGCTCTCCCAATCACGCACTGCTGCAACAGATCACGCATTGGCCCTTATAGCATCAACGTCAGAGGTAGCTCACCATGGTATAGTGGCTTGCATGAGTATGGTGTCGGAAGCGTATGCCAGATGGAATGCCAGGCTCAAAGTCTCTTACAGCCTTTGAAATAATGGTGTTGAACTTGGCTAGGTGCTACCAACTCATCTTTCGTCCTAATTAGCCAGTTTTTCATTTGGGGCACTTCAACTCTTTCAGCCACACACACTAAAACAAGAACTCCTGCTCCTGGCTTCAGCCCATTATTTCGTACGTATTCTGCTCTCCCAATCATGCACTGTTGTAGCAGATTGCGCATTGGTCCTTACAGCATCAACATCAGAGGCAGCTCACCATGCTAGTGGCTTCGATGAGTAAGGTGTTGGAAGGGTATGCCAGATGGAGCGTCAGGCTGAAATTATCTTACAGCCTTTGAAATAACGGAGTTGAACTCGAATAGGTGAACATCATTCAGGACTAAACAAGATTTCTGCAACAACATATTGCACCGCGCTGGTTAGTGCCAACAGTGTTTCATCCACATATCGATGTACTTTTTGAGAAACACTAAATTATGACAGATCATGTTTGTCTCTCCATATATGAAATAAGCAATTTGTGCCATACGATGAAACTCGCTAAACTAAAGGGAACGTAAAGTGGTGTGTGGCGATGCGACGAAATTTGATTGCGGTTAGCCACATGCACTGAACTGTTGATCACTATGGGAGGGTTACATTGTCTTCAAAGAACAGTAGTCGACCTAGAAAAAACAGGACCCTTCGTTTGGAGAATAAGCAACCAAAACATGCAAAAATGAAGCAGAGCCTGGTATATTACATGCTCTCTTTACCATGGCCATAATGAGGTGCGAAGTTCTGAACAAAGAAGTTTGGTTTCATTTTCTTTAACCAAAGTTTTGCTGCCAAATAAATGAAGAAAATATTTTTGAAGGAATAACTTATATGACTAAGATGTTTTAATGTTTCCATTTAGTGTCCGTGTTGTGAGGGGGGGGGGGCAGGAGCTTCTGAAAGTCGTGTCGCTTGGTTCAGAAATGAAGTAGCTTCATTTTTGTACAGAAGCAGAATTAAATGCATCTGCAATCAATGTAATGCAAGTGTTGAAGTAGTACTGCTGCACAGAATATGAACTGTTATATGTAAGAATTGTACAGTTGTGAGAACTGACCTAAAAGAAGCAAAGTAGCCACAAATCAGTTGCAGTAGGGATATTTGAAGTTTAGGACAACCAGAGCTACACTAACTGCCAATAACTGTGGTGACATCACTTAAGCATTACACACAACTTTAAAGGCAAACTTGAAAGATCCTTCAAATACTATTTTTTGTTAATGATTCTACATTTAACAAAATTGGAGTGATTCGCGCTAGACCGAACTGCGCGGGCTGCTCGGGTATAGAATATCCATCTTAATGGTGTCTTAGAAATAGTCTACTGCACAGTATTTTATAGATAACTTCTGAACAGGTCCTTAGAACAAATGCTCCATATTGAAATCATGCACAAATTTCAAGAAAATTGGTCATATTCTATATTTTCTGGCTAGTACACTGGAGAGAGAGAAATGAGACGCGAAAGGCAGGCAGGTTAACTGGAAGACAGATATTCAGTTTGCTACCCTACACTGGACAACGAACAAAGGCAGAGTGAAATTATATGCGCATGGTGCATTACAAATGAAGGCTGTGTGCATTTTAAAGGAATGTTCCACATCCACACTTGCACTACAATGAAGAGTAGAACATGTGAGAGTTTGCAGTAGCTGCTCCATGCAGAAGGCTTTCCTAATAAATGAAAAGCAAGGGTTTGTGCATTTTCTTCTAAGTAAGAATAGTTCTGATAAGATGAAATGACAGAAGACAGCTAATATATGCTGTGCTTGACTGTAGAAAAAACGAAATTGACCTTTTAAGCTTTTGCTATACCGTAATTTCCACGGGTCAATTACGCCCACAAGAAATCGCATCAGCTTCATACTTTTGGTGCTGACACGACTGCGCCAGGCTCAACACCATCACCACCAATTGCACCACCGGTACCAGTTGTTTGGTCAAGAATGTGTTTGAGCCTTCGCACCATCCTTGCGGAATCTGCAAAAAAGAAAGCAAAACTATGAACAAGTGATTTGTACCTTGGTTGAAGGTGCGCATGTTGATCTGACTACGCCGGCCAATTCTTAAACCGATTCACTTGGTGTTCCTAGTGATTACTGCTGCAATGCCCCTTTCTACCTCAACAAGTTATGACACTGGTTATTTACGCAGTAACGCAGAATCACATGGACAAAAGAAAGGAATGGGACACAGTGCTAACTACCAACTGAGTGTTTATTGCACGAGAGCAGATATATATATATATATATATATATATATATATATATATATATCACTGCACAAAAAAGGAAGACACAAACAAACCCAGCAAGATGAACCCACACAGGCGGCTAAGGTGGCAAAAACAACATTTCTCTCTCCAATAAGGAGACTGATGGGCAACTAACACAATCCCTATTCTTCATCTCTGCAGCTTCTACTATTTCTATGGTGAGCTGGTCAGGGTGTCTGGCCAACGATTGAATGCAATAAAACAGAGGTTTGCATCTGCAGCGTGCGCAATGTTCGGCAAGGTCGCCCGATAGGGCTAGTTTTTCTATCTGCATTTCTGCTTTTCATCTGCATTTTCTGCTTGGGCAATTTCGTTGCGTGTGACGCATGCACTTCTCCACATTGTCTAAGGACTTGGAGCAGCTGAGGCCGTAACCTTCCGCATTCGTGCAGAAGCACCGGACTAGTGCAAGCGCACCAACCACTTCGGAGGACATGGGAAAAGGACCGTCGTTGCTTTCCTCATTGTGCCCACTTTCATTTGTGCTCGATACGATCTCGGCGATGTAGTCTTCGTTTTCGGGCTCTCCCGTGGTCGCGACACCATCATCTGCACTCACAAAATCGTCCACCGTTGATTCATCAACCGCATCCGGAAATTCTGACAGCTAGCCCCAAACTTCGGCAACACTGCCAACGGATTCGTCGCATTCGTCAGAAGTTACAGTCATCACCGAGCACGTATGAACCGGCATAACCGGCGCGTATGAACAACCAGTTGTACACGGCCATCCGTACGCATCGGGCGCCTTGGGCACCGGGTCGCTAGTTTGGCCGCTTTAGCCCTAATCTCCCCCTTGAAGATCGTGCTGAGAGTGCTCCTTGGAATCTTGCACGCTGCGGGGACTTTCGACTTGTCACCGCGTTCGACCCCATTTATGATTTCAATTTCACGATGAAAGGCGAATTCTGCCGCTTCATCACGGCAACACTGCGGGAGAAGGCCCACAGACAACGAACCAGAAAAGCAGCGACCCAACTCGCACTTTCGCCATCTTACACGACGAGGGCACAAGAGCCGCTGATTGGCTGTCTGAGCAAGCGCTGTGGGTGGGCCAGGACCATTTTTTTTTTGCACGGGGGTGTCGACGGCTCATTCAACGCAGTGCGGTCATGGTAGGGAGAGAGCGGTTCGATGGAGCCGCGTCCCTGGGTTTCCCCACCACCGCAAGGGAAAGCCAACTTCTGGGTAAAGCAATGAAGGGGGCTAGTTGGTGAACGTTCATGGTTATATTGCGCTCAGTTTTACAAACACGATAGTAAGGAAGGACAGGACGTGAACGCGCTTCGTCCGTCCGCGTCCTGTCCTTCCTTAATATCGTGTTTGTAAAACTGAGCGCAATATAACCATCAACTTCTGGGGGCATTTATCCGCCGTTTGGCGTTCGATTTATCAGGAGCCGCTGCTATTTTTGTTCGATGTAAGCGGAATTTTCGCTATATATACTCATTGTAACTATACCTTGTCCAGAAATTGTTCGATATATAGAGTAATTCTACGTAAACGGGTTCGATACAGTCTGGTTCGACTGTAATTTCTTTTTTACTTGTGTCACCTGGTCAGTGGCATTCGAATTTTGTTCTTTTCTTTATTATGCTGCCTGCTACGGTGGTCAAAACATGCAACGGGTAACTTGCACCAAACAGGCGTGAGACTTTGTACTGAACCCTTCTCTGAAACAAGCGCGGGCTCGACTTCAAAAGGGCGTTTTTGAAGAACAAATTGACAATACGTCACTTCACTAGCTTTCAATGAGGCGAGTATGCAGTTACGAGTTTTTTGCCTCTAGGCTCGTAAAACCAACAAGAGGCAAAAAAACTCATTCTTGCATACTCATCAGCTGATTCAAAGCTAGTGAAGTGAGGTATTGTCAATTTGTTCTTCAAAAACGCCCTTTTGAAGTCCAGCCCGCACTTGGTTAGAAGTTCTCAGTAAGAAGTCCCGCATCTGCTAGATGCAGGTTACCGTTGCATGTATTGACCACCGTGGCAGGCAGTATTCTAAAGAACGAAATTTGCAATGCCACTGACCAGATGACAGAAGTAAAAGAAAGTAATCATCTTGCCCTACCTACATGAGATTAGTGACAACCTGAAATAGTTAGGGAAATGTGTCGGTGTAAGTACCGGTTTCCCTGCTCCTTCGAAGCTGTCTAGTTTGCGCACAAGGGTAAACACGGATACACGCAAGCCACGTGGGTGCAACAAGACCCACCGGAAACCATTTGTTTCTTGTGGAAACCATTTGTTACCTTTGGACTGTGGCAAAGAGTATGTGCGGACACACAAGTAGATGCGTCAAAAATCGATTACGTGATCACAGAAACCAAGTTGAAAAACTAGCCCTATCAGGCGACCTTGCCGGACATTGCACACGCTACAGATGCAAGCCTCTGTTTTATTGCATTCAATCGTTGGCCCGACACCCTGACCAGCTCACCACAGAAATAATAGAAGCTGCAGAGATGAGGAATAGGGATTGTGTTAGTTGCCCATCAGTCTCCTTATTGCAGAGAGAAATGTTGTTTTTGTCACATTAGCTGCCTCTGTGGGTTCATCTTGCTGGGTTTGTTTGTGTATTCCTTTTTTTTGTGCAGTGATATATATATCTGCTCTTTTGCAATAAACACTCAGTTGATAGCACTGTGTTACGTTTTTTTATTTCATCCATGTGTTTCTGCACTTCTGTGTAGATAATGTCATACCAACTAGCCCACCTGTCTGTCCTGACGAGGTCGCGGGATCGAATCCCGGCCACGGCGACCGCATTTCGATGGGAACGAAATGCGAAAACACCCGTGTACTTAGATTTAGGTGCACGTTAAAGAACCCCAGGTGGTCGAAATTTCCGTAGTCCGCAATACGGTGTGCCTCATAATCAGAAAGTAGTTTTGGTACGTAAAACCCCATAATTAAATTTTTTGTCTGTCCTGACAGCGCCTTTTTCATAATAGCCTTCATTTCTATAGAATGCGTGGTGTTGTGCCATTTGAAAATTTCAAGTTGTCAAACACTGCAGGTAATGGTAATGTAAACTCAAAGTTCAAGAATACAAGAGTTTACAGCTCCATCATACTTTCTAAACTTTTTACAGACTTCTACATTGCCAGACAATTGGCAAGTGGTTAAGGTGGTTCCGCTGCATAAATCTGGCAATGCGCATCATCCTCTCAACTTAAGGCCAATATCTTTGAACAGGAGAGCCTGCAAACTTCTGAAACGCATTTATTCAAACTTGCTACATTTCTTCATTTCTTTCCTTCTTCCTTGCTCGGATTTATTGGCAGCGTTTGCAGTGAGCAGAAATCTTGTTTTGATTCTGTGGAAGCCATGTAATGTCACAAACATTGTTGTCTAGAATGAAAAGCGACTCTACTGCAGCTCATGCCCTAGCACCAAATCTGCGTGATACATTGCGATGGACGATTAGTCGCCAGCTGGCTTATACTGGCGACAATGTAACTGCTTTCCGTGTGGTTGGCAATAGCATGTCTACTCAGGTGAAGCCATGCATGCTTATTGATCACTACAAAACTATATCTGCAGACAAAGTTAACAAGGTTGAGCACAATTAATACAAGCAACAATTTACCCCAAGACAATTCTATGGCAAGGGCAAAATAAGTGTGGCAAGCCGATTCTGAGTGTCGAAAAATAACCTGTGCCTTTCTAGCAAGCAGCATCACGTTAAAATTTCATTTACCTTTACTTGGATAAACACCGGACATCTTTTTACAACATCCATTATGCTTCGAAAATTGCCTGTTGGAAATACCACAAGCCTAGCTCTTCAACTGGATTACAGACAATGCTGGACATGTTTTCGAAAGATCCGGTACAGTTCTAAATACAACGCAGGAGGAGGCCTTCATCCCTGAGTGATTTTTGTTGTGCTCTTGATGGTGGCCACTTACAAAAACTTCAGAGAAGACTCCAGCACCTTTACAGCAATGTTACCTCAACATTTCACAAAAAGTGTGCACTTACCAAGGCAGTCCTGAGCCTGCTGAAGCTGCACTTTTGTTTTTGCCGCAGCTCAGTCTCCAGCCGCTCTACAATGGCCTGCAGTTGTAATATAACCTTGGCCTGGTCATCCTGAAAGTGTAGAGTGTGTAAAAAACCAGTGGCATGAAATGCAAACAGCATTTTCTGGCTTCAGGCACTATCATAAAATTCTGAGCAAGTGCTCCCCTCCTTTACTTTCGAGCGATTTGTAATGGTCACTAACATCCGATCAAGCACCCCTCCCTTTCTTCAGCCAGTTGACCACTTCGTGCATTTTCGCTGGACTGCTTAGCTGCAGTTTTCTTTGTGAACATTTTACGAAATTGCATATTAGATTACATAATATGACGCAATTTACTAAGAAACAAACTTATTGTTTAACTCCACTTCTGCCGAGGCCCGATAGTTCACCATAGCCAGGTATCTGCATAGCCATAGCCTTCATCAGTCTCCCTTTTGGTCAAACGGGTGAATTTTTCAAATGCAAATGAAGCATGAGACACATGGTGTGATTTTGCGTGCAGTCTGTTGTACGATGGGTTGGAGTCCGACTTGCAGCATGTGACAATGTAGGACACGTGATACGAATGAGCGGGCGGAGCATAGCTCTGTGCGGAACCAGCGCCCCTGCATGGACGCTTTGGATGACTTCGCAAATAAAGTGAAAACAAAGATGTCTGCACAGCTTTCTCATATTAAAAAAAAGATGCCAATATAAACATGGCTTGTGAAAGCCACATGTGCAGTGTTGAATCCGTTCACAGCTGTTAATGACAAACAGCCGGCAGGTCTAACTCACTGGACCGTCGAATTGGAGACTTGTGGCGCTTGTGACAGGACTGCACGCAGCTCGTAATAAAGCGCCATGTTGGTCAGCACAACGTGTGCACAATCATGCCGCACTCAAATTAAAGCTCACACTGTTCGTATCTGAATTTTACTGTTTCGTTCCCTGCACTCTATTCATTGCTACTCAAATTGCAATACATTTGATTTTGTCGATGCCTATAAAAGCGAACCAGCAAGCCAGACTAGCATGCGATCGCTGGGAGAAGACAGTATAGGCCTAGCCCGCTAGATCTGGGGCGGACAGCCCTTGAATTTCGGTCCGTGACCAAGCAATGCCACAACCCCCCCTCGCACAAACTTTCTTGGGATAACTTTCCCAAGGGGCGGGGGGGGGGCGCTTGCTTGGAATTGTACGTACGTAAAATGTATTCACCATGAACCATATTTTGAAATCTGTCAGCATGTCACAAATTTTAAATAAGGGCTTGCTTAGAACTTGGCTTTGGTTTTTCCCATCACTATACATCGCACAATAAAGAGCAGGTGTTCCAATGAATACATAAATTCTTTGCATTGAATAAGCTATAGTTTGTTTCACAGCCATTCAAACAGCAGCACATACAGAAGCGCCAGAGAGAGCAATGAATGTTAAGCAAAGCCAGAACTTCCGCAGTCCCTCAGTTATCCACCATTACAAATCATATGGACCACTTAGTATGTGCCGCTCTTCAATGAAAAAAAAAAGTCAGTTAAAATTTCTCCGCTCTCTGCAGAATAAAACAATTTTGTCTGAATATATATATTGCCACCGGCGCCCTGCAGGAAATTTGTTGCAGCGACACTAAATGGCCACACACCTCATCCGCGACACTTTTCGGAGGCGGCAATATGGTGCGGCGATACACTGCTTCAATTTTAATCACATCAACATTGAAATTCATCGCAAAGGTGACACAGACATTTTCAGTTCTGCCACAATTTTCATGTACATAAATATCCAAGAAAGTGGTAGATTGGGTCAGTGTAGCGCAATTAGTGGAGCAGTGCACCAAACATGAAAAGGTTGCAAGTTAGGTCCCAAGCAGCAGCAAGCAATCTTTTCTCCATTTCATTTATCTGAAATACGATCATTAAACAAATGAAAACGAAACGTTCATTTTTCCTATGCTTCTCTTGGCATCGGTGTCCTTTCTACTACCTAAGTTTACTGAGCCCATCCATCGTAAATTCTTCTCTGGTTCTTTATTAATAGGTTACGTGCTTGGACAGGGTCATTAACTTGTTAACATAAAATTGCAGATGCCATAACGTAATAAAATGAAGCCAGCCAACTCTTATGACATATACATGTGCGAGTAATGAGATTGTTTGAATGGCTGCAAAGTGCTCATATATCTTTTGAAATTTCTCACTGCAAAAAAAAAAAAAAATCGAGCAGCAAAAAGCAAAACTAACGCAGAGAAGGAATACACACACTCACTAACTCTGTGATATACAGCGAAGGCTATAGTATGCAGCATTGAATCAGGCAGCACCCTCTTCCCTTCAGTCAACACTCTGTCAACTAGTCTTCTGCGCTAAACAATGTGCAGTAGCAGGAAAAGTTGAAATGCTTTGCTCGCTGACATAGAGCTGTTCTAATTGAGCAATGCATCTCATAGCCTTCAATGCACAGTACAGAGCTAGTGTGATGAAGATGGACCTCAATGTGTTTTGCCACACATTTCCTGGAGATATTTCTTAAAAGTGGTGCTTGTCTGAATTTCTACCACTTGCATATATGCCTTGGGTTCTGGCCTGGTTTATTTTGACAAGAATAGCATACATTTGCAAGCAAAACAGGTTTTATTTGCCCACAGCAATTTACTTGCCAATTAATCTGCAATGGAAGTTCCAGACATTCACTACACTTAAGGCCAACAAAGCTCATCGGTCTGTATTGGATCCTGCATTTCTCATTAATAAAGAACAGCTGTTGCTAAACAGACTGTGTGCATACACAAGGACCACTGTACAGGCATAAGAAGAATGCCTTGCTAGGCAAATGCAGCAGGTATCAAATCCACGCAGTAAGTGCCACCTGCAAAAAAAATCTATAAAAAAGAAGAATTCTTGTCCTCTAACAGTACCTGTGGCTCTTGAGCTGCCGTTAAAGGGCCACCAAAGAGTAACAATAAATCAGTTTACACTGGTAAGGCATTCTTTAAAACTGAAATTTGAGAAATCTTGCAGTCATGGGTTGGCTATTAGAGGCTAAAATAGCGGTCAAAGTTGCAATTTTTGAATGTCATGCTGAACCCCGTACCAGTACATTGGTGTGATGTCACAAATTTCAAAGCATCTTTTTGTATTGGGACCGTACTGATTTAGCGAAAATTTCTAAAACATGCCATGTTTAATCTTTTATCTCCTTTAGAGCACAATTAGGCGCTTTGTGTTTAGACACTTTGTGTTCCTTTAGTCTTTCATTTGTGCATCTCGAAGTTTGCCCTACATACCTTTTTCCACATTTCAAAGGTATTGAATACACCGCGGCTTCTGTGCACTCCACAAAACGATTCTGGTGATTTATCGTGCACCCTTGCTGGTTTATCGGCTCTTCAGCATTGACGCGTCGGCAGAGGCTTTTCAGTTTTTCCGGGGCAGAAAGCGCTACATTAACTCCAGCTTTGCACCGAATCTTTTTCAAGCGGTGAGATAAGTTGTGCATGTATGGCCGGGCCACGGTCCTTCGCTTTTCTTTAATTTTGGCTTCTCGCCACCTTGCTCGCCATGGACATTGCTCACCAGGTATATAGGGCTAACTTCGAAATGCACAAATGAAAGACTAAAGGAACACAAACTTAGTGTTGAGCAGGCTAAGAGGAATCTAGGCATCCATGTCAGGGATTGCCCCTAAAAAGCTTGCGCCGCAGAATTCAGACGCTGTGAAGTGCTGAAGAAACACAATGACCAGCTGGTCCGGGAGATAATTGAGGCAGCCGAGATTACCAGACTTCGTGACCAATGCGTTAGCACGCCGACCTTGTTACTGACAAAAAGAACTTGAGCTTTTGCGCGTGCAACCACTATCTTGAGTGCAAAAAAGAAAAAGTGCATGTTTCACATGATGTGCGATCACGTGACTGCGACACGTGTGGGCGCATATGAAGCCGTGCTTCTTTCAAAATAAACGTTATTGAAAGTCAGCGCTTGTGCTGTCTTCTTGTCTCGTCTCTCATCTACATTTTGCGCCGTTAACAGCAGGATGGAAAACCAGCAAGCCCAAGCTGTTATTCTAAGGAATAACAGTTCACAGGATGTGGAGTTTTTTAAAAACTATGTTTACCCTGTCCTCGCTCTCACTGTCTTGGGTTGAAGCCGAACCATGTGCTGCCACACGGTTGTTCCGCTTCTTTTCCATAGAGGCAAGGCTCGCTGCAAGCAAAATGATCAAATAAAACAACTTTCCACATAATGCAATGCCCGGGGAGGGGAAGAAGCATTTTACGAAGCACATGGTTCAGTTGCAAGTATCTACTAGCAATGATGTAGCAACTGCGTGACATTTCTGTAGTACAGCCGAATTGGAGTGTAAGCATAGTTATGATATACTGCAAATTGAACAGCCCCTTGAAGTCAGCTGCACGTGTGCCACCTCAGTATTTGTTTACTTTCACTTAGGCCTGCCTCGCGCCAGAACACACACTAATTATGGGTGGTTCTATTAACGAAACAGAGGTAAGTGTGTTGCTGTTTGATACATTTTTCTTTTCATCAAGAAGTGGCACACAGCAGCACCATCAATTAGTCCACACTAACATATGCAGTACTTGTGCCCAGCACAAGTTTTCTGTACGCTGGAAGTTCTCATTCATTATAATGTGGTACTATTACAGATGCCAATCATAGCCGTCAGCAATGTATGTAGCGAAGTACGTCCACAGCTGCATTAAAGTGGCCTAATGAACGACATTGCATGCTCTCCAGTTTCTGCACAAGCATGGCGGTGAGCGTCTCTGTACTTTATGGAATGACACTAGGAAGCAAAGGATTTCGAAATACCATATGATGAGAATTCACAAGTACAACAACTGTTCAACTTGAAGTGCTGCCCAACAGTCTGTCAGTGTATCATGTGATTTCTATAATATGTTCAGGAATGCAAGAAAATGTGGGGGGAAATGTGGAAAAATAATACAGGCTGTGTAGTCAAGTCACGAAAACTAAGTGGTCTCCCAATGCATGGCACGTGACACATGTGGTCACTGCGATGTGAAGAAAACTACATGTTTTTGTTGTGCGTGTCACCTGTTGCTGTTCAGTGCCACTGGGCACAACAAACAAGCTGGTTTTCAGCTGCTTAAAAAACGAAGTGCAGATACACATTACATTTTTTTAGCAATGAATGCGGTACCACTGTAAGCATTATACATAATAGTCCAATGAGGGGATCTCATAATGCTGCTGCATTGTGAGATGCTTGAGATGCTATTCTGCTTGGGAATAGTTTCTTTTTTACGAAATTGAAAAATACCCACCCAATAACCACTAAAAAAATGCAACACGTTGCGAATTCCGCTACCACATCCCTGGAAGCACTGAAATTCAAGCTCACGCCTCAACGGTGTAATTACATGAGCTGCAGATATTCAAAGTAAGACAATGTACTTGATCTAGCAGTTTGCTATTGGGAGCAAGACTTCGTAAGCAAGCTTCATAAGCCAGTTTATATCAGGTAGCTCACAAAAGAATGACAGGTGGACATCAAGGAATGCATAACTGCTCCAAGTGACAATATTGTGCTTGCAGCTTAAGAGGAAGCTTTAGCTCGGGCCCAACTCCGGCGCGGCCTATTCAAATACATGCAAAACGCAAAAACGTTTTTCTGAGATAACCCCTGGACCGATTCTAATGAAATTTGTTGCAGCTGAGAGAGAAAGTCAAATTCTAGTGACTGTTATAAGCAAAATTTCGATATAGAGCCTCCATTTTCTTTAAAAGATTTTCAGAAATTAGAATGTTCGAAAAAAATACAAACATGAAGTTTGCAAATTCATAGATCAGCACCAAGAACAGATATCACGGTTCTGTAAAAGCCATCCATTAGACCATTCAAAGCGGACAAATTCCATATGTTATTTTAAATCTTAAGTGAATTTGTTACGTTGTTTACAAGGGTTCTGCAAAAGCTGTATTTCTATATTACCATTTCTTTATATTCATGTGCAACATAACAATTTCGTCCACTTTAGATGTGCTATTAGATGCAATTCACGGAATTGTGTTATCACTTTTCGTTGTTTGCTTACAAAGTTGTAAACTTAATAGTTTCGTTTTTCAAGATTTTCGATTTTTGCCAATTTTTAATTAAAATATTGACAACATAACTGAAAAATTCGAAACCAACAGTCACTAGATTTTACGTTTTTCTTTTAAATGCAACAAACCTCGTCAAATTTGGTGCAGTGGTTGCCGAGAAAAACGAATTATCCTTTTACGTGTATTCAGATAAGAGCACCTGAGCTAAACCATACATAGATTGCACATAACTTACGCTGCAATCTACAAATAATTGTCATTCTACAACAATGCAAAGACAGTTTTCTTGAGGAATAACTAAATCGCTATGGCAGCGCGGACTGTCTAAAAGAGAAATATTTGGTACAGCCTGTGACAACGGGCAGCATGTGGCCACCCTATGCGGACACGTCTCGTGCCTGGAGGGGCGTTCTTACGAAAATATATTTCATGTCGCAGATGCAAACAGATCGCACGCGCACCTTCATGGTGGCCATTAACTGCACCGTTATTTTTACTAAAGTCTTTCGCCACCGTGGCCGCAACAAGGCGGGCTCTAAAGTTAGCCCTAAAACCAACGTACTGCCTGCACCACAGCGAAATGCATTCATGCACGCTGAAACAAGAAAAAAATCTCCACAAAGAATGCGGCCACTGCAGAATTAGTGCCATTCGGCCATATATAGCCTACGTCTTGCTCGCTTTAGCAGTTGCAGTACTTACCGACGGCCAAGATTTTGGCAGGTGCTGCCGGCTTTGTCGGGTCCCACTTGACATGGACGAAATCGCTCTGGAGCCGCTTCAAGGCGCTGTTCGGGTCGCGCATCAGCTCGAGCCCTATGCTAGTGTCCGCAATAGACGTTATGGTATACACATCCCACTTTTCTTCTTCTTCCCACAAGACTAGAATGTGCTTCATGGCTGCACAGCGCAATGACTAGAACAGAACTATCGTCCCCACTCAAACGCACTAAAATAAAATGGCGCTTTCAACGCAGTCCAATCGGATTGGATTGAATCGGATTTAATATAACATTGAGCACTTGCGCTAAATATAGCTAAACTACGGTAACGTCACTTTTCTTCTAATGTCAACACTATTCGTAAAACAACGTTTGAAAGGGACCATTAATTGCAGATGTAACATTATGTTGAGAATAAAATATTGGAAGCTTCCCAAACTCAATATAGTTTTCCGACTACTGGTGGGTAATTTGGCACTGGCTTGGTTATACCACGGTGGTTATTACGCTAGGCTTCGCCGTAAGCCAGCATAAGCAAGGTTACAGCCACGCTAGCCACGCCGTGCAAGGCGTTCTGTCAGTCAGCGCTGTTAGCGTTGTGTTGGTGTGTATTGGCGCTTTTCACCTCCAGAAATGCCATGCAGAAAAAGATATAAGAAATATCTTTATGATTGCGCTTGCGAGGTCCCAGTCCGAACCAAATGTAGGAGGAAAACTTTGGACAATGCAAGCGGTGCTGGCAGTGGTACGTCCGCTTCGGAAAGCGACGACGACTGGCGAAGTGCCCACGAACAGCGTTCAGAAAATACGTGCTGAGATCGAGATTCGTCGCAACCAAGCAGCCCACTTGCTGATTCGAACTCTCACGATGAAAGCTTCAGTAACGTTGGCGAAAATGTTTTCGTGTACTCAGGCGACGGGAACCTAAATTCTGCTGACACGCACCGGTACGACTGCTCGTCGGCAGATGACGAAGAAAGCATCGATGGAATCGAGGAAGCCGAACAGACGAGAAACGAGCTGGTTAGTATTAATGTTATTTTGTTTACTTACAATACGGTCTCATCAGTGCGGTACTTCATATACGGAGATTTTGTTTAGGTTGAACTTTTAAGGTTAGGCAATAATAAAACACGTTGACCTTGATTTAAACATTTCAGTTTCCAGGTTCGTAGCGTATTCGTAAAGGTCAATTCGTGTGTGCAGCTATATTAATGATAAAGAGGTGCCTTTAACAACCTTTTAATTACTGATCCCAGATGCCTTCGAGCACGTTGAAGCCCCTTGCCGGTGTAGTCAGCTGCACTATGAAATATATGGAAAAGCTCGTGCATTCCGCAGAGGTGACCATCCTGTGTTCGATTTCCTTCGTTGACCTTCCAACTTCTGCAAAGCTTTAATTTCACGAAACGTTTGTGAATTCCCTTTCCAGCAGTAGTGAGATACTTTGCTCTGAATGACAAATTTTACCTAACTCTTCTAGGTCTGTGTCAATATGGAGTGCCCATACAGCATTCGTGTAGTAGCGTTTTTGTTACGTTAATACCGCTATCACATGAGAACATTAGAACAAGGATGATTGTGGCTGGACGACAATTGCAGTGGGCATAGTTATCTATGGTTTGTCATCTTCAGTAGACTGTTGAATTTCTTATACTGCTGTCAGCTGTATACTGCTCAGAGTGGCAAGTGCAGCAACGTTGAACGTGCTTATGTCGAAAAAGGAAGTTCTGCGAGCACTTTCTTGCTAAAAAAATATGCTTTCCATTTGAACGATCCTCATAAGCCTAGCTAAAGAAAGTACAACGTGTAGTTCTTTAGTTGATAGTTTATAGGCAATTTGCCGTGGCATCATACCAGCTGTCATGTCCAGATGTCCCTTGAGCATGGTATGGCTGCGGCTTTATTTAGTGCAACTTATTTGTGCAACTGTAGTGAAGGCTGTCAACAATCTGTTGCACATTTGCGCAGTAGTTACTATAGATAGTGTTGCCATCAATTTTACAATTATTGAAAAGCTAGCTGATGATGTAAACATGCTGCTCCTGTACTTTCTCTTTGCCCAGGATGTCCTCCTGTACCCTGAATCAAAGCTGTCACGGGGGCAATATCTGATAATGGTAATGGTCCACAGCCTGGGGAACCATTGATCTAAGGAAGCCACACAAAGCCTCTTGAAGGTCATTGATGTCCACATGCCTCAAGGTGTTCCATTCCCAAAAACAAAGCACCTATTTTTAAAAACTTCTCCTCGGCACTTGATTGTCAACGTAGCACACACATTTATTGCACTGACTGTGGTGAATACCTGGCACAACTGCCTTGTGCAAGTGTTAATGTAACGTGCCCTCAGTGTACATCAGTGCACAGCATCTCTGCACTTTTAGACCTAGGTTCCTTTTTTCTTACTCTCGACCTTGATGCGCAAGTCAAAGGCATACTTTTAAGCGGCAAGTTATTGAAGAACCGAAGAGGTGCATCCTATAATGTCAAGGACATCACAAAGAGCACGGCCTATAACACTTTACCTATAACCGACAAAGACATATCATGGACATGGAACACAGATGGTGTGCTATTGTTCCAGTCATCTGAACATAGTGTGTGGCCCCTGTTGTTGCAGGTGAATGAGCTCCCCTTCAAAGAAAGAGTGCAGAAGCTTTTGCTTTTTGGCTTGTGGTATTGGAACCGGCAAGCCACACATGAATGCCTTTCTTAAGCCATTTGTGGAAACGATGAACTGCCTCTCCTCTGAGGGCATCTCCTGAACAAGCGAGCCTGGAATGACAGAAACATGTCGTGTTTATCCGGGCCTTTGCACTCTTGACACCGTGGCGCACTGCATGGTCATGAATATGACGCAGTTTAATGGGTCTCATGTCTGTGCGTGATGCGAGCAAAGTGGTCAGGTTGTCCAAAGAGGACGAGGTCATGCTCGCATTTACCCGATTAAAAAGCTTGCACCAAAGCAGAGGACCCAGAAGAGCTTTGCTAGGCATAATGATGAGGCACACAGGGCCGGGGAACCGTCTTGTGGCATCAAAGGTGCGAATGTGCTGTTTTTCATGGCATTCATACAGTTTCCAAGTGCCTTTGTTGTCGATTATGTGCTTGCTGTCTGCAATGGATTTGTTCGCACCACAGCCTTTATGTTGTTCAGCCACAAGAGGCAGAACGAATTTAGCCTGGGATCGCACCTGCAAGAGATCAGTGCCAGCTTGAGCCAACTGACTCCAGTGTGGGAGACAACAAGACTGCCATGGTCACTCCTGGAAATGAAGCACTGGAAGGCATCTGAGTGGACAGATTGGCGTCTTTTTTCTCTCCAGTGGTATTGAAGGGTTTTTTACCCAGCAGATACTATAAGAACTGGATGACGTTTGTTGCCATCATGCACTTTTGCTTGCAGTCATCCATTCCTATGGATAAAATTGTGAAAGTTAAGCGGCTCATGGTGCAGTTTCTGAAGGACTATCAGGAACTCTATGGCCAAAAGAGCATGACCTACAATGCTCATATCCTTGTCCATATGGTGGACCATGTTGATCAATGGGGGCCACTGTGGGGCTTCTCTGCCTTTCCTTTTGAGTCAATGAATGGGAGGCTTGTCAGCCTGGTAAATGGCACCAGGTATGCCCATATGCAGATTATTGAGAAGTTTGCTATATTAACATCTCTTCAACAAGTTGTGCTTATGAATATTGGATGGAAGAGCGAGTACCTTCAATCTTTTGTCAAGTCCATACTGCTACGGGATAGTATTCCCAATGACGAAGAGCCGAGCAGTAAGACGACGACGCTACGCACCTCGAGCGCCTCTCAGCAGTCCTGGACGTTTTTCGGCGAGCCGGTCTGCAACTCAACGCGTCGAAATGCCAATTCGGCAGTCGCCAGATTACCGTCCTTGGACATCTCGTTGACGCGAACGGATTGCAGCCGGACCCAGGCAAGATCCATGCTGTTACGCACTTCCCTGTTCCAAAGTGTGTCAAGGATGTGCGCAGCTTCATCGGCCTTTGCTCGTACTTCCGCCGTTTCGTGAAAAATTTCGCGGCCATAGCACGACCACTAACCGAGCTTTTGAAAAAAGACGCCCCTTTTCAGTGGGGCGATAACGAGGCCTCTGCATTCTCGCTTCTAATCGACCTTCTCACAACGCCTCCCGTTCTGGCCCATTTCGATCCTTCTGCGCCTACCGAAGTCCGTACTGATGCCAGCGGTCACGGAATTGGCGCAGTACTGGCACTACGCCAGCCTGGCCACGACCGTGTTATCGCTTACGCCAGCAGGCTCCTCTCGCCCGCGGAGCGCAACTATTCCATCACTGAGCGTGTCTGGCCCTAGTTTGGGCGGTTGCGAAGTTCCGCCCATACGTATATGGCCGACCCTTTTCCGTTGTCACAGACCATCACGCGCTGTGCTGGTTATGCTCATTGAAAAAGACCCTACAGGAAGACTTGGTCGCTGGGCCTTACGCCTCCAAGAATATTCGTTCTCTGTCACCTACAAATCTGGCCGACTACACAAGGACGCTGACTGCCTGTCTCGCTACCCGGTAGACGAGCCTGACGACGCCGACAGTAGTACCGCCGACGGCATTTTCTCTGTGTCTGCCTTCGCTAACATCACCGATGAGCAGTACCGAGACCTATCGCTGCGAGTACTCATCGAGCGTCTGCGCTCTACACCTACCGACGCATCCGTTCGCCGATATGTCCTCCAGGGCGGCATTCTGTACCGAATGAACTTCCTCCCTGATGGCCCTGATCTTCTTCTTGTCGTGCCAAAACATCTACGACAGACTGTGCTCTTTGAGATGCATGACGCACCCACTGCAGGACATCTTGGGGTAACCCGCACGTACGACCGCGTCCGCCGCCGCTTCAATTGGCCTGGTCTGGCTCGCTCCGTCCGACGATATGTTGCTGCCTGTGATCCCTGCCAGCGTCGGAAAGCACCTCAGGTGCTACCTTCCGGTTATTTACAGCCGATCACCGTCCCTGTGGAACCATTCTTTGGTGTTGGATTAGACCTCCTAGGTCCCTTTCCCACGTCATCCTCTGGGAACAAATGAGTAGCCGTCGCAACTGATTACGCCATCCGATACGCTATCACGCGAGCTCTCCATACCAGTTGCGCCACTGACGTCGCTGCCTTTCTCTTGCGGGACATTATCTTAGTACATGGCGCCCCGCGACAGCTGCTTACTGACCGTGGTCGTAACTTCCTCTCGAAAGTTATCGCCGACATTATGCGTTCCTGTTCTATTCAACACAAGCTGACTACCGCATACCATCCTCAAACCAATGGCCTGACAGAGCGGTTAAACCGTACTCTTACCGACATGTTGTCCAGGTACGTTTCGAAGGACCACCACGACTGGGACGTTGCCCTTCCTTACGTGACATTTGCTTATAATTCTTCCCGGCACGACACCGCCGGATTTTCTCCATTTTATCTACTCTACGGTCGCGAACCGACCTTGCCCCTTGACACGGTACTTCCTCCTGCTGCGATCTCAACAAGCGAGTATGCGCGCGACGCCGTTGCCCTCGCCGACCATGCACGCCAGCTTGCCCGTGCTCGACTGACGGACTCGCAAACCACGCAGCAGCGTTAGTACAACGCCCGCCACCGTGACGTACAGTTTTAGCCTGGTGCACTCGTGCTCCTGTGGTCGCCCTCTCGTCACGTCGGACTTTCCGGAAAGGTCCTTTCGCGATACACAGGGCCCTACCGCGTGCTGCGCCAAGTGACGCCTGTGACTTACGAAATTGCTCCTGTGAGCTCAACCTCGTCATCTACTCTGGCATCTACTGATGTCGTGCACGTCAGTAGGCTCAAGACCTACTACACTGCTTCAGACTCCTGCCTTTAGTCGCTCCGGGACGGCGCTTTTGCCACCGAGGGTAGTGCTACGGGATAGTATTCCCAATGACGAAGAGCCGAGCAGTAAGAAGACGACGACGACGATTTGAAGCTAGCGCGGGCTGTTGCCTCTTGGCCAAGCCCGGCGTATTTTGTTGTAAATATACTTGTACATAGCTTTTCGTCTGCGCCTTCCTCCGTAACAATACTTAAGGGTTACAGCCTTAGAAAGAGTTGTGTGCAAAAGGGCACAGTCGCATTGTATGGAAAGGGAAGCACAGAAGGAGGCCTCATAACCTACAAGAAGGCAACAATTGGTGCATTTACATACTGTGTGAGCTCAATGGACAAGTCGCGAAGAAAAAATTCTTATGTTGTCACAAGTGCTGGTTTATTTGGTCAAATAATGAATATGATCTCGAATACTGATGTGAATTCTGGTCCCGAAGTGCATTTCAAAATAAAAGAACTGCGTGTTCTGGACACTTTTCTTTCTTGCATAGTTGGTTGCCAGTCTGTCCATTTCGTGACTGTTTGTGAAACTGATGAACATGTTACGGTTGATGCTTTGGTAGTGCGAAAGTGCATGTTTCTGGGTCACTCAGGTAAAATGATCTTGTCTGTTATTAATGAAGAGTATGTACTAGAGTCTAATTGAATATGGGAATGCATTTGGAAGTGTTTTTAATTTTGTACTGTTTCGCCTCTCTGTACCTTTGTCATCGGCCCTGACATGCTACTCCTAGGGAGTTTGTTATGTTCACAATGGTACAGAATTCCCTTTCTTTATTATAAAATTACCTTTTTTCAGATTATATTACAGCACATATTACAAGTCATATTGACCGTAGCTCCATGGTGCACCGCTTTAGCTTTCCTGTATTACTTGATTGCATTTTTAAAGTATCAAGTGGGTGCTTTTGTTATTGACACATGGCATAGTTGTGCATATCAAGGTCTAAAATGTCATCTTACCCAATACAATTACTGGGTATCTTGTGTGGAGAGTGTTTGTCAATGTTAATATAGCATTTTATGCCCACAAAAAATATTAATACTTTGGATAGTTTTCAATAGTAAAAAATTTTCTTTAGTTTCTCATAGCAAATAATGCGGTTGGGGTTTTAATCAGAACACAATCGTGCATGTTCCCATAAAGCATTGATCAGAACCAGCTGGAAAGACCCAGTCTCGTAACCATTTTCTGCAATCCACTGCATGCATGATGGAATGTCACCCCTGTCCCAACCTCAACTGCCAACCTCAACTGCCAATCTTAAACATGCATGAGAAGTGCATGGGTGCCTTTTGTGAGCACGTTGAACAATTATAGGTAATTCCCTCAATGTGCAGAACAAAAGTGCATGGAGAGAACAGTGAGGACTGACATTCCGGGGAGATTGTACCGAAGTGAAATGGTGCCGGGGATTATGAACCTCAACATACCATAACATAATATAACAGCAGCTGTTATATTTGGTGCTATGCATAACTCGCTGCTTCACAATTTACCGATTTCGTATTCATAAGGACCCTTTCGGATGCGCACCGTGCTCGAAAGCCGCAACAGGAGACCTTAAATCAGACATATACTCACATGATTTCAATAATTTAGCAAAAACTGTTCAGTGTTAGGGCTAACTTCATGAGAGCGATTTTGTGCGCGACGGCTTGGAGCGACAAAACAGGCCGTCGATTGCGAAGGTCGCTCGGTTTCGAAAATCTAGGATTCGTCGCTCGTCGCGCGGAAGTCCTATGATCGACTAGCCAATAGCGCAAAGCCGCAAGGGAATATACATCACTCAGATACTACCGATTGTCGCACGGAACGAGCAAACGATTGTATTTTTATACGAGCAAAGAAAAGAAACCTACTACAAGACCTTGAGAAATATTTTATGCTGCTTTTTACAGCAAACTACATCAACTTAAGATACTAAAGAACGCGTCACCCTAGTTTCGACATGTATTTGCTGCCCTCATAGCGGCAACACCTGCGAGATGTCGCTCAAATTCGTCCTTCGCACGGAGCACTACTTGTAGGCGACGAGCGAACACGACAGCCATCTCCATCGCATCGCTTGCCGCTGTGTAAAGCTTTTGACACACCATAGCTAGGTCACTGCGGCTTCGAAGGGCTTCAGGGATGGTGGGAAGCATAGAAAATGGCATTACTGATCAGCAGCAATATTTCAGGCTTTTTGTTTGGCATAGAAGAATAATATGCTGACCTTGATTGCTTTATTTGGCAGCTGGCAAATTTTATTGTTCTCAGTGAGCATTCCAGAGCCCCTATATTTTGCAAATGATGAAGAGTGTCAGAGGTTTCCCTTTTGCGAGAAAGTATACAATGCGTGCAGGTACTCCTCCACCATCACATTTCAGTAAATTCCCATGTGTACTTTCTGCAAATTCGGCTACTTATTCCATGCTAGGTCTGGTAGAGACCATTGTTTTGTTTGGAGAAGTTTCTTTTTATGTGCCTCAAATTCAGGGTTCTTACAAGAGTATGTACACATTGTGAATATTTGTACCTTTGTTTCTGTACTTGTACACTGTTATATGATTTGTGATTGAATGCTTAAGTGCATTAATATATGAGTAGGTGTTGCAACAATGCGGAAAACTTGTACTATGTTCTTTTGTGATGAATAAATGATACTGCTTGGACTGTGCCATTCCTTAAGCAATAGTTTTCTTGGACATACATTTGTGAGCACATGTACTCTTTGGTGATCAACACCAATTTTTCTCTGGGAAAGGAGGGTTGGTTCGCTTTGGTTATGACACATCAAATTCCCTTCTTGTGTGACATTCATTTTTCGGCACATGCACATACAGGATCAACATCCTTTAATATTAGCTGATATATGCCTCACAACAAAGAAAATGTTATCATGGTAGTCATGGTCGTGCTGTAGCATCAGAAATCACCTTTCGGTCAACTTGTGCATGTTATATGCAGATACATATGAAGATCTCTTTACAAGGGACTATTACCTCCAAGGATGTCAAATTATTAACTTGTCCAATTATTTTTTTGTACCTTTGGGGCATACAACAGAATAGAGAGCTGCAGTATAATCAAATATACAATCATGAAAGGCACAACGTATGATGGGATACAACTCCCACAAACAACATCGTACTGCAACTGGTAAGTAAGCTAGTACGAAAGAAACTCTAGTAGCTGTGCATGCAAAAAGAAATGGTAGAGCATCTTGGAATTAGTTGGCAAGCGACCTGTAAAAACAGTTCGTGTATGTTTAGGTGACTAGCGAGTCAGGAGGATAGTTCCAGCCATGTATATCGCGCATTTTGCAACAAAACTGCATTTATGTGACAATGTCGTGACAAGGAATGCCGTGAGATGAAATGAGTCGATTTGGTCCAAGATGCTTCGAACATATTTGGGAGTGCATGATAAGTACCTACTTATGGGCACTCTTCTTTCAATGTGAGATTTGTGCATTGAAATGGCCTGTATACGGATTATGGATCTAAACAAGTTTAAAGTAGCTTCTTGGTGATTATTTAGTGTTGGTAATAAACTTCACATGCCTTTTCTTTTCGGCTATTTACATGTAATCTTGTGCTATCTTGTGTTACTGTTAAGTGGTCATTATGAGCGCTCTGCAGAAAACGCATAAAGGCTGTAACGCTCACATTTATTACCTGGCGACAAATAATTGTCCATATTGAAGTAAGTGCAGGCAACCAGCTCATTTATGGTGCCCCAATTACTCTGCCCTGCTAATTCTGAGGGAAAATGCATTGGCCACTATAACTGTGGCTTTCCATACCACATGTTAAGCTTTAAGCTAGTCAGCCCATGTACACAGTGATACACCTTGCAGTCATGTATGCAATTTCCGATGGTTCGCACAGGCATAGTTCGCACGGCATTCATGAGGGCTCATGTGTAGCAGTATGCTTGGATAACACAAGTGAGATAGAAGCATGGCTTTTCCATGAAATAATTTCCTTATTGGAGGGGGATGGTTTTGGAGAAATTGATTGTTTGGATCTGAGAGCAAACGGGTATAGACGATATTCTAATAGACATTAAGAGAAAAAAATGGCGCTGGGCTGTTCATGTAATACGCAGATTAGATAACGGATGGACCATGAGGGTGACAAAATGGATACCAAGAGAAGGGAAGTGCAGTAGAGCACTGCAGAAGACAAGGTGGTGCGAAGAAATTAGGAAATTTGCAGGTGCTAGATCGCAGGGAGAGGCCTTCGTCCTGCAGTGGACATAAAATAGCCTGCTGCTGCTGATGATGATGATTATCTTTGCAGGCCCTAGGTTCACTGCCCCAAGAGATGGCAAAATTATATCGCAGGACATTTATTCGGTTAATTAAAATGGAATTTCTATAATTCAAGTGGTGCTACTTTGATTAAGCTGGAACTAATTAAGTCAAATGAATGATTATTTTGCTAACAACTGTTAAGCATTATAGTGTTCAAATCATTAAAGGATGAGTACTATAATTAGAACGATAACTAGTATATAATTAGGACATGCACCACTGCAAGAGCACTGTCAATTAGTGAAAAATCAACTATCGTAATTGTGCTTTAAATTGCCAATTAGCAGCTTTGACTTGATCACCTCATTAGTTTGTGCAAGAAAGATTTCTTTGCCTTTTGCTTCGGAGCAGTAACTATTCTAGCTGTCGCGTGGCTTTCTTTTAAGCTGCAGGAAGAAATTATCACTAAGACGCTCTGGTATATTCATAGTCATTATTCTATTCCTGATCTTTCATGTTGAACTGCTTCTTTAATTTTACATATATAAGTGATCGCGCATGTGCTCACATCAAACAAAAGTAAAGACGGCCAACCAACAATCTTTAAACTTTCTTTATAAACCAACCTTTTTCAAACGAAAGTTAGAACAGAGCCTACCAACTTTTCTAGAACTTTCTAGTAACAAGCTTTCTTCAACAAAAGTAAAAACACAGCCTACCAACTTTTTCAAAACTTTCTTTCAACAAACTTTCTTCAAACGAAAGTAAGAACAGAGCCTACCAACTTCCTTTAAACTTTCTTTTAACAAACTTTCTTCAAACGAAAGTAAATACAAAGCCTACCAACTTCCTTTAAGCTTTCTTTTAACAAACTTTCTTCAAACGAAAGTAAATACAAAGCCTACCAACTTCCTTTAAACTTTCTTTTAACAAACTTTCTGCAAACGAAAGTAAATACAAAACCTACCAACTTTCTTGTAACAAACCTTAACAGGAAGTAAAAGTATGTAGGATGTTAATAAAGTTGATAGAAAGTTGTAAAGAAGTCTAAAGAAAGTAAGTATGCATTTTTGTATGGGGCTGCACTGAACGTTGATAACCGGACGAAGAAGGTGGTGCCGGCGTCTGCGATTGGTCCGCTTTCTCTTACTTAGCTTGCGGTGGCTGGTCGAAAATCGCGGCAGCATGCAACGGAAGCTTAAGAATGACGCTAAAACGGATCCTCGGCAAAGAACAGTTGGCAGAATGAGGTCCTAAACGTGCCAAAAGTGCTCGAAAACGTTACACGGCCACGCAAAAAGCTTTATTATACGCAAATAAATCCGTGCTCTGCGGCAGGTTTGAGTAGCCAGTGGCTGAGCGATCGGCCGCAGCCATCTTTTATTCCTTTCGGAATGGGGCAGCCTGCGTACATGCGTACACGTCACTTTGACGCGGTAAGTTCTTGCGGTTTTGTGATGTCGCGTGACAGGCAGGTGAAGTGGGTGCAGCCCGAAAACTTTTGACCAATAACCGGGGGCTAATGGTGAAAAGGCATCGAATCAAAAATAATTATTTTTCTTTTTTTGGTCAAATCATGCATAATCACAGTGTACACCTCATATCAGATGAGGAGCTATCGCGGTTTTCGTGACGTCGCGGGACAGACAAGTGAAGTGGGGTTGGTCAAAAAAATGTTTTTGACCAATCGCGGAGGGCTGATTACAGAATTGGAATAGAAAAGTTTGGAATAGTGTTACGTTATAGCGCCCATGGATCGCAGCTACATCGCATTCGTGGTAGTGAAAGTTTGTTTGGTCTCAGTTTACGTCACACCCGGTTAACGTCAAAAGGTCAATAAGATGTTTCTCGCCATTTACTTAGTTTCCTACAGTTCTACAACAATGCGTAAGCCTCCTTTGGCGAGTACCCCCAGCAAACTCTGCCAGTCCCGCACCCCTTATACATGCAAAAGAAATGCATAATTCGTCAAGTCAACACATGTAATCGTTATAATAGAGCAATAGTAGATGATCGGTAACGTGAGAAAACAAAGTGTTGGCGTCGTCATCCCCGCGTCAAGGTCGTAATAAACAAGGAAATTAGAAAAGGAAAATGAAAAAAAAGGAACGCTGCGGAGTGACAAAAAAAGAAAAACCCGGCTATGATGAGATTTCGGCTTAGTTGATACGGTACATCTGCAAAATAAGTGCATAATTGGTTAAGTTAGCACACGTAATCGTTATAATAGTGTGATAGTAGATGATTGATAGTGATGGGTAGACATGCATAAGCTAGCTAAATAAGCAAGCAAAAGCGAAGTAGAAGCTGAATCTAAGATTAGCAGACAATTCTCGCAATTTCTGTAGCATTTTTGTTCAGGCAGAAGTCGTAACCGTAAACACGGTCATCTGTAATGTTCTCTTCTTGAGTGTAGGTATAAAGACTTGGTCGAAAAGTCCCGCACTCGTAGTTCACGTGTCAATGTTGCGTGTGCTGTATTTGGGCGCAAGAGCACACTGTTGAATGCTGCCACAGGCTCACTGCGAAAGCACGAACACAGACAAAGGTTCGAAACACTTTTGAGGGCGGATTTCTCAGGTGATCAAATAGATGACTGTCGACCGATCAATAAAACACGAGTGACGGGGTTACGTTCAAGCTCTTCAAAATGGCATCACAAGGAATGTCGATGAGAACGTCAACTCGACTTCAGTGTTTTCTGGACGCAATGGCTCATTGACTTTTAGACGATGGTTGTTATGGTTTCGCTCAAGCTGCGCGCTCAAATCATTGGGCATGCAAATGACGCAACTCTATTTTATTATTGCTCCGTGCAGAACCTTAATCTCTCACTCCAACAAGTGCCTGCGCGTAGAAACCCTGCAAGCAAATAAAGGCTTATTCGGAGAGGCAGCGGCACCATATACAGTATCAATCGCAGAAGGAGTTGAACTGCAACGCATAATTTCACGATGGGTGGAAGCCTTTCAGTATTCGAGCGCTCATTTGAGAGGGCAGATTCGGAGCACAGCTGTGCTCTCCGGATTGACCTCTAGCCATGGCACATGCACGTTTTCACACGTCCTTAGATAACAGGTAAGCGCAGTATTAACTCGCAAATAGGTCAGAGACGAATATAGATCGAAGCCGAACATATTGAACTCCCCTAAATAATCGTAATTAAAATATAGGTCGCCCCATCTCTCTTTAGAAAGAGGAAAAACTTTGAACATGACGCTCGGCCACTAAGTCTCGCTAGTTGATGCCACGAGCAGCATCCTCGTCAGAACTGCCAGACAAGTCGTCCTCGTCGGCTGCTTCCTAGGTATATCAGTGGCACCCCTAACACGTCGTCTCCTGTGCCTTCGTGTGCGTTGGATATGCAGCCTTTCTTAAAGCCACTCTGGATAATCTCCAGACTGCTTTACGGTTGGTGGGACGGAGAAATTACGTTAGCTCGGTACTTTTGTTAGCTTTGTTCAGTAAATATATATAGGTCGATATTCTTTGGTCATCAATAGAGGTGAATAGGTAGTTTTGCGTAACATTAAAAAATGAAAGTAAAAAGGTCCTCTTCATATTTGGATAAATGAGGTATGCAGCAATGTCACAGATATAATCTTATTTACCATTGTACCAGCCATCGCCACAGGAGGATGACATACCTGCCGAGCTGAAGCTTCGCAACAACCGATTTCCTCCGAACAACTTTTACTGTGAGAATCATTCATAGATTGCGGTAAAATTCCAGCTTAATTAAAATAGTTGCGCAAGCTTCGGCAGAGCTGCTGGTTGTCGCTGCAAGCGACAGAGAGGCCTCTGAAAGTTTCTAGCGTTATTTATTCGAAATTCTGCCGGTTAACCTGGCCTAGCATCAAAATACTTGTGGGTATGTAAAGTTTTGCACTCAAATGACTAGTAACTAATAAATATATCTAGTTCAATAGATGACTAGTAAGTGTTTGTGAAGTTCTGCTACGGTTTATTTTACTTATCTAGGTACTAGTTCGTTCAGCCTTAATATTTCACGAAATCGGTAAGAAGGGAAAACACACAATTCATGCCAAACCAAGTCAAGGTGGCGCTCTGTTGTGGTCAAACGGGTCACACACACTGAACATTGTCAAAGGGCTTTAATTCCTGGTGCTATTTAGGTTCTTGTAGGCGCACTCGACATGAAACAAAAGGGTCGTTGGGCACTGCATTGTCGCATAAGAATGCACGCGGCATTGTTTTTATTTCCCCCGAATAGGCGAGGGCACCACTTCTAACAAATGAGAATAAAGAAGAATCACCACGCGCATCAACCGCACGCCCAACCGAGCGTCTCGTGGCTTCGAAGAACAAGAAGAATCCGTACCACTGCCGGCAACAACAGCTGTCATGCACTTGCGGAAGCTCACGGCAAAGAAGTCGAAGCCGGGAAAGGCGGAGGGCCACAAGGAGGGTTCGAGAGCTTCTTTCGAGAGCAGAATGTCTCAGCGTTCCCAGCCCGCGATGCCTCCGGGCTACGTATCACCTGTCGGAGGTTATATGAAGGGTTCGTCGCAACAACAAATGTCGCCCAGGTCACCGCGCTCTAACGACAACGCCGCGGACTCCGGCTCGCAAGAAGGTACGTGTGATGATGACAAAGTGGGCGTTGCTTAAGTATGGATATTTTTTTTTCTCATTTGTAAGTGCGCTTTGCCGCATCAGAATAGCTGAAATAATGTGGGATCCTAACAACGTTGAGTGCAAAACACGAAATGCAGCGTGCTCGTGCTAACCCTTCACGGTCGCATGTGGTTCACCGTGGGAGCCACACTACGATGTTGCATTTCATGAAGTACAGTGCTGCGCTCTTAGCTTGGTAAACTGTCTGGTGAAAAAGCTAGCTTTACAAATGTGAAAAGAGTGTTCGTGAAGATGACTGCAGTGGAGGAGCCAAAGTTATTCTGCACCCTAAGCCCTTACGTATTTGGCCACAGGCTCCTCACCACTTCCAGCCCCGTCCTGTAGCTAATTCCACTTCCGGCTTCGTTCCCCGTAGTCATGAAGGTAGTATAGCTTTAATGGCGACGTGAAGAAGCGCAGCAATAATAAAATACTAAAGACTGGGTAGCCAAAATACGTTGCTTTTGATTTAGTTACACATAATGCGGACGCTTGAAGCGTTGTTGGACATTTACCATTTCTGCATCAAAATGTCAAGAAAACAACAATTTATTTTCTTGAGTTCTTTTTCCCAACAATTACCTGCTGTGAATATAGTGGCAAAAATTTCAACATGTTCTGTTATTACGAAGAATATCGACGTCTCGCTCACAAGGGGGGGGGGGGGGAGGTGTAAGTGGCGCTGTTATGTGCTTCAGCTAGGAAAGTTTCTTTTGCACGAGACAGCCTAAGCGTAGACGGCGAGGAACAAGAGATGCATAACAGGTTCGTAAGGTCCTCGAAGTTGTTCCCATTTGCAATCATCTTTATAATCTCTGTTGCAGTATCTTTATTTACTTATGCAGGCTCCAACAGATCCTTTCTGAGCATTAGAGGGAGGGGGGGGGGGAGGTATGAAACATGGACTGTATACATACGGTGCAATATACAAAATACATCGTCTGAATCTCTTCGGTGCACCTGAATGCTCCTCAGAATCTGTCAGGTGCCTTCTTGATAAGGATATCAATTACAATTTATGAGCAGAGAGCTCGTTTTGAGCTTCAGTCATGCTTCGTGTCAATCAATGTCCAATGTGTTTGTGCGCCCTTATATGCTACAGAAGCAGACTGGATGACACAGGAAACCAGCGTGAATTTCTGCGCAGCCTTTGAAGGAGTACATCTCTGCATGAAAACAGTGGTCAAACGTTGCCCTTTTGTTTTGCTTCAAAAACTGCAGGGAAATGGCCTTTCCTACAAACTCAGCGCGCCACTCTTGCTGGAACCTTGTACCTTTAACAAGTATACTCGTTATGAGCAAAAGTGCCACTAGGGTGAACACAACTTGCTTACATCCATCAATTTGCTTCTAGTTACAGCTTTCTGACAGTCGCTGACCTGTGTGTAGTATTTCTTTTTATTTTCGGATGCTTGAATGCCAGCACAGGAAAGGCGGCTTGGCTGGACGTCATGTTTGTCAATTTGTCATTTCCATTTGTATGAAAAAGATTAAACATTTAAACTTAAAGCTGCAGTGCTTAATACCAGTACATGTCATCTGCAAGATTTACCGTGATTTGTTGACTTCTTGCAGGACAAATCTTTTTCTAAATTGAAAGGAACACTGAAGAGAAAAAATATTTGAGCTGTCTTTGTAATTCAACCCTTCATAGAATGTAAGAAAGATCACTCTTGCCGTCTCAAGAGGCCTAATAGGCTGCAAAACACGTGGACATGACAGACGGGTGGTGACGCCGCTGTGAACTTCACCCATGAGCTAGCCATGACGCCATAACTTTTTACTGCAACTGCTCCTTTTTGAACGATTTATTTGTATTAGGTGCAGTACACCGAAATGTATTATCCTTTCATAATGATAAGTATGGAGCTATAAACTTCGTACTCACGCTTCGTGAAAGAGTGATTTCTGAATGAAAAATTGCCAGAAAGATTGATTGCCGAAATAAAAATATTCATTGCTTACATTCCCTAGACTTGAACATTTACTTTTAAATTGTTTAAGTGGCAACTCCAGCGTGACTGGGACAGCTGCTAGCGGGGGCTCAGGACGGGTATCACACTTTTTTTCGGCTTTTGCTTTGGGGGTAGGCTTATTCAATGTTGTTATGCACGTATGGTTATAGGAAGAAGATAGTTGGGGTTGTAACTGTAAGATTATGTAAGTTACTCGAGTTTTCTTTTCGCCAGATAGCTCAATTGCAGCAGTGACGCTACACATTATCGTCTCGTTGCATTAACGGATAAGAACCAGGCAGTAGAAAAACTGCAAATATTGAATTTAACGTTCTATTGGGTGAATTGGCGCCCAGTGAAACAAGTGACAGACAAGGCACAATTTGATAGCCATGAACAATTTCGTCAGTTGTAGAAATTTGATATACAGTTGAACACCCGTTACGTTGACTGTTTGTACACGACTCATCGTAAGTTCCGGCGTAATCGTAGAGGCTCGCGTACGTTCCAAAGATTACACCATAATTTGCGCACGCAAGCAATTTGATTGGACAAGATTCTTTCGTCATAGGGTCGGCGCATGAAGCCTTGTTCCAGCAATAATTTGCTTATAATGGTTTGCCGGTAAAAAAAAAATGGCCACCAGAAAAAAAGATGAATAAAATATGCGTGTCAATATTACAAGACTTGGAATAGACAGGGCTATTCCGGCGTCTCAATCCAAGTCTGCAGATCTTTTTTAGCGTGTTCTTGTTCTTGTTTAAACGCTAAAGAAGCAAACCTTAATTCACGTGGATCAGCGGTAACGTAAGAGAGCCGTTGACTTCAGCATTTTGAAGCAGTGTGTGTTCGAAATGGTGCATGCAGGAGCAAAGATTGCGGCCGTCTCGAGTGCTAGGATGTCAACTTCGGCGAAGACGAGTCCTGCCTCACCCAGCTTGCCTCCGGCGAACAAAGGCGCTGCCTCTGCTGAAGGCTGTGACACGAAGCGAAACTCTATTCCTAAAAGTGGTTTCAGCGAAGGCAGCCGTGGGGTTTCAACGTCACGGGATGTCACGGGACTTGGGATTCGGGTAAGCCCAATTTCTATAGAATCTTCTCAACAGCAGCTTACCGATATCACAGGTACTACTGTGCGATGAATATCGAGTTGGCGTTGTGAACAGACATTTCAGGCGGCATTTCTTGGAAGAAAAAGGTAAACTGAAAGATGGGGAAAAAATTAAACTTTATGCCTGAAAAAAAAAAAAGATTCACCGACGATTGCGATTACTGAGCGAATATTGAGCGAATATGCAAATATTGAGCGCAGTTGCTAAGGTATCTTGAATTCGCGATGTACTGTGGCAAAGAATTTGATTCTGAACGACAGGATCCTCTCTGAGGCTGCACTGAGCCTCTGCTCGGGCAGCTAGTTTAGCAGCTTCAGAAGAAGCACTTCCAACGGTTGCGTCGCTCATAATTCAGGAAGAACTGGCTGACACGATTTTGTATTATGATTATATTGCCACGTGGTAGTGACGGTGAAGGACGACACAGTGTAGAAATTGTGAGTTACAAATTAAATTCTTTATTGGACGAACTTGTGTCTAGCGAAACAAGTAACGCTCTAGCACACGGCAGCGACGAGCAGAGTCGGCAATCGTCGGAAATCAAATCTGCGGGTCAAGCGCGTCGGCTTTTATGCATGACTCATCGAAGGTGCCAATGTAATCGCTGGTGCCCACGTGGCTTCCAGAAAATACTAAACAATTCGCGTCGCGCAAACAATCAGAATACAGAAATCGCAAACCATCACGATCGAAACAAGCGTGAACGATACCACGCAAAACGAACCAAACAAGCGCGAGAGAGTGCTGACGCGAGCAGACGATAGTGCAGAACGAGTGGTCGGGCGGGTCCACATGATACCAGTTAACTCCACGCACGTCATTGAAGGGGCCGCTCTCATTGGTCTCCGCCCTTCGCGGTTCACGTCTTTCATCTGTCGCTCCACGTTTCCTCTTTCATCTTTCGCTGTACGCTCGCCGCAGGAACGAGCGCCTAAGAGCTGCGCTCCGAAAGTTGCTGAAGCTCATAGTCGCTGGACGGGCAGAATATACCAACCAGCATTGGGCGGCTAAGTAAAGTTAGCTCGTGTTGAACAGTAAAGTGTCGCTCAATTACAGATCACGACTACAAGGTACGAAATGAAACGAAACCGAAGAGCAAGGGCTCGCGAATTCGAACGGGGCCATGACTCAGAGAGAAAGCAGAGGTGCAATAACTTTATGAGGGGTGCCGAGGACGGGCACTGTAGGGCGCCGGGCCCATGATCAAGGTGCTCGAGAGCATCGGGGTGGGCTCATCCTCGCTACTATCGTTGATCCTGTAGTTCCCGGAACGTGGTTGCGACTGTGGAGTTTGCCTGGGCCTCGCACTGAGGTCTTAGTTGTGTACATTTGGTTAGACCAGTCTAACCAGCAGGCCTAACAGGAAGGTTCAACCCAGACGCTACTTAGAACGACCAGATCCTTCACAACGCGTCGACTCGTGTCAGTAATCGACGACCATTCATCCCTGTCGCTTTCGCCCATGGGAGGCCAACGATGCAGGGCATCCACCCGCCAATGATGAGCTTCAACAGCTGTTTTGGAGTATCCCCAAAAGCCTCTACACAACGCTCACTGCATATGCATTTCCCCTTTGCAAAGAAGGGAATAATTAGTGCTTTCTGCCAGTATTAGCCTGCGAGGCCATGTGTTTGAGGATTATGGACACTCACGGATATCTAATGAATATAAAACAATTTATAGCCTACCACTGTGTAATAGAGACGTATCAAGTAGCTAATAAATAAAAAGGAAATAATCTGAAACCTAAAATCACATGCTAGGTGTAACTGATAAGTTGAAGAACGTCCTTCACATAACACTGCTGATAAGAACGAACTATAGCCCCCGAACAGCTAAATTCCAGGGAATACGTTCATTTTCAGCCCAAACAAACGCACTTAAAAAGTTAATATATTAGTGTATGTCTTTCCCATAATATCAGAAGATTGTTACAGAAACGATGCTGCTTAGCGGCAAATACTAAATGTATTCAAGTTAAGTGCCGCTGGATGTAGATAATGAATCTGTAATGATAGAAAGTGTTCGAGACGTTTTCATGCAGCTGTGTTCACGTTTTTGTGACCTTCCGTTGTATCTACTTGTCAAATGCTATGCGGTAGCACCGTTAGGTACTTTGTCTTTTCCGCTCCACGTGAGGTCGCGCTGGAAACACACATTCAAATCAACTTCCCTGGAGAGAAACTTGAAGACCACGCAACGAATGATGGAACAGGAAATCAAAGGCTTAAAGATAAATGACAGGAAGATGGCGTCCTCGATTAGAGGAGCAAAGCGTCTAGCTAATCATAAAGTGGAGAATGAGAGCGAGCTGCGGCGTTGCACAGGTCATAAGATGCGCAGCGTATATATAGGACCAACTTTTCTGTTTTATCATCAAAATGGTTCCCAAGAGAAGATAACCTTAGTCGAGGGCACACAGTGATTACAGGTATAGTGGTCAGATTCGGTAGCCAGCAGGTTCAGCATCTAGTCGGCAGAAGCAAGACAGAACTAACTGACGACCACAGTACAAACAAGCAGATTATGATAAAGCTCCCATAGGTCGACAAGAGCGACCTGTCCTTCCTTGGACCTACTTCCCATGTTCCCAGCGCGAAAAAGTTCATAAGACCAGCTGGCACTAACAAAGAAGATCGGCAAAGTTTGGTGTTATATCTGTAAGGGGCATTTTGGGAGCGTTCCATCATATCGCTTGCAATCTACGGTGTACAGTCGTCCACAAATATTTTCGCGACGGAGGCTTGGCGAGAAAACTCATTTCACGCGATTCTTGGTCACATAGCTGAAAAAATGTTTTTTTTTTGCCGTCTCCATGGTGATGTATTAATTTAAATGGAAGTGCACGACAAAATAGTAGCCAGAGGTCACATTAGCTGTAAGACCAGTATCCTGTAAGCTTTTCTTGCCGACAGAACCTATAAGACGAGAGAATGAACAGCAGTGAACTGTTTCTGCGCCTTCCTGACTTTCACTGCAGGCATGTCTGGAAATTATATTCGACTGTTATAAGCTTTCTCCCAATTCTATTGCGCAGTTCCTTCGAAAATCAGCAGCACTGAAGGACGCATGTATATGCAGCAGATATATTCTGTTGAAAAGCAAAGCTTTTCTTTTTGAACCTCGCCGGCTTTCATGACCTTAACTGGTTGTCTTGTCGAATAGGCCAACCAATCACAGCGGAGCAAACGCGCCGTGCGTGCCGCGGGGTTCCTTGCACCACCACCAGATGGGGATCTCCTTCACGCGTCCGTGGCAGCGGCGGTGCCTGCCGTGTAGAAAAAAAAAAATAAAAGAAAACAGAAATCTCACCTTCGCGCATCCGCGGCTGCACGGTAATGAGCCAGTAAACGCTTTTTGCCGATAGAATGGACTAGAATTGCGCTACGTACGTATTCGTACGCAACCTCTGAAACCATGCTGCGTTCAGTCGTCGGGCGTACTCGCTAGCAGTCAGCAACTCCGCCTAACAAAGGGCTCGGTATAATTCGCGTGCGCCCGCACTTGTGTGTGTGTGTGCGCACTGATACAAAGCGTCGCTGTATATAGTTTCCAACGAGGTCGAGTGTATATACATAGGTAAAGAGAAATTCTTCAGGCTACCTTTCAAACGTAAAGCATTTGAGCGGTGCAACAAGGTAAACAGAACAAGTATTTAATTTCAACAGTTTCGATGAGTCGACCGATCTGCATCAGTGTTCACAAGGAGATGGCAGTTCTGCACTGATAGTGCAGACAGAAGACCAGGTGCCCGGTCGTTCTCAGATACATCAAACCGGAAGGGACAGTTGTGACAGTGATTTGCTTTTTCTCGGCACTTTGGCAGACTTACAGCTGACTTAGTGGGCACGATGCAGGACAAAATGAAAGAGGAGTGCCATGTAGGTAGCGCAAGGAGGCTAGTGAGAAAAAAGAAACGAGGAGGGAAACAGAAGTCGGAGAATAGAAGGGGAGCGGAGAATAGCCGCAGCTAGGTTCCCGTTGACACGAGGCAAGGAGGGAGAGAACGGTCGCTGCTCAGCCCCAGTGCACCAGCTACCGTTGTAGCGGGAGAGAGGAGGAGTTGAATAGGGCGGCGGGGGGCACAATGAAGAGGCCCGGAATTAAGGCAGAAGAGCGGAAACTTGTGGAAAGTATAACACAGTGTCACAATACACGTATACAAGACACGGCCCGTTCCGGTAACTTTGTGCTCCACATGAGGTGAGGAAAAGAAAAGAAAAATCCAAATAAAATACATACGCGGGGCTCGTAAAGCGAGTACGTCCCTGGGCTTAGTTTTAGGGAGCCGAGTTGAGGGGCCCGTGTATGGTGAAGTTTTCGAATGGTGAGCAGACAACTGACAGCACGTCAGCTTGTGCGGATGTCCAGAAGGGGCAATGAGTAACTCAGAATGACTACTTGAGTGAGAGGGAGGAGGAAACTGGATTTATTAGTTTTCCGCTCGCCCCCTTGGTGCGCACGCAGAGAAAACGCAGTCTCAATTTTCGAGTAGAAGGCACGTCAGCTACCCCGGACTCTCATTAATTCCAGAAAGCACCACAGTCATCGGAACATCAAAAACAAAAACGGAGCGAGAAATATGGGAGGCGCTTGCGATAGCTAAAGAAAAAGAGACGTGCGTAAGCACTCCGTCCATCGCGCTTATCAAAGCTGAGGTCGAGTTCGCCAGGGCGAACGGGTGCATGTGAAGGATGTATGCCTGACCCAAACCATAATCACATGTCGTCACCTTGTCATATCTTTTTATATGTAGCCCCCCCCCCCCCGCACCATATCTCCTTGTATATAAGCGCGTTCTTTAACAGTATCAAACAGTTGGTAGTTTGCGCTTCGTCCGTCCACGTCCTGTCCTTCCTTAGTATCGTGTTTGTAAAACTGAGCGCAATATAACCATGAACGTTCACCAACTAGCCCCCTTCATTGCTTTACTAAATGTTATTTCGAGTACATCGGGCTTCTACATCCCTAACCTTCCTCCGCTCCCACGTACTTTATATTTCGTCGACAACATTGCGAAGGCCAGGCACAGAACTCGCACTCTCACGTACGCCCTGAACAACGGTCTGTCTTCACCTGTGTTGGCTGATCTACTCGGAAACGTCGCCCCTACCGAAAGAACGGCAAGACGCCTCTGCAAGATACTTCGAGCGGAAACGTGGCGACAGATTCGCCTCTTTCGAGACCACATTGCGGCGATATGCGCGGAAACAATGGACCCGGCGGCTTCAACAGCAATGATCAGGTATTTCTACAACTTGGCAGAGTTGCATGCCGAAAGCTTGTGGAAAGGCTCATTCAAGAGCCTCCCTAGAAGAGAAAAGCGTAAGCCTCAAGGAAGCGGTGCTGTCAACCTATCCGGTAGAAAGATCCCAGATTATGTGCAACAGACCCTAAATAAGGGACCAAAATACGCAATTGAACCTCCAGTAACGGCAGTACAGTTCCTAGCCATGGTACGCTCAGTCGCGGAAAGAACCCCTGAGCCAGAAAAAGTAACTTGCATCCAAGAAGTTTTGACGGGAGTGTCAAACAAGAACCTAGTATAAAAAAACCCAAACCTGCAGGAACAAGCAGAGTGACTAGGTACCTCAAGAAAGAAAATCTAAAACTGCTCCTTTCGGACAAAACAGGCGTGTTTGTCGTGATGAACGCTCCTGAATACGAAAAATCCGCTCAAGAAGCGATCCGTAAGAATTTCGCAATAAGCAACATTACGTACAAAGCAATTGCAAAACTGAAAAATGAAGCAGGCAGAACATGTGAAAGCATGGGCTTGACAAGGTTGGCAAAGCGCGTAAAAGAGAGCAAAGAACTCACTCTGAAGCCATTTTTCACGGTAAAAACCCACAAAGAGGGAATTCCTTTTAGGACGATTATTGAAGATCGCGGAACATGGCAAAGATGCATCGCGGACTACCTTCAGGCCTGCTTGAACTCTTTACCTTTCGATGACCCGTTCTTGATCCGCAACTCTGACGAAGTTATTGCAACACTAAACAGTAGCCCGCCGACATCTTGTTTTTCAATCGACGTGAAGGACCTGTTCTACAGTGTCCCGAGGCAAGCGGTGGTACTAGCAGTAGAAGAAGCCATCGACACGTTGGGCTACACCAAATTTCAGGACGTGTGCAAGTGCAGTATTTCTAGTTTTGTGAACTTGTTAAAACTGTATCTACATGGTGCGTTTATCGAATATGGTGACAGTGTGTATGAGCAGAAGGATGGAATCGCTATTGGTTCTTGTATAGCTCCCGTGCTTTCCGACTTATTTTTGAGTGTGGGAGACAGGAAACTTGCCGCCTTGTTTGGAGACACGAACATAACTACCTGTTTCAGATATGTTGACGATTATTTGGTGTGCATGAAAGAAAACCAAACCGATCCATGTAGCGTAGAAACTGTCATCAGCATGTTCAAAAAAGCACATGAAGGTTTAGAGTTCACGTACGAGACTCCTACCGAAGGTCGATTGCAGTACCTTGATATAAACATTAGGATCAGAGGCTCCCACATGTGCTGGTGCTACAAAACTAGAGGAGAAAAAGAAATCCTGAGGTACGACTCTTGCCATTCTAAAATCATTAAAAGAGGCATCGCCAAGGCTTGCATCAGTCAAGCAATTGAAAAATCATGCCACCATGCGGTGAGGGAGAGCATCGATCTGCAAGTAAGCCGCTTGAGAAACAGTGGGTACCCGAACAGCATGGTGGTGCAAATCTGTGAAAACTTGTTGCCCGAAATCAGAGCCAACAGGAAAAGGCAGAAAACACAGAAAAAATTGAAAAAACGCGTGGTGTTGCCTTACATCCATGGCTTGTCACATCGGATAAAAAAGACAGCCCAACGCCATGACGTTCAAGTTCTGTTCTCCGCCCCGCAAAAACTAAAAGGCATGTGCAAGAAGGTGAACGCAGGATCCAAAGAGGCCAACCCTAGTGGTACGGTCTGTCAGACTAAGCACGCAAAAAAGTACGTGGAATGCGCTACTTCAGTTGTTTACCAAATCCCACTAGACTGCGGGAAAGTATACATTGGGCAAACTGGACGTTGTCTAAACGATAGGTTACGGGAGCACAAATACACGTGCCAGCTTCTGACAGCACCTAGCAACTTGGCCGCACATTGCAAACAGTGCAAATGCTCTCCGCTAATAGAAAGCACCACAGTCATCGGAACATCAAAAACAAAAACGGAGCGAGAAATATGGGAGGCGCTTGCGATAGCTAAAGAAAAAGAGACGTGCGTAAGCACTCCGTCCATCGCGCTTATCAAAGCTGAGGTCGAGTTCGCCAGGGCGAACGGGTGCATGTGAAGGATGTATGCCTGACCCAAACCATAATCACATGTCGTCACCTTGTCATATCTTTTTATATGTAGCCCCCCCCCCCCGCACCATATCTCCTTGTATATAAGCGCGTTCTTTAACAGTATCAAACAGTTGGTAGTTTGCGCTTCGTCCGTCCACGTCCTGTCCTTCCTTAGTATCGTGTTTGTAAAACTGAGCGCAATATAACCATGAACGTTCACCAACTAGCCCCCTTCATTGCTTTACTAAATGTTATTTCGAGTACATCGGGCTTCTACATCCCTAACCTTCCTCCGCTCCCACGTACTTTATATTTCGTCGACAACATTGCGAAGGCCAGGCACAGAACTCGCACTCTCACGTACGCCCTGAACAACGGTCTGTCTTCACCTGTGTTGGCTGATCTACTCGGAAACGTCGCCCCTACCGAAAGAACGGCAAGACGCCTCTGCAAGATACTTCGAGCGGAAACGTGGCGACAGATTCGCCTCTTTCGAGACCACATTGCGGCGATATGCGCGGAAACAATGGACCCGGCGGCTTCAACAGCAATGATCAGGTATTTCTACAACTTGGCAGAGTTGCATGCCGAAAGCTTGTGGAAAGGCTCATTCAAGAGCCTCCCTAGAAGAGAAAAGCGTAAGCCTCAAGGAAGCGGTGCTGTCAACCTATCCGGTAGAAAGATCCCAGATTATGTGCAACAGACCCTAAATAAGGGACCAAAATACGCAATTGAACCTCCAGTAACGGCAGTACAGTTCCTAGCCATGGTACGCTCAGTCGCGGAAAGAACCCCTGAGCCAGAAAAAGTAACTTGCATCCAAGAAGTTTTGACGGGAGTGTCAAACAAGAACCTAGTAGAAAAACCCAAACCTGCAGGAACAAGCAGAGTGACTAGGTACCTCAAGAAAGAAAATCTAAAACTGCTCCTTTCGGACAAAACAGGCGTGTTTGTCGTGATGAACGCTCCTGAATACGAAAAATCCGCTCAAGAAGCGATCCGTAAGAATTTCGCAATAAGCAACATTACGTACAAAGCAATTGCAAAACTGAAAAATGAAGCAGGCAGAACATGTGAAAGCATGGGCTTGACAAGGTTGGCAAAGCGCGTAAAAGAGAGCAAAGAACTCACTCTGAAGCCATTTTTCACGGTAAAAACCCACAAAGAGGGAATTCCTTTTAGGACGATTATTGAAGATCGCGGAACATGGCAAAGATGCATCGCGGACTACCTTCAGGCCTGCTTGAACTCTTTACCTTTCGATGACCCGTTCTTGATCCGCAACTCTGACGAAGTTATTGCAACACTAAACAGTAGCCCGCCGACATCTTGTTTTTCAATCGACGTGAAGGACCTGTTCTACAGTGTCCCGAGGCAAGCGGTGGTACTAGCAGTAGAAGAAGCCATCGACACGTTGGGCTACACCAAATTTCAGGACGTGTGCAAGTGCAGTATTTCTAGTTTTGTGAACTTGTTAAAACTGTATCTACATGGTGCGTTTATCGAATATGGTGACAGTGTGTATGAGCAGAAGGATGGAATCGCTATTGGTTCTTGTATAGCTCCCGTGCTTTCCGACTTATTTTTGAGTGTGGGAGACAGGAAACTTGCCGCCTTGTTTGGAGACACGAACATAACTACCTGTTTCAGATATGTTGACGATTATTTGGTGTGCATGAAAGAAAACCAAACCGATCCATGTAGCGTAGAAACTGTCATCAGCATGTTCAAAAAAGCACATGAAGGTTTAGAGTTCACGTACGAGACTCCTACCGAAGGTCGATTGCAGTACCTTGATATAAACATTAGGATCAGAGGCTCCCACATGTGCTGGTGCTACAAAACTAGAGGAGAAAAAGAAATCCTGAGGTACGACTCTTGCCATTCTAAAATCATTAAAAGAGGCATCGCCAAGGCTTGCATCAGTCAAGCAATTGAAAAATCATGCCACCATGCGGTGAGGGAGAGCATCGATCTGCAAGTAAGCCGCTTGAGAAACAGTGGGTACCCGAACAGCATGGTGGTGCAAATCTGTGAAAACTTGTTGCCCGAAATCAGAGCCAACAGGAAAAGGCAGAAAACACAGAAAAAATTGAAAAAACGCGTGGTGTTGCCTTACATCCATGGCTTGTCACATCGGATAAAAAAGACAGCCCAACGCCATGACGTTCAAGTTCTGTTCTCCGCCCCGCAAAAACTAAAAGGCATGTGCAAGAAGGTGAACGCAGGATCCAAAGAGGCCAACCCTAGTGGTACGGTCTGTCAGACTAAGCACGCAAAAAAGTACGTGGAATGCGCTACTTCAGTTGTTTACCAAATCCCACTAGACTGCGGGAAAGTATACATTGGGCAAACTGGACGTTGTCTAAACGATAGGTTACGGGAGCACAAATACACGTGCCAGCTTCTGACAGCACCTAGCAACTTGGCCGCACATTGCAAACAGTGCAAATGCTCTCCGCTAATAGAAAGCACCACAGTCATCGGAACATCAAAAACAAAAACGGAGCGAGAAATATGGGAGGCGCTTGCGATAGCTAAAGAAAAAGAGACGTGCGTAAGCACTCCGTCCATCGCGCTTATCAAAGCTGAGGTCGAGTTCGCCAGGGCGAACGGGTGCATGTGAAGGATGTATGCCTGACCCAAACCATAATCACATGTCGTCACCTTGTCATATCTTTTTATATGTAGCCCCCCCCCCCCGCACCATATCTCCTTGTATATAAGCGCGTTCTTTAACAGTATCAAACAGTTGGTAGTTTGCGCTTCGTCCGTCCACGTCCTGTCCTTCCTTAGTATCGTGTTTGTAAAACTGAGCGCAATATAACCATGAACGTTCACCAACTAGCCCCCTTCATTGCTTTACTAAATGTTATTTCGAGTACATCGGGCTTCTACATCCCTAACCTTCCTCCGCTCCCACGTACTTTATATTTCGTCGACAACATTGCGAAGGCCAGGCACAGAACTCGCACTCTCACGTACGCCCTGAACAACGGTCTGTCTTCACCTGTGTTGGCTGATCTACTCGGAAACGTCGCCCCTACCGAAAGAACGGCAAGACGCCTCTGCAAGATACTTCGAGCGGAAACGTGGCGACAGATTCGCCTCTTTCGAGACCACATTGCGGCGATATGCGCGGAAACAATGGACCCGGCGGCTTCAACAGCAATGATCAGGTATTTCTACAACTTGGCAGAGTTGCATGCCGAAAGCTTGTGGAAAGGCTCATTCAAGAGCCTCCCTAGAAGAGAAAAGCGTAAGCCTCAAGGAAGCGGTGCTGTCAACCTATCCGGTAGAAAGATCCCAGATTATGTGCAACAGACCCTAAATAAGGGACCAAAATACGCAATTGAACCTCCAGTAACGGCAGTACAGTTCCTAGCCATGGTACGCTCAGTCGCGGAAAGAACCCCTGAGCCAGAAAAAGTAACTTGCATCCAAGAAGTTTTGACGGGAGTGTCAAACAAGAACCTAGTAGAAAAACCCAAACCTGCAGGAACAAGCAGAGTGACTAGGTACCTCAAGAAAGAAAATCTAAAACTGCTCCTTTCGGACAAAACAGGCGTGTTTGTCGTGATGAACGCTCCTGAATACGAAAAATCCGCTCAAGAAGCGATCCGTAAGAATTTCGCAATAAGCAACATTACGTACAAAGCAATTGCAAAACTGAAAAATGAAGCAGGCAGAACATGTGAAAGCATGGGCTTGACAAGGTTGGCAAAGCGCGTAAAAGAGAGCAAAGAACTCACTCTGAAGCCATTTTTCACGGTAAAAACCCACAAAGAGGGAATTCCTTTTAGGACGATTATTGAAGATCGCGGAACATGGCAAAGATGCATCGCGGACTACCTTCAGGCCTGCTTGAACTCTTTACCTTTCGATGACCCGTTCTTGATCCGCAACTCTGACGAAGTTATTGCAACACTAAACAGTAGCCCGCCGACATCTTGTTTTTCAATCGACGTGAAGGACCTGTTCTACAGTGTCCCGAGGCAAGCGGTGGTACTAGCAGTAGAAGAAGCCATCGACACGTTGGGCTACACCAAATTTCAGGACGTGTGCAAGTGCAGTATTTCTAGTTTTGTGAACTTGTTAAAACTGTATCTACATGGTGCGTTTATCGAATATGGTGACAGTGTGTATGAGCAGAAGGATGGAATCGCTATTGGTTCTTGTATAGCTCCCGTGCTTTCCGACTTATTTTTGAGTGTGGGAGACAGGAAACTTGCCGCCTTGTTTGGAGACACGAACATAACTACCTGTTTCAGATATGTTGACGATTATTTGGTGTGCATGAAAGAAAACCAAACCGATCCATGTAGCGTAGAAACTGTCATCAGCATGTTCAAAAAAGCACATGAAGGTTTAGAGTTCACGTACGAGACTCCTACCGAAGGTCGATTGCAGTACCTTGATATAAACATTAGGATCAGAGGCTCCCACATGTGCTGGTGCTACAAAACTAGAGGAGAAAAAGAAATCCTGAGGTACGACTCTTGCCATTCTAAAATCATTAAAAGAGGCATCGCCAAGGCTTGCATCAGTCAAGCAATTGAAAAATCATGCCACCATGCGGTGAGGGAGAGCATCGATCTGCAAGTAAGCCGCTTGAGAAACAGTGGGTACCCGAACAGCATGGTGGTGCAAATCTGTGAAAACTTGTTGCCCGAAATCAGAGCCAACAGGAAAAGGCAGAAAACACAGAAAAAATTGAAAAAACGCGTGGTGTTGCCTTACATCCATGGCTTGTCACATCGGATAAAAAAGACAGCCCAACGCCATGACGTTCAAGTTCTGTTCTCCGCCCCGCAAAAACTAAAAGGCATGTGCAAGAAGGTGAACGCAGGATCCAAAGAGGCCAACCCTAGTGGTACGGTCTGTCAGACTAAGCACGCAAAAAAGTACGTGGAATGCGCTACTTCAGTTGTTTACCAAATCCCACTAGACTGCGGGAAAGTATACATTGGGCAAACTGGACGTTGTCTAAACGATAGGTTACGGGAGCACAAATACACGTGCCAGCTTCTGACAGCACCTAGCAACTTGGCCGCACATTGCAAACAGTGCAAATGCTCTCCGCTAATAGAAAGCACCACAGTCATCGGAACATCAAAAACAAAAACGGAGCGAGAAATATGGGAGGCGCTTGCGATAGCTAAAGAAAAAGAGACGTGCGTAAGCACTCCGTCCATCGCGCTTATCAAAGCTGAGGTCGAGTTCGCCAGGGCGAACGGGTGCATGTGAAGGATGTATGCCTGACCCAAACCATAATCACATGTCGTCACCTTGTCATATCTTTTTATATGTAGCCCCCCCCCCCCCCGCACCATATCTCCTTGTATATAAGCGCGTTCTTTAACAGTATCAAACAGTTGGTAGTTTGCGCTTCGTCCGTCCACGTCCTGTCCTTCCTTAGTATCGTGTTTGTAAAACTGAGCGCAATATAACCATGAACGTTCACCAACTAGCCCCCTTCATTGCTTTACTAAATGTTATTTCGAGTACATCGGGCTTCTACATCCCTAACCTTCCTCCGCTCCCACGTACTTTATATTTCGTCGACAACATTGCGAAGGCCAGGCACAGAACTCGCACTCTCACGTACGCCCTGAACAACGGTCTGTCTTCACCTGTGTTGGCTGATCTACTCGGAAACGTCGCCCCTACCGAAAGAACGGCAAGACGCCTCTGCAAGATACTTCGAGCGGAAACGTGGCGACAGATTCGCCTCTTTCGAGACCACATTGCGGCGATATGCGCGGAAACAATGGACCCGGCGGCTTCAACAGCAATGATCAGGTATTTCTACAACTTGGCAGAGTTGCATGCCGAAAGCTTGTGGAAAGGCTCATTCAAGAGCCTCCCTAGAAGAGAAAAGCGTAAGCCTCAAGGAAGCGGTGCTGTCAACCTATCCGGTAGAAAGATCCCAGATTATGTGCAACAGACCCTAAATAAGGGACCAAAATACGCAATTGAACCTCCAGTAACGGCAGTACAGTTCCTAGCCATGGTACGCTCAGTCGCGGAAAGAACCCCTGAGCCAGAAAAAGTAACTTGCATCCAAGAAGTTTTGACGGGAGTGTCAAACAAGAACCTAGTAGAAAAACCCAAACCTGCAGGAACAAGCAGAGTGACTAGGTACCTCAAGAAAGAAAATCTAAAACTGCTCCTTTCGGACAAAACAGGCGTGTTTGTCGTGATGAACGCTCCTGAATACGAAAAATCCGCTCAAGAAGCGATCCGTAAGAATTTCGCAATAAGCAACATTACGTACAAAGCAATTGCAAAACTGAAAAATGAAGCAGGCAGAACATGTGAAAGCATGGGCTTGACAAGGTTGGCAAAGCGCGTAAAAGAGAGCAAAGAACTCACTCTGAAGCCATTTTTCACGGTAAAAACCCACAAAGAGGGAATTCCTTTTAGGACGATTATTGAAGATCGCGGAACATGGCAAAGATGCATCGCGGACTACCTTCAGGCCTGCTTGAACTCTTTACCTTTCGATGACCCGTTCTTGATCCGCAACTCTGACGAAGTTATTGCAACACTAAACAGTAGCCCGCCGACATCTTGTTTTTCAATCGACGTGAAGGACCTGTTCTACAGTGTCCCGAGGCAAGCGGTGGTACTAGCAGTAGAAGAAGCCATCGACACGTTGGGCTACACCAAATTTCAGGACGTGTGCAAGTGCAGTATTTCTAGTTTTGTGAACTTGTTAAAACTGTATCTACATGGTGCGTTTATCGAATATGGTGACAGTGTGTATGAGCAGAAGGATGGAATCGCTATTGGTTCTTGTATAGCTCCCGTGCTTTCCGACTTATTTTTGAGTGTGGGAGACAGGAAACTTGCCGCCTTGTTTGGAGACACGAACATAACTACCTGTTTCAGATATGTTGACGATTATTTGGTGTGCATGAAAGAAAACCAAACCGATCCATGTAGCGTAGAAACTGTCATCAGCATGTTCAAAAAAGCACATGAAGGTTTAGAGTTCACGTACGAGACTCCTACCGAAGGTCGATTGCAGTACCTTGATATAAACATTAGGATCAGAGGCTCCCACATGTGCTGGTGCTACAAAACTAGAGGAGAAAAAGAAATCCTGAGGTACGACTCTTGCCATTCTAAAATCATTAAAAGAGGCATCGCCAAGGCTTGCATCAGTCAAGCAATTGAAAAATCATGCCACCATGCGGTGAGGGAGAGCATCGATCTGCAAGTAAGCCGCTTGAGAAACAGTGGGTACCCGAACAGCATGGTGGTGCAAATCTGTGAAAACTTGTTGCCCGAAATCAGAGCCAACAGGAAAAGGCAGAAAACACAGAAAAAATTGAAAAAACGCGTGGTGTTGCCTTACATCCATGGCTTGTCACATCGGATAAAAAAGACAGCCCAACGCCATGACGTTCAAGTTCTGTTCTCCGCCCCGCAAAAACTAAAAGGCATGTGCAAGAAGGTGAACGCAGGATCCAAAGAGGCCAACCCTAGTGGTACGGTCTGTCAGACTAAGCACGCAAAAAAGTACGTGGAATGCGCTACTTCAGTTGTTTACCAAATCCCACTAGACTGCGGGAAAGTATACATTGGGCAAACTGGACGTTGTCTAAACGATAGGTTACGGGAGCACAAATACACGTGCCAGCTTCTGACAGCACCTAGCAACTTGGCCGCACATTGCAAACAGTGCAAATGCTCTCCGCTAATAGAAAGCACCACAGTCATCGGAACATCAAAAACAAAAACGGAGCGAGAAATATGGGAGGCGCTTGCGATAGCTAAAGAAAAAGAGACGTGCGTAAGCACTCCGTCCATCGCGCTTATCAAAGCTGAGGTCGAGTTCGCCAGGGCGAACGGGTGCATGTGAAGGATGTATGCCTGACCCAAACCATAATCACATGTCGTCACCTTGTCATATCTTTTTATATGTAGCCCCCCCCCCCCCGCACCATATCTCCTTGTATATAAGCGCGTTCTTTAACAGTATCAAACAGTTGGTAGTTTGCGCTTCGTCCGTCCACGTCCTGTCCTTCCTTAGTATCGTGTTTGTAAAACTGAGCGCAATATAACCATGAACGTTCACCAACTAGCCCCCTTCATTGCTTTACTAAATAGTTCACAAATTATGCCAAAATGCAAATTTCATACCAGGTGAATGCACAGCGTGAGACATGCACGCGTCGATGTCACGAGGGCGAAGGCGATGTGTTCTGCTTGTAGGGGGGGAAAATACTGAAAACAGCTGCATGCACACAAAAGGCCACAACACGTATCAAACAACATTTGGGTATTTTGTACCTCAGCGAACATATGGGCCCAAGTCTCAGCAGTATGGGGGCGTTGTCCTTACCTACTGAGCTACAGCTGCGCCGTTTTCCCGTCCACTTTCTTCCCGTTCACATGTATGCGAGCTGTAGTTCACCCTGGCAGTGCTAGCCAGCGCCACGGGACACGGCCTTGGCAGCGGATTTACAACGCTCTTTCTGCCACAAGGCGTTATGGTGGTGTGTGAAATTGGGAGAAGGTAAATGACCAATAAAGACTCGTATGCTAGCTGAAGGCAGCAAAGCTGCCGGAGACGAGACCCTCGTTATGTAATGAACAAGAATAAAGGAAACCGAGGGGCCGTTGCGGTATATATATACCACTTCGCGAATAGCTTCACATAATATTTTATGCATATCGACAAACATAACCGCCGAGACATCGAGCGACTCAACAGCGGCCAGGCAAGCATGCGAAACCCACCCGGGAAAACACGCAAAGAAAACTTTGCGTGAAAAATACTCCGGTTCTGCTCGCTGACAAACTTTTTCTCGCCGCCCTCCACACAGCTACGCCACGTTCTCGCGAACCTGCGCGTGTCGTCCGAAGAAGGGCGGCCGATGCGCCTTGTCTTAGTGGTGGCCCTGGTCGTCGGGGTGGTGTGCGTGCTGCTCGTGCTGGCCGTGCCCTGGGCGCTCGCCGAATCCAACTGGAATCCGCACGCAAACACGAGCCGCATCTGCGACACCGCCGATTGCCTGAACCACGTGCACGAGCTCGGCATTAATCGGACCAGCTACCGGGACCCTTGCGACGACTTCGGCCTGTTCGTTTGCTCTGCTTGGATCCACCAACGCGCAGGCAACTCCATGTCCCTCGGCAGACAGGTATTAGGGTTGGCGCCAAAAGGGCGGCTGTACGAACTAACACATGTGTATTTTGTATCTTGTAACGCGTTTTACTCGTAACGGAACTGAGATTTCTGCGCTGGCAATATTTGAATTGTCGTGGGAAACCGCGAAATGCAGCAATATTGTTGTTAGAAGCTCTTGTCGAGGAACCCTGGCAGCTTGGGGGCCAGATCATCAAAAAGTACCGAATCACGAATGATAATTTGTAGTGTGGCAAAATCTTTTCAAGCGCTTTGTTTAACAGAAAAAAAATGAGTAGACGTCCCTCAATTTGCTTGAATTATTGCTCCCAAGGCGGTAAAATTGTCGCTACAGCTGTGAAATGAATGTGATATACACGTATTCTAGGTGATACTGGAAGAATGTAGTGTAGGCTAGCGTTGTATAATGCATCTACTGAAATCTTTCGAGTTCACCAGTGCCCGTGCAGGTGAAGAATAAAGCGGGAATTTACCGCCATGTTCTAGATAAATTTTAGCCTACTAGCAATATAAATCGAAATTCCTGATGAAAGTTGGAATATTTCTTTTATCGTCACAGTTTAGGATTTAGCTCCAATCATAATAGCGCGATTGACCTGATTTTCCTAGAACAGAGACGCACTTGGCTAAATGTACAAACAGTACAGTAAATGTAGACGGTATCGACAAGAACCGCAAGACCCTGAAGATCGTGACAGGTCGGCGCGGTGTACCTACTGGGTTTTTCTTAACCTGTCAAGCACACGCCTCTCTTTTCGAAGACTACTCGAGTCGAAACCGGCCCGCAAGGCAGCGGGAAACCGTGCCACACCAAACGGCAAATGTGCTATAGTAGTGGCATATGGAATTCTCCTATAACGGGTGGCCATTCATTTTTGGCGCATTTGGCCTCACATTGCAAGGGCTGCAACCACGTTCCTATGAGATAAAAATTGTGGGCAGATGGAAAGAATCAGACAGTAGGAGAGTCAACTGGAGTATTTTTTTTATTGAGGTAAACTTAAACAAATGACTTGGTATCGCTGTTTGCTGGCGACGGAAATGCCCTTTTCGCTTGGTCAATGTAGCATAAGATGACGAAAAGTATAAATTCTTACATTAGATAAAGCTTAAATAAACGTACTGTACAAGAAAGAAGCACTTTAATTGATTAAGGGATACATCGCTTTTGTTGTATCAATCAGAGACTGAACTTTCCCGCCCCGCATATTCTGTCTGTCTCTCTCTCTCTCTCTCTCTCTCTCTCTCTCTCTCTCTCTCACACACACACACACACACACACACACACACACACACACACACACACACACACACACACACACACACACACACACACACGCACACGCACACGCACACACACACTCGAACTACTTTTGTGCTCCAACAAATATTTTACCGTGTTAGTAACAAACGCATAGTACTGAGTTTTTTTTCTCGCATAGCTTCCTTTTGAGAATGCTGGCCGCTAACCTTTTCACGACGATTCAACGCTCATTTTGGCATTATTGCCATATCAACACTATGCAGTAACGTAGAGTACGCACATAGATATCTTATGTATTAGCGTGTAACAGACTAACCACAATGGTTGTGATTAGTCTGCGTGCGTTCGTCTATCTTTAGTTATTCGCGAGTCTGCACCCTAAATAAGTCAGTCTGAAGTAACGCACGTGCGGTTGTCAACGTTTCTTCTTTATCTTATCAGTAATTTTAGTAGCAAATATGCATCACAGTGCGGAGCACTTATTTGATGTGCAAATCATAAAACAAGTTTGATGTAGCATGCGTCGCGCTTGGAATTCTCTTATTTTACCCACTTATGTGGCCCGTAATGCATCCTAAACTGACAGCACTGTATTCTATTTCTTAGACAGCCGCCCACAAGCGCACACAGAGCCACGTAAGCGGCCATATGTTGGGGTCACATTGTTTCGTGTTGTGTTAAGAACAGCACTTAATACAACTTTAACAAAAGAAACGGAACACTAAGAACAAAATAGTTTGCTGTTTCGACGTGCAATATTATTGCTCAAGCATAAAAAAGAGCTTGAATAGTCACGATCGATTATACGGGCGATCGCCCCATATATGTCCTTAACTAAGAAATACGTAGGGCAAAACCAGACATGCATCGTGTAGACAGGGACAATGCCTACAGGTGCTATTAAACAACGACTCAAGGAAATCTACGATCGTCGCTTGATGTCAGGACGCGACTTCCACAATTGGAGGGCGCAAATCGGTTTTAAAGCATTATAAGTGCAGCTTTTCTTTATATCTTTTTTATAAAGCAGCTAAACAATACAGTCCGTTACAACGCTTTGGTTGTCAGTATATGTAGCTCATAAATGTACGTGTAGGCCTCATGGCCTATGTGTGACGTAATACGCAGTGCGTATATTTCATTTCATTTCATTTCATTTTATTACATTAAAGATCCCTTGCGGGGTATTACATAAGGGGTGGGCATACAAAAATACAGGAGGTTGCCCACTATGTTATTTTACAGACAGAACACTTGTTACTTCATCCACAAAGGCAGATGACAGCGAAATGGTGACAGCGACGTGGTGGGGAAGGCCGTTCCAGTCTATAGCTCTACGATGAAAAAATGATGACGAGTATAGTGACAGTGCGTGTGCTAGGGCGAGCAACATTTAGCGGGTGGCCTGTGCGCAGTGAGTCAGAGGTACATTGGCCTGCTTCCCACTCAGCTTGGGGTACTGTGACGTAAGAAACCTCGTCACCCCTTGTGCTGACTTTTTGGGATGCTTAGAACCCTTGTCTCGTGTGTTGCAGGTAACAACGAAATGGGTCCTGGGGCTCACCCAGATCCATTCGGCCAACGCGTCCAAGAACATTTTAGAAGACGGGCACCTAAACAACCGGCCCTGGCAACTCATGGCACTCTGCCTGGACGCCAGGCCAGACGACCAGGCCGGTCTCCGCGCCTTGAAGGAGGTGATCAGCACCGGAGAGCTCGCGTTCCTGTCACCGCAGCAGTATATCGGCCACGACAGCTACGCGCGCCTCGTCCGACACCTTGTGGTCCTGTCCGGCAAGTGGCTGATACCGCTCTGGTTCCGTATCGAAATGGTCCGGATCCGTGGAATTGAGAACTCAAAGATCTTCGTCATTTCGCCCGAGTCACTGGTGCTCTCGTATCGCCGTCTGCACGAAATTGAGACCGCGTCGGAGAACAGCTACGCCAAGTACGTCGAGCTCCACTTGCAGGTGATATACGACGACGGCAAAGCAGTGCCGGCGGACTACGTACGGTTCCTCAGGCGCAGCAGCGCCACTGTGCAGGCGAGTGCAATAGCTGTGTAACGGGCCTCTTTTAGGACGTAGAATTTCCAGCGAACAATAATAGAGACATGGAGGATGAACATAACGAGGAGGGAGCATTACGTAACAGAAGCTGAAGCCAGGAAAAGTCGGCAAAGTACGTGGGCATGTCGCGGTAGGTTTTATTGTCTTCAATCGATGCAGTAGCAGCGCGTAGCGCACGTTCTTCCGAAAAGACATCTGGTGCGACAGTGAGGTGCAGCCGCCGCACTCGCAGATTGCAGGGAAGACAATAAATGTATGCGTTGCAAAACGACATGAGTTGCACAAGCATATCGGGAGTATGTGCGCAAAAAGCAATCGTCAAGGCACTCGAGCAAGTGTGCGTCGATTAAAACTTGCCGGAGATCAAGCACAATTGGCCGAGTCCGCCGAGCTCACGGTCAAATGTTTTGACCGACTTTCATTGAGCGAAGGGAAATCGCTTCACGTAGAGTTAACTTGCGAAGGCCGGCTGTATGACGTAAGGCTACCTCATAGTTTATTTCTTTCAATACTACAGGCAACTGTTGCGCTTCAAACATTGAACTTTCATGTGATCGAGGATTAGTAGATGGCATTGTCTAATATTTACGCTTGCGCCTTCAGACGCTCCAGTGACATTTATTACACTCTATCCTTTTAAATTTCTGAGAACTCATTGTTTCACAAACAAAGGAAAGAATTTACTCTCCGTCAGATGTGTAATGATTGCGAAATGTTGGACAAATAAGTTGAAATTTGGTGAAAATAATAATTTGCAAAGTTACGAAGCTGTTCGTAGCCACAATGACTAAGTTTTGGCAAATCCACGTACCGCACATTCTCGTGCTGCCTGAACCGCCATACTTGCAGTTCCCGTAGGCACTAGTGCCAAATTTCCTCCCAGTGATTTTTTGTTGGAAACTGTTACAGGCGTTTCGCCCAGACGCTTGAGTTAAGTGTTCGGTCCACGTGACCTGAAGTGGCACAATTCTTCCTCACAATCAAGGCAGCAGCGACGAATGCACTTTCTTGCGTATACACGCTGTGCTTGTTCTTACGTCATTACCCGCCATGCGGTACTGCCTGCTTTAAGTCATAAGTCTGCGCATTGAGCGCATCTCAGTTCCGTAAGACTGTTCATCCGGATGGTGTGCTTTTCTGCAGAACCACATCCAAAATAATAATATTAATTAAGAAGAGAAAATAGGCCAAACTGTCTATTTTGGCACGTTCAAATGAAACGTGAATAACATTTATGAAGAGTGATGGATATAATTGAGAGATGGAACCGTATGTGAACACACGCGTGCGCTGGCGAAATTTTAATGATAGGTGGAGAGGTTACCCGAGCAAAGGCGTGGCATCTTTCTGCAGGTTTGATATATAAGAAGAGATCGAAGGATGAGAGAGAAAAACACACACACACACACACACACACACACACACACACACACACACACACACACACACACACACACACACACACACACACACACACACACACACACACACACACACACACACACACACACACACACACACACACACACACACACACACACACACACACACACACACACACACACACACACACACACACACACACACACACACACACACACACACACACACACACACACACACACACACACACACACACACACACACACACACACACACACACACACACACACACACACACACACACACACACACACACACACACACACACACACACACACACACACACTCACACACACACACACACACACACACACACACACACACACACACACTCACACACACACACACACACACACACACACACACCAAAAAGTAAGCAGCGGTGAGCCGCCTGAAATGAACAAAGTGCAGCTTTATTTAACCGTAGATAAACAAAATGTTATCCATATATGACCCGTTGTATGCACCCGAAATATTGTTCCGATTCGTTTTCAGTGTTAGCTTAGAGTAAGAGAATAAGTGGTTAATTTAACATCTACAGTCACGTGATGTAATTTTGCGGGGACGAATGAATGTGACATATTTATTTGAGTTATGCACAGAAATAAGTTCATTTAAGGTAAACTTGCGAACTACAAAGATCTCATGCGTCGCTTCTTTCTTTTTAATGTAGAAGCGAGCACAGTACACCCCAATTTTTTTTCAACCTAAATGTTTATTTTTCAGTACTCCGACAAAGATGGCTTATCCCGCACATGCAGCTGCAGCTTCCTTGCTGGTGGCTTAAAAATTAAATGGCCAAGTTAAGAAATTAGTACCTTCAGGACACATCCTTTACAAGGCTCCCATTTCCCTTGCAAATTTTACACTTCTTTGCCAGGGTGTAGAACTACGTTCTTTGGCCATCGCCATTGTGGAAATGGGCGTCACGAACGTGTGATTTGGGCGGCGTTCCCGGGAGGAATCCCGCCATGCGAAAACGCACTCAAATCCGGGTCGCGTACAGCGTCCCTGAAATGGCGTGCTATTCTGGATGCTCTGTAACCATTCGTGCACCCGGGCACGCAACATCTTGGCATGATGAGCGCATTCACGTACAAAATGCTGTTGGGAATGGATAGTGCAACAACTTTTTCACAGACTGCCGAAACCGCACATGGCAACAGTTGACGCCGACTGACAACCAAGTAGAGCCATTAGCGACTGCAGTGCCATAAACGTTGCTGATGGCGGTGGCGCGGCGCAACATCGCTCAGTTTGGCAACTCACTTAGGTTCTTTAACGATGTCTGCTATACGGCAACGCGGCGACTGAAAAAAAGACAGTTACTGCAAAAGCAGATGATATTCAATAAATGGAGAATTACGTACTTGTCCACAAATCTCAAAGAAAAATTGGTCCTTGCGGTTGGTTTGTTGGCTTAGCCAATGTGCAGCCAACAGTGCGTGCTCTAATTGTTAAGCGGAGTCATAAATCGCAGGAGCCACCTCAATTACACACACAAAATTTTTACAGGAGGGGGAGAGAAATGCCGCCCCTTGCCTCCCCTGTAAATACACCTATGGCTTCCGCAAGGGGTCTTCATCAGAAAGGACACACCTTTTGTCTCGTGTCACTCAGTGTAAACGCCTTTCCGGTAGATGTCTCCTAGGTCGAAAGGCTTAGGAGTGCTGGTGAGCCAGGGTTATAAATACTGCCCCACATATTTATTTCTACAGTTTTCTCACTTGTAACAGCTTTGTCCTCGATAAAAGTCACATTTTAAATATCACGGAAGAGCATCATATCACTGCATCTCAGCGTAACATTTTTTCTTGGTGTTTCTTTGGCTGACTTTACACATGCTGCACAAAAGTTTGGCGCACTTCAGTTACTAGATTTTTCCTACGCAGAGTGCATACCGTTTCAGGACAGTACATATCGTTTGGAATAGGCTAAAGTCAATACGATGTGCGGAGTGTTCCGCACGTAACTGTGAGAGACATGGGCCACCTATCTTTTGGAAGAAGAGAATGCGCCAGGCATCATTTTGGTGCAGCCTTTCTTCTTTCTTTATTACTACTGTTAACCCTCGCTTGAGGGTTGTTACAGGGAGGGAAAATAGTACAACACAAGCAAGTAGACATTTCCTGGCGTCAGGTTGGGTGCTCACGGTACAAAATATCAATCAAGCATTGAAATTTGTACACATCCGTCTGATCGACAACAACATCAGGTAATGCATTCCACATTTCAATTACATCCGGGAAAAAAAGAATAACGAAAAACACCAACACGTGTGTTATAAGGCTTGACGGCTCTGCTGTGGTTTATTCTCTCGCTACGATTTGCAGGGAACTGGACCTATATTTCCTTTTTTATCTTCAAAACCGTTTGAAGTATCTGAAAAAAAATCTTAAGTCTGGCTTTCTTCCTTCGGGTTTCCAGCAACTCAAGCCCACACGGACGCAGAATTGTTGTTACCGAGTCAGTCCTTCGGTACCTTGAAGCAATAAAACGAGCAGCCATTCTCTGAGAGAGAGCTTAACCTTTTATTTCAAATCAACAAGAATTCTTTCTAGTTTGTCTATTAAAACTTTTTGGTGAGGGCTCCAGACAACGCAAGCGTATTCTAAAGATGGACGTATGAGAGTTTTCTAAGCAATTAATTTGGCATCCTTCGTTGCATGTCCCAGCTTTTTCTTCAGTGAATAGTTTTTGTGAAGCCGTCGATCACAGGTTATCGATATGTTTACGCTAGTCTAAGTTATGTTAAATTGTGACCCATAAATACTTGAATGTATCTACATTTCTTAGTTTGTTGCTTGCAATGTTATAAAAGAATGGTGCCACACTTTTTTTGTTAGTAACATGTGTAAAAGTCGATTTGTTGTAATTGATTTCCATGTCCCATTTTTCACACCAAAGGTGAAGGGAATGAAGAACCCGGTTAATTCTGATTTGGTCGTCAATGTGTGTTACCGTAGAATAAGTTAAACAGTCGTCAGCAAAAAGCTTCAATTTCACAGGGAAGTCGACAATCTCTGTAATGTCGTTAATGTAAACCAAGAACAGCCACGGGGCCAAAACAGACCCTGGGGAAAACCAGAAAGCACTTCTAACGCAGGGGACAAGCACTCGTCCACACGCACAACCTGCCTGCGATAGTGTAGGTAGGCTCCAATCCATTTTAGAATAGTGTCATTTATTCCTGCTTTATACAACTTGAAAAGTAATTTATTGTGCGAAACTTTGTCGAAGGCTTTCGCAAAGTCTACACAGATGACGTCCAAATGTTCTTGGGCGTCTACAGCGGAAGTAAAATCACGAATAGTTTCTACCAGCTGGGTTACCGTAGAAAGTCCCTTTCGGAAACCATGTCGGTGCTGATAAAAAAAGGTCGTTATTTTCAAGAAAAACGAGAATATGCTTACTTATGATATGCTCTAAGACTTTACAACACACGCTAGTCAGGGAAACTGGGCGATAGTTATTTATTAGCAATCGGTTACCGTTTTTAAGAACAGGAGTTATGACTGCGCAACGCCAGTCTTGTGGCAACGAGTGAGTTTGCAATGACTTAACAAAGATATTATTTAAGAAAAATGACACCCACTCCGCGTATCGCTTTAGAAATTGGGTTGGTATTCCATCCGGCCCGCTAGCCTCCTTAGAATCTAAAAGTAGTAGTTGGTTAAACACGCCTGCTTGAGTGACAAGATTTTCCCTCCCACATGAAAAGAAAGACGGCAGACAGGCGTCAGCGCAATTGCTGCTAGGCGCTGAAAAAACTGATTGGGAGAAATTATTAAAAAGACTCGCAATATTAGCTTTTTGCGTTACTATTAGATTGTTAACTTGGATCTTGTTTATTTGTTCTTTTTATCATTCAGATAAAGCCAGAATTTTTGTGGTGATGTTTTCATAAAAGTATTTAATGTTTGGTTAAAGAACTGCTCTTTTGATTCCTTCAGAGCCGTTTTCAGTGCCCTTAACAATTTCGATACCTCGGCGGAGATACCTTGCCTTTTGCGTAAGCGCTTCATCTTGCGCTTAATATGAATGATATGTCGATTAGTCCAAGGGTTCCGTCGTTTTATATTTTTTAGTCGAGTTGGGATGAAACTATCAACGCAATGTCTTATAATTTTCTTGAGGCGCTGCCATAGTTCATCAACCGATTCACAATCGCAGACAAGTTCAAATTGATTGACTGATAATTCCAAAAAATCGAGAATAGATGTGTCGTCTGCCCGACTACAGTCCTTAACTTTCACAGGTATAAACGGCTGGGAACGAGTGCTTGTGCTCCACACTATGTGTACAAGAACCATCTTATGATCTGACAGACCATCTTCCACAGACACTGTATAGTCGCCTATTTAATTCGAAAGAAACACCAAGTCCAACAATGACTGAGATTCAGGCGTTATCCTCGTGTTTTCTTTCACGATTTGCTTTAGATTGTGCGAGATCATTATTTGAAGCAGCTGTTCGCTACAAGAAATTTCTACGTGCCCAGGCAGTAAACTGTCCCACCTAATATTAGGTAGATTGAAGTCCCCGGTCATTATTAGTCTGGTGTTACAGTCCAAATGATTGCATAGGAAATCATTCAGCTTATCTAAAAACTCGGGTGCAGTGGCAGGTGGCCTATATATTGCGCCAACAAGATATACAGTGTTCGCGTAAGTAAACGCGAACACGTTGTTCCTTCTCTTACATGCTCGCGCACTTATTACGACAGTCTCCATAACGCAAAGAAATGAGCTTGGATTCCTGTTACGACTATGATCGACAGTTTCTCGAGTACAGTTCCTATCTTCTTACCCCGAAGGCCACAGTATTCAAGACGCTGAGTGAAGCCGTCGGCAACGAGTCCAAGATCAAAACGATAGTCCACGGCAGGCTGACCGACCTGAGCAAGTTCCTGCCGAAATGGAAAACCATGGACTGGGTACAGGCCCTGAGCGCGGTTTACGACGGTGCCGGCTGGCAGGTGGTACGTGAGTTGGTGTACTTCAGTGTTCTACTAGCTTCAGTAAACTTATCCTTCTACAAGCATCCCCAAAGCTCAACGAATACAATGTTTCATAACAGCAGTGTTTGCCTTGGGAGGCTGCAGAGAGCAGGTTATAAATCACACGAGGGTTTCAGATCGGGAAGTTCCCACGTCAGCTCGTCACAATACACTCATTAGAGAAAATCGTCTAGTTTGAATTTTTAACCACTTGAGTTCTCTTACTTTTGGGAGCCGAATTTTTAACGTTAATTTGACTCGGACAAGTTAATAGAATATTTTTTTTAGCAGATCAATTTCAGCCGAAGGGCCAGAGAAGGAATTTCTTCTTACCTTCTACAACACAATAAGATACTCTTGAATATAAGAACACTTCACTCATTTTTTCAGAACCTCTTCAGGACGATATCTGATGCGAAAAATATAATTGCTGTTCGGCTCTTGTCCTATAACGTGAGGTCCTTCTTTCTTCTTTTTTTACTTGAGTAGTAAACACTAAACACAAAAATAAACAAGCAAAATCAAGGTCAACGACGTTTCGGGACCCGTGTCGCGAGATCCTTTGTTCACGTTGCTGAAGAAGTCATGCAGTACATTATGCGAGTACAGTCGAACGCCTTTCTAACGAAGTTCTTGGGGCCTCCGAAATCATTCGTTATAAAGGTCAGTTCGTTGCAGAGGGTCGCGAACCGCACAGCTCACAATAGAACCAGGGCAGAATTACTCCTCTGTTATAAAGGGAAGTTAGTTTGTTGTAGAGGCGCTTGTTATAAAGGCGTTCAGCTTCATAAGCATTAGATGACACAATGATCTGTTGTAAATATCAGTTAGCTTTCCACTTGTCCGATTGAGCGCATGTACTGTGGTTTGTAATAATACAGTGAACTCTCACTTGAGTGAACTTCAAGGGACCGAAAGAAATAGTTCACTTAACTGAAAGTTCCCTAAACTGAATATTCACTAGACCAACATAAGACATGGCATAGAGAGTCAAAAGTTTGAAGTGCAATTCATGGAGCAAACGACATGGCATCCATAGTGTTAGAAATGTGTGAAATGGAATTTGTACATATCAATGAAAAACACACCACGTAGGTCGTTTGTGTGCACATGCAGAACCGACGAGACTGGAAAGAAAGAGACGACGACCATGCCACGGACTAGCCGGTAGGAAAAAAAAACACACACACACACCACGTGGTTTGTGGTGTGACAGATCACCGCTTTGCTCTGGCGGCGTTGTAAGCACCAGCGATGTTACTTTGTTCATGGCCTGCGATATTACACGGTTGCTCGTTTTGTGCGGGTGATCTCGGAGGCCATGCCTCGTTGCCGTTCGTTTTCCGCGCCGCCGCTTTGCCCCAGGGGCGCTGTAGCGCCAGCGATGTTACATTGCCGCTGGAGCGGCGGTTTGGTGAGGGCGGGTATCGGTGGTCGCCTGCAGTGCAAGGCTTGGTCCTCTGAACGAGTTCGTGAAACTGAGATATTGACTGTTCCAAAATTCGTTTAAGGGAAACATTTTTGCATAGAATCTATAAGAAAACTGCCGGGGATTTTTAAAAAGTTCGTTATTCTGAAATATTCGATAAACCGGCGTTCGTACAACTGAGAGTTTACTGTATAGCTACTAGTGATTTTTCCGTGGCAATGACGGTTGCAGCATTCCTGGAAATATTGTGACCTGCGTTGTAGCGACGCTCATCTAGCAAGTTGGCGACCACGTTTCTTGGCTACGTTATTTTGGTACTGCTTGATACTCTGTATGAAGTTGTCCGGTTCCCCGAAGTATGACGAACCGCCCTTTTGGCATGGTAAGGGATGTGGCACTACCAGTTATGGTTGACATTTCAGGAGGTCTTTCGTGCGAACTAGTTCTCTTTTTGCATTGGCACGCGTGCGACTGGAAGGTTCTTGAACACTCTTGCAGGCTTCTCGCTTACACCAGGGTGGGTACAGAATAGGTGCCGTTTTTAAACGGAGCTGGCCGCTATTGCAATGGGACTCAGTAGAACAGCATTCGTGTACATGCAGCCGCTGGCGGATAAACCATTGCTTGCAGGATTGCTTAATAACAATTCCACCTCCTGCATCCTTGAGGATTCTTCAGAGCCATTGTCAGACACTCATAGCAGAAGCGTAATGCCAGTGTTAACAAAGATGGCGCCGCTAAACGTTTCCGAACCATAGGATAGCTAAAATACTTGTTCGAAGGCGCAGGTTTTCGGTAAATGTATGATTTTAGTAAAGGTGCCAGATAAATACTCGACGAGTTTAGGTGGTCCAGGAACGGCTTAATATCGGAGTAGTGCATCACGCAGGAACAATCGTCCACGCAGTACGTAACGCGGCATTCAGGTGTCACACGAATCGTGTCCCCGTGAGCACACCTTCATCTTCTGCCATGGGTAGCAGCATTTCATTAACTATTGTACACTCCTTGGGACTCGAGGCCGGTTTTTCAGCCAGATCGTTTTACAGGTGCCAACGCTTCGCCACACTCAGTGCTGTCTAATGGGCAACTCGTTGCTTTCCACGACGTTTTGGTAACGTTCCGCCATTGTGCCACTTCGGCATTGCGGTGTGTCTAACTGCTTCTTTTTCACGCACAAATTTCATGGACCAGGCCGTCTTGACTACCATTTCCTCTATTCATCGCCAGAACGTCTCTGGCCGCAGCCCCTGACCCCATCGCAATCCGACGCCTTCTAACTCCAAAGTATACACGGTGCTGTATACTCCGCTAAGAAGAAGCCCCCATTCTTCAGCTGCCTTGCTTGCTACAGGCGCGCTTGCTCTGTCTCTCAGCATTACCAACGCGCGCTGTAGTGACTCGCGTGAACCAGTCCGAACGTTCCAATGCGCCTGGCTGGTTTGCTTCTCTTTCCCACACAGGCATGCTGCCGCTAAACACTCCTCCTCATGCGCTTCTCAGCGCACTTAACACTTCGGCGCGCGCCTCCTCTCAACATTCCTACTGATACCCTCACCTCTCTATTAATCCGGCGCATGCTTCTACGTCCTTTCCTCTATCGAGAGGTGTGTGAAGGGTTCCCTTGTACGGTTATCGCTCAGACCCAGCTCCGTTTCAGTACAATGCTCTGGTTATAAAACGGGATCGTGACCACTCTCTAGACCAATTTTACACTTTCCTTTATATACTCAGTATGTTAGAACGATATACACAATCGAACCTCCTATATGAACACAACAATCGAACAGCATCATGCAATAAATGGCGGAAAGTAAACGCAGGCGACGTTTGCTCTCTGCTCCCCCAGAACCATTTTTTTATGTTTCACTTCTCACAGGCAGGTCATGGTCGCTTGCGCATTCTTGTATCAAAAGTACTTTTCTTTAGATAGCAAAACACGCGTGGGCGGGCACATGCGACGGCATCACCTTGAATTACGTCCTCCGTTTGTATGCCTTTACTTCTATGAACTAGCGCTGTGTTTTAGTTTCAAATGCCTGGTCACAGCCACTAACTTTAATACAACAAGCCAAACACCGGGATCGTGAATAGCACGGCCGCGCTTTCAGGCGTTATTTGAAAAATTCCTCGTTTGTCCACGTCCATCTTCCGCGGGATAACTCAGCCAAACGTGAACTGCTCGCAGCTGGTGCTAGAATCACCTTGCTCTTTTAATTGGAACTAGACTTAGCAAGTCGCATTTGTATATGGAGGTTCTGCGGTTGCCGAATATTTCGGATTATAAAAATAAACCGACCTTACGCTTTCGACGGAGAAGAAATTGTGTCAGGCAGAGGCTTGGCAGGGCTTGGAACCGGAGGCCGAATGCACAAAGCTGTTCGTTTTCAAGGGCTGTTTTCCACTGGCCAACGGTCTTTGCTAATTTGTATCACTTTACGATGAGATGGCACGTTATCTTGCGAACAATTATAGCGTAAGAACATTTATGTGAATACACAAACAGTTCAGCCACAAGCCCAGTTTGGCTCTTGCATACTTTCTTTAGGAACCATGATGGATTTTTTTTTCTGTACTGGTATAAGGAGTACTTATAAAGAGTACTTTACAGTTGAAACCATGTCGTGAAGAGCTTGTCGAAGGATAAAAGAACTCAAAAGTTCGCTGGATACCTTATAGAAGACTTAGCTAACTAATAATGAATTTCACCTGAAGGGCAGAAACGGCAAATAATACCGTATATTACAACAGGTTAACAGCGGAAGCAAAATTCAAGGGCAAACAGAACGAAAGAGTGAGCGCTGACTCGAAAATGGTCGCCAATATTACAGTCAGCAAATAGCCAAGAAAAGCACTCCTTTTTTTCGACACAAAAACTGCTGACAACATGTACATAAGACGGTGTGCTCTCACCACTGAAAAAAAAAAATTCGCTCCAACTCGCATCACCGCCCTCTGCCAGCCACGTAGTTTGTGAATGCTATTATTGTAGTAAACATCTTTGCACCCGTAAGGGTTAGGGCCAATGAATAACAACCCCAAGCACTTTAAAGGGGAAGAGGTCAAATGCTAGATCGGGAAAACCGAAGTGGCACGGTGGAAATTCCTGTGGCAAGTAAACGTGGTGACAGCCGCGACTGACGACACGAAGTGTGCATGCATGAAATAAACATTTATTACCTATCGATGTCAAGCTCATGAATCGTGTCAGATGTTTTGGTGCACTCCAGCTGGTCAGAAGTATTACGCAGCTTTCAATTATGGTTTCTCTTATCGCAGAGGTATTCTGAGCAAGAGCAGGAGACTGGGAACAAGCGCAGGAGTCACAACCATTTACGAACGCCATCTACGTACTCGACCGGCGCAGGCCAGTCTCGGCCACCACCAGAAGGGGGATAATTTTTTTAAGCTCTATAGCGCCCAAAGATACACTGGGAAACAGATGCACCGATCATGAGCAGGAAGCGAGCACGGTTTCAGAATCAGACCTTGAGACCTGCGCTAGCCGTAACATAAGTATGGATGCGTTCTAATGCGTGAATAAACCTAACTTGTGCATTTCGTAGCGTCCACTGTTGTTCCATAGTGCTCAAGACGCACAAGACACAACGCACAAGACATTTCACGCACAAAACATTTCACGCACAAGACATCTCACGTGTCCACTGTGGCTACGCCGCTGGTACAGCCTACCCGATTTTTTTTTCTTTTTGCAAGAGCAGAACTATGTATATGTAGGCACATGCGCAGATATAAAACTAAATTGATTGTTCGTCGACGTTCTAGTCCCGTCTCCCTCTGGTACATGTTTTAGATCAAAGATCTGGCTCAGTCGCACACGAGTCTGAGCTCGCTTTCATGTACAGCACAACATTTTTACGCGCATAAATATAAGGGCGGTAGCGACTGGAGAAACCAGCATCCATAAGGGTGCAAAGTATTTTACTATGGCAAGGCCCAAGCTGAGGTAACACCCTTTTCGCTCTGGATTCCTCAACAAGCCGCCGATCTCGGGAGGAGACCTGGTGCATGCCACCAGCGTGTCCCACCTGAACGCCATGGCAGCCCTGATGGGAAACGTGACGGCGCTCGAGCTCCTGTACCACACGTCGTGGTGGTTTGTCCAGCAGATCGGAAGCCTGACGAGCAACACCATCTTCAACTCGTTCGTCACTCGGCATAAAACCCTCGGAAACACCATCCAAAAAATGATGTGCGCTTACCAGGTGAGTGCGCGTGAAGCGAATATCCAATTCATTCATCCATTCATTCATTCATTTTGATTGACTGTCAACAAATGTGTGAAATTTGCTTTATATTATTCCTATGTGGCTGGAGACTCTGTTGAATAAGCATTAAAGTGCTGCAGTGATGCTTGGTGAAGTTTTTTTTTTTTGGAGTACTCGTATTTAACGAGTAATAACCAGCGCATTGTGCAGTCAGATATGCAGACGCTGTTAAAAGAAATAACTGAGTCATCAGCTGAAAGCGTGCGAACGTGATAATGATTTGTTCCAGTCATTACAAAGATGAAGCGAACACTTCCTTTATCGTTGTACAAGCGGACAATATTTTGTTTTTACTCGAATGCAAAAGATTTCGTTCACAAATATTTCATTCAATAGGTCTCTTGGCGTATCCTCGTTCACGTTAAGATATCTGCACTGCCAATTTTGGATGGACAAAACCAAATGGTGGCACTTGGGTCCTTTGTCCCGAGAAACACAGGATATTTTCAGGACTGGAGTTCGCAGGCTACATATATTTAAAAGGTGGAATTTCACTTGGTGCGCTCAATGTATGGGGGCCAAATATTTGACTTCTTGATCATATTGCGTCTAAAGGAAGGAAGTGCAATTATGTTTAGAATTTTCTACCGTCAAAAATTACATTCCGTTATCTGGTCAGTACATGCACACAGGCAAGCACGCACTCACGACACAGCCGTGTTTTCAGCAGTACTGAGTGTTGGGCATGTTGGCGATGCGTGCTCGAGGAAGAATGACGTCAATGAACAGGTACTAAATCGAAATCCGGATGAGTGCAGAAACATAGAAAATAGTCCAAGGAACTAGTGATGTGATTTCGAAGTACATTAAAACATAGACCTGCATTCGCCCGTGTTTGCTATCTCGTCCCTGTTTGTTTGCGCCATTCTACCTCGACCGTGTTTTTAGTTCGGGGGCGCTGGTGAGAAATGAGTAGTATCAGTATGTGAATCGAACGGCGCAATTTTTTATGGCTTGTATTGCACCAATAAGGTATTTTTGATGGAAATCAGAGATGACTACAGCGTATTCAAATTTCGGAGGCTCGAGTGTGCTATAAGTTAACAGCTTTAGTTTCGTAGGTGCCAATCTTAGTGTCTGCTGAGGTATTTTGGATGGAAATCAGAGATGACTGTAGCGTATTCCGATTTCGGACGCTCGAGTGTGCTGTAAGTTAACAGATTTAGTTTCGTAGGTGCCAATCTTAGCGTCTGCTGCAGGTATATAAGTGTTTACTTGCTGCAGAAACAATGTAGTGAATGTGTGGTGCCCAAGAAAGTTGTTTTGTTATTTGTACGCCTAGATATTTGTATGTGTTGGCTCACTGCAAGATGCAGCTGCCTAAAGGTAGTTAGACTAGAGCAAATATTTGCATCTTCGAAATGAAATCATTTTGCATTTAAATATAATCAGGGACATTTTCCACCCCTGACACCATAGTTATATTGTGGGAAGGTCTTCCTGCAGTTGACGTTGGTCGTGAGAATCAGTTACTTCGGAGTAATGGTCAAAATTGTCTGCGAACAGGTGAATCCTATTTGCTAATGAATCTAGGATATCATTAATAAATAATAAGAAAAGGGGGCCCAGCACTGCTCCGATTTAACGGCAGAAAGGAAAGAACCGGTATATTGAGCGCAGCGCCATTTTTAGTCACATATTGCGGACTATCTACTGTTGAACATTACTCGTGTAAGTTACATTCCAAGTCCCATTCTCAATTCACTCACCAATAATTACAGTCAATGCCAGAACAGACATTCCGCTGTTTCACGCATGTGCACAGCGACAGCTGTGAAGAGGCCCTAAAGGGACACTAAAACGACACTGATTTTACCTCCATGAGGAAATTACCTTTGTACCTTTAAAGAGACATACAGTTTCCTCCAGTTAATAGAGGGTACTCTGGCACTGCAATCAATCAGCCACCTTGGGAATCACCGTTAATACATGAACTTATATGATCTTTGTGCTTGGAGCTTCAGACGTTCTTGTGGCTTTGTTTACTGCATTTTATTTCAGACTGAATTGGCCTAGATTTCAAAGCAATTTATGCTGTTTTTAATGCAGCAGGTAATAAGACTCCTCTGCAAGCCCTCATAGTTGCTTTAGCTGCAGTGGTTAAGCGTGTCCGTGCGTCCGTGGCATAATGGTTTCAATATCGGACTTCTGTGCAACAGGTCCTGTGTTCGAATCCTGTCGTCAAACAATTTCAATAATGTTTATTTGATTAATCATGACGCAGCACCTTCTTCAAAGTGATATCCTTGGAAAGTCACGAAGAAGGACGGAGTTTACGAAAATCCGTGTACTACGTAAGCGTCATTCTATTGCTGGCTAAACTGCCCTGCTTGCAGCTCCTGTAGACACTAGCGCCACAGTTCCCTGTAGCAATTACTATGAAAATCTATGTGAAATAAGGTGCTCGATAAGCCATGTATGACGCAAAGGCGAAAAGATCGGTGCAACGCCGTCTGATAGTTCCCACACTGGTTCACCGTTGCGCCGCAGATTCTGACGGCGCCAACTCCGGCCTACCTAACGTTTATATCTGTATCGATGAGCCACATTATATTAAAGAAAGCCCAAAGAATGAGCCTAGTAAGTTTGAGAAACATTTACTTAGCCAGACGGGCACAAATACAGATCCACAAAGAAAAAAAGAAACATTGAAGTCCATGACATCATACTGACGTAGCGGCGCGGTGGTTACACCACAGATAAAAAGGAACTGGAACCTCGACCTTCCTTTCCTATTCTAATAATCAACCTGTTACCGTGAAATTAACAAAAATGGAGCTGACCTTATCGATATAAATTGATATTTCGTTTCTCTGTAGTGTAGTCCTTCGTTTACTGGGCCTTCGGTATGTACAAGGGCAACTTTCAATGAATCTTTGCAGGCAAGCGAATATATGTAGCGGGCGGAAGCCTTGCAGACAATGAGGAGGAGCATGTATTGTAACGAGTTACTACAGCAGAACCAATAGTTGGGCGAGTTGGTACGAATTCATAGTGAATTATTTAGCGCGCACAATCAACAAGGAAACAGTGAAGGGGGAGTCGCGAGCGCTTACTCACAACTGTTTATGTTCGGAAAGATACAGAACATAAAAACAGATAAAAACAAACACGTGAAATTACAGAAGCGTTTCATATCAAAAAGTGTGCTGCAAAATGCATAAGCCAACCATCTGTTGCAATCACTGACAATAAATTAGCATTTTTAAATACTGGTAATAGAGTTAATGAATGATGTTACAACTAAGCTGATTTCAGAAGCACCAATTCAAGTGGGAGGTAAGGTACCAAAGCAATTGCTTGGTGCTTTATGTAAACACTCCAAAGCAACGACCTAATGAAGAAACGACAAAACATAAAAGCAAGAGATCAGGTATAATTCACTGAAGTGTCAAAGCTGATCAACAAGAAGAAAGTAAGCGATACCCGCCGTGGTTGCTTAGTGGCATTGGTGTGGGGCTGCTAAGCACGAGGTCGCGGGATCAAATCCTGGCCACGGTGGCCGCATTTCGATGAAGGCAAAATACGAATACACGCGCGTACTTAGATTTAGGTGCATGTTAAAGAACCCCAGCTGGTACAAATTTCTGGAGTCACCCACTACGGCGTGCCTCATAAGCACATCATGCTTTTGGCACGTAATACCCATAATTTATTTTTTAAATCTTAAAGTAAGCGATAGGCGAAGTTTCAACGACGAAAAGGTTGAGGAAACAGTAAAAAACGACCAGAGGGTGAAATCTGTAAGAAAGAAACTTGGCACAGGAACGGGCGAGATGTATGCAGCGAATGATCAGCAGGGTAATGTCACTCGCGATTTCGATGATATCGTAAGAGCAGCAGAATAATTCTATACCGACCTGTACAGTACCCAGAGCAGCACGCAGCATTCATTAGAAGTATTGGTAAATACGACACAGAGGCTCCTTCTATAACTAGCGATGGATTTAGAAGGGCATTGCAAGACTGGTCCCTGGTAGAAGCGGCAGGAGAAGATCGAATATGAGTAGATTTGGTCAAATATGGAGGGAATATTATGCTTGAAAACCTAGCGGCTCTTTCTTTATACGCAATGCCTCCTTACTTCAATTGTACCAGAGAACTGGGAGAATAGCAACATTGTACGAATAAAAAGGGAGACGTTAAAGAATTTAAGAAATCGAGGGCGACTTCCTTGGATTTCAGTGTGCCTCAACAGGCTGGCTTAAGGAAGGTATATTCTACAATGGATCACGTCCATTTCACCAATCAGGTAATTGAGAAATTTGAGGAGTATCGACAACCTCTCTATATGGCTCTCGTATATTATGATAAGGCCTTTGGTTCAGTAGAGATACTGGCTGTAATGTAGTTATTGCATAATCAAGGAGTACAGGAGTCGTACGTGAATATCTTGGGAAATATCTACAAAGGTTCTACAGCTAGCGTGTTTCTCCACAAGAAAAGTAGACAATTATCAATAAAGGGGTTAGGCGAGGAGGCACCATCTCCCCCATTCTATTCACTAAATGCTGATATTAAGTATTCGAGCTATTAGACTGGGATGGCTCGGGAAAGAGCATCAACGGCGAATATCTCAACAACTTTCAGCTTGCAGATGACATTGTCCTGTTCAGCAAGATTGGGGATAAATTTGAACAAATGAATAAGGATCGTGTAAGCGTAAGAGTAGGGTTGAAAATATCCAGAGGACATAGGCAATGTGCAATACCGTGGGAAGAGAAGAATTCATAATCACCAGTCAGCCTCTAGAGTCTCTTCAGGAGTACGCTTATTTAAATCAATTACTAACAAGGAACCCCGACCATGAGAAGGAAATTTGCAGGATAAAAATGAATTGAGTACATATGAGAGGCATTACCAAATCCTGACTGGCAGCTTACCACCGTCGTTGAAAAGAATGACATACAATCATTGTAATCTACCGGTACTAACATATGGGGCAGAAACTTGTAGGTTAACATTGAAGTTTGAGAACAAATTAGGATACGTGACAAGAGCGATGGAACGAAAAATGTTAGGCGCAACAGTAATGCACGGGAGGGAGCGGTGTGGATTGGAAAGTAAACAGGGATAGCCGATATTCTAGTTGAAGTTAACAGAAAAGAATGCAGCTGGGTAGGCCATGTAATGCTTAGCTTAGATAAACGGTGGACCATTAGAATTAAAGAATGGATGCCATTGGAAAAGAATCGACGTCGAAGATGTTAGAAAAACAGGTCGGGTGATGAAATGAGGAAATTTGGAGGTGCAAATTATCTAGCTCCATACAGGAGTAATTGGAGAGAGCCGAGAGAGGCATTTGTCTTGCAGTGGACAAAGATAAATTGTTGACGATGATGATGACTGCTGTCGCTGCAGTGTTGGTATAAAATGGCGTAGGATGATATTTAGAAATGTAATGCCTGTTCGTAATCCTTCGAGCATTCCGGATTATGCTGTAGCAGGGTGTACACTGTTTTCAAGTTAACGCGAAACAGCCCGAACTGCGTGAACCAAACAGGTAAAGTTCATCGGTGGCATACAAGTTGAAGAGGCACTTAAGTCTCCTCACGCGCATCGAATGTGAAAGCATTCGCAATCTTCCGCGCTATACTTTTTTCCTGGACACGTGCTCAAATTGAGCAAAGTCAATTTTCAAGGTGGGGCAAGTCAATTTTCGGTGTTAACCAGACTGGTTTTGAACGTGGGTCAACTCAAATTTCGAATTGTGCAAAGTCAAGTTTGGGGGTGTGGGCAAGGGCATCCGTCCGATGCCGTGGCTGTTCACTGTGAGATTTCGCAGTGCCAGCTGCAGCAGGTCCAGCGCCGAGATCGTGACGTCACCTCTTGGCCGCGTGGGTTTTCTTCACATAGGACGTGAACACCGGAAGCTCGCTGGAGTATTTGCTTCATGGGGCATATAAGGCATTCGCCTTATTAAACAGTCTAGTCACGTGCGGGCAACCATACAGAAAACTGCCCGTAAGTAATTGATGAACAAAAAATTGTGCAGCAGTCATAGACGATAATTTCAATATAAGCGAATAGCCCGAACGAGCGAGCGACAGCCGCTCTCTCTCCCCTCCTCACCCTTCTCTCCTTCTCCCCCGCCTCCCGCCACTCGGTTCTGTGAGAGCACGCGCCATTTCACTCCGGCACCTTAGTATCCCAAATGCTACCGCCGACCACCAACCACTGACAACCAGGCAAACAGGCGCCACGCAGAACGTCGTTCATGGTCGTCCTTCGTGCACGGAATGCAATTTCTTTTACAGGCTCTGTTCGGTTGCTATACCGAAAACTCAGCAACTACGCCCTTTAGTGAGGCAATTTCTGCCATCTGTGTTTGCACGCGTAGAATAAAACGACAAAGTACTGCTAAAAGTCTGTCCAAGCGTCGTGTTGAATGTGCGTGCAACGAAGATGTTTGAAAGGCATATGGCGTCGAGTGGTGTCTTACGCGAGCGACCAAATCACCATGATGTGGCGCGCGGAAAACAAATGTGATATTCTGAAGTGTTTTGCACTTACTCAAGCAAATGGTATGTGTATTATTAAGCGACAGACAAGTAATGGCGTTATAACTTAAGGAGGTAAGTACAGCGGATGTTCTGGTTGAAATGAAGAAATTCAGTCACGCAGGTCATGCAAGGGGCAGAAAGGTAACCAGGGGTCTATTAGAGCAACAATAATCGCCAAAGAAAGAAAAGCGCATCTGAGCACGCCAGAGAATTAAGTTCTCAGATGAGATTAGTCACTCTTCAGATATAAGACGAATTCACTTGAAGCAAGACATGCGTAATTGTAGATTGCTGGGAGAAAGCTTGGTCCTACAGTGAAGCCTAAGTAGGGTGAATAATTATGATGAATAATCACTTCCTGCATACTTAATCACCGTTAAGCAAAACCGACGCTGGGATTGCTCGTGGCCTTACTTATTCGGGCGAACTTTCTGTTACAGGTGGGCATCACGTACAACGTGCTGGTTGAGATTTTTCAACAGGGCAGCTGGAGCAGACTCCAAAGGAACGCGCTTCGTAAACTCATCGACACTACTAGGTCGGTTGTGATGCAGAAGTTCCGCTACTTGACGCGCCTCAATGACAGCCAACGGAAGACCCTGATTTCGGCAACAGACGGCATTGATCACGTCGTCTGGCCCGTAGAAAGACATTCATATAAGACAGACTTCCTCTATATGGTATACGGCGACGCTGTCAATAACACACTCGGCTTCTTTGTACACTGGCTGACTAGCCGCAAGCAGTGGCAAAGAGCTTTTGTAAACGGGTGAGTGCCAAATGTCTTCTTTTACTTTTACACGCCCTCCTCCTGTTTCACCCACCATTCAAGGAAGCCTGAAAGAGCCCATCTCCTTGTGAAAGTCGATGTTAATGCGATCAGCGTATGAACAATGTAGCGGCATACCATATTGTCAACAGAATGGATCACTGGGCTAGTTGGTTTGCTTGCATCTTGAAACTGTAAAAGCGCACAAAGACGAGAACGAAAAGGGTGGAATGAAGTGCCTCGTCCTGTCTACTCTTTTCTTTAGCCAAGCGCTTCATTCTGTATAATCTCTTCGTTCTCGTCTTTGTGCGTTTTTACAGTTTCAAGATGCATATTGCCAACGTCGAAATTAAAAAAAATAAAGATAAATTATCTGGTTTTAGGTGCCAGAACCACGATCTGATCGTGGGGCACGCCATAGTGGGGCACTCCAGAAATTTGAACCACCTGGGGTTCTTTGACGTGCACCTAAATCTAAGCACACGGGTTTTCTCGCACTTCGCCCCCATCGAAATGCGGCCGCCGTGGCCGGGATACGATCCCACGACCTCGTGCTTAACTGCCAACGTCGAAATGTGTAATGTATGACTAGGGTTGCCAACCGCACCGAATTTAGTGGAAAGTGTCAAATCTTGAGCAAATGTTCCGAGTCCTGACTCGACCCAGCGGGACGGCCAAACGACGACACTTTGTTTTCTACTGAATAACAATAAAACTTATTTCCTTTTTATAAAGCCTGATGGCGGTGTAGCGCTTTCTCTTCTGTCTTCAGGCGAATTAATATATATATAAGTCGATGTTAATGCGATCAGCGTATGAACAATGTAGCGGCATACCATATTGTCAACAGAATGGATCACTGGGCTAGTTGGTTTGCTTGCATCTTGAAACTGTAAAAGCGCACAAAGACGCTTTTACAGTTTGTTTTAATTGTCAAGTGTACCAGTACCTATATCTGTATCGGCAGCCGTGTTAGAAAGGCAATTACTCCCCTTGTTATAAATCGCGACGTTGTAGGTCAAACAAAATGTGCAACTATGTTGTTTGCCTGTACAGACTAGCAGCTCAGCCGCACGCCTCGCACCCTGTCCCCTCCCCCGTCTTGTGTTCGTCCATTCGGGAGTTCGGAACCCTTTGTATGAGGCTTACATGCAACGAGACTCTAAGCGAAAAGCGCGAGGAGTCGCTATGAAAAAATTACGCAGATCAGACGCACTGTGGGAATCATGTTAGTGAAGCTTTCTGTGTTGGTTGCTTTGGAAGACGATAATCACCGGTGATGGTGACAGCGAAAGTTTAATTTTTTCAACGTTTAGGATAACACGACAGTGGTGAGTTGATGTTAAACGTTACCTTGGGTGCCGAACTGCTGTTTGTCTGCGTAGTACACAAAACACAAATGGAGAGTGTTTGCTTGAGGCGTCGTTGTGCGCCATATTTCATAGCCTCTGAAAACGTTGAGCATTGTCATTGCCTCACGTGGCACAGCGCATCGTGGCAGAAGTGTTAAACTTGAATTGAATTATGGGGCTGTACATGCCAAAACCACAATCGGATTATGAGGCACGCAGTAGTGGCGGACTCCGGATTAACATAAATGCGGCATTTCTCTTATTTTGTCTTGGTGCTAGTAATGTTGTAGACCCTAATTGTCAAGTGTACCAGTACCTATATCTGTATCGGCAGCCGTGTTAGAAAGGCAATTACTCCCCTTGTTATAAATCGCGACGTTGTAGGTCAAACAAAATGTGCAACTATGTTGTTTGCCTGTACAGACTAGCAGCTCAGCCGCACGCCTCGCACCCTGTCCCCTCCCCCGTCTTGTGTTCGTCCATTCGGGAGTTCGGAACCCTTTGTATGAGGCTTACATGCAACGAGACTCTAAGCGAAAAGCGCGAGGAGTCGCTATGAAAAAATTACGCAGATCACACGCACTGTGGGAATCATGTTAGTGAAGCTTTCTGTGTTGGTTGCTTTGGAAGACGATAATCACCGGTGATGGTGACAGCGAAAGTTTAATTTCTTCAACGTTTAGGATAACACGACAGTGGTGAGTTGATGTTAAACGTTACCTTGCGTGCCGAACTGCTGTTTGTCTGCGTAGTACACAAAATACAAATGGAGAGTGTTTGCTTGAGGCGTCGTTGTGCGCCACATTTCATAGCCTCTGAAAACGTTGATCATTGTCATTGCCTCACGTGGCACAGCGCATTGTGGCAGAAGTGTTAAACTTGAATTGGATTGTGGGGCTATACATGCCAAAACCACAATCGGATTATTAGGCACGCAGTAGTGGCGGACTCCGGATTAATTTTGACACGGTGATGCTCTTTAACGTGTCCCAAAGCTAAGTGCACGTGCGTTTTCTATTTCGCCCCCAGTCGAAACGCGGCTGCCGCGGTTCGGATCAATTCGGTGACCTCTAGCAATGCCATAGCCGCAAAGCTACCGCGGCGGGCAGAGAAGTGCTGATTTGACGGTCGACCGCTTCCATAGTGTCGCCGGGACCCTACGGTGCGCCTTAATTAATGCGGCTCTGTTTATGCACGGCCTGCGTAGTTTGGCCATTTGACGTATTTGCATGCTGTTTATTTTTCAGAAATACCAAACGTGCTGTACCGTACATTGAACTTAAGCTTATCCACATTCCCCGCAACCCCTGTTGTATAAGTATTTGGCCACCCCCTCCCACATGGCTCACTCATTTACCCAATGACCCTTCAGCAGCTGCGGAGCACCTAACCAAGGCGGCGGTCAGACCTGAAACGCAGCAGAGGGTGCTAAGAATAGCTGGGTCCGGACAGGAAACTGACCCTTAGAATGGAAATGGCCAATGGAAACTGACTCTTACAACGTCTAACACCCGAAACTTCTCGAGTGAGGCAAGCTTAGCAGGACTCGTTGAGGAATTATAAGACATTGTTTGGGATATCATCGGCCTTAGTGACATTAGAACTGGTGAGACTTATACGTTGCTCCATAACGGATATGTCCTCTGCTATAGAGGTCTCCTATATAAGTAGCCATACGGGGTTGGATTCCTAATCCATAAGGACATAGCGGGCAACATTGACGAATTTTACAGTATTAATGAGAGGGTAGCTGTAGTCGCAATTAAGCTTCATAAGAGGTATAGATTAAAGGTAGTAGAAGCCTACGCTCCAACATCCAGTCACGATAATGAGGAAGTAGATCAGTTTTATGAAGATGTTGAATTAGCGATTAGAAAAGTGCAAACTCAGTATACTAAAGTAATGGGCGACTTCAATAAAAAAGTGGGGGAAAAGCAGGCTGGGGAACAAGCAATTGGCAACTACGGCGTCGATTCTAGGAACGCTAGAGGAAAGATGCTGGTAGAATTTGCAAAAAAGAATAAGCGTCGAATAATGAACACCTTTTTCAAGAAGCGTAGCAACAGAAAGTGGACCTGGAAAAGCCCTAATGATGAAACAAGAAATGAAATTGACTTCATACTCTCTGCTGATCCCAGCATATTGCAGGATTTAGAAGTGATAGGTAGGGTAAAGTACAGTGATCATAGTAGTGGGGGCTAGGATTCACCTCAATTCGAAGAGAGAAAGCAAAATTGGCCAAGAAGAAACAGGTCTACCATGAGGCAGTAAGGGTAAAAGCAGACAAATTCACGCTGGTACTTGCAAACAAATATGCAGCATTAGAACAGTGAAATGATGATGACATAGAGCTAATGAATGAGAACGTAACTAGGTTGTCTTCAGAGGCAGCAATTGAAGCGGGAGGCAAAGCACCCAGGCAACCAGTAACAGGATACAGAACCTCCTATAACTAGCGATGAGGTCAGAAGGGCCTTCCAAGACAAGAAACGAGGAAGAGCGGCCGGAGAAGATGGAATAACAGTCGATTTAATCAAAGATGGAGGAGACATAATGCTTGGAAAGCTGGCGGCCCTTTATACGAAGTGTCTATTGACTGCAAGGGTCCCAGAAAACTGGAATAATGCGAATATTATACTAGTCCACAAAAAAGGAGACGTTAAAGAATTCAAAAATTATAGGCCCATTAGCCTACTCCCAGTATTATATAAAATATTTACAAAAATAATCTCCAATAGAATAAGGGCAACACTGGACTTTAGTCAACCAAGGGAACAGGCTGGCTGTAGGAAGGGATACTCTACAATATAACACATCCATGTCATTAATCAGGTAATCAAGAAATCCGTAGATTATAATAAGCCACTCTATTTTGCTTTCATAGATTGCGAAAAGGCATTTGATTCAGTCGAGATATCAACATTCATAGCGGCATTACGTAATCAAGGAGCACAGAACACTTACGTAAATACCTTGGAAAATATCTACAGAGGTTCTACAGCTACCTTAATTCTACGCAAGAAAAGCAGAAAGATACCTATAAAGAAAGGGGTCATACAGGGACGCACAACCTTTCCAATGGTATCCACTGCGTGCCTGGAAGAAGTATTCAAGCTATTAAACTGGGAAGGCTTAGGAGTAACGATCGATGGCGAATATCTCGGCAACTTTCGGTTTGCCGATGACATTGTTCTATTTAGCAACAATGCAGACGAGTTAAAACAAACGATAGAGGAAATTAACAGAGAGAGTGTAAGAGTGGGATAGAAGATTAATATGCAGAAGACAAAGATAATGATAAATAGCCGGGCAAAAGAACAAGAGTTCAGGATCACCAGTCGGCCTCTAGAGTCTGTGCAGGAGTACGTGTACCTAGGTCAATTATTCACAGGGAACCCTGATCATCAGAAGAAAATTCACAGAAGAATAATAATGGGTTGGATCGCGTACGAAAACATTGCCAGCTCCTCACTGGAAGCTTACCATTATCATTTAAAAGGAAGGTGTACGATCAGTGCATTTTACCATTGCTGACATATGGGGCAGAGACTTGGAGACTGACAAAGAAGCTTGAGAACAAGTTAAGGACCGCGCAAAGAGCGATGGAAGGAAGGTTGCTAGGCATAACGTTAAGATACACAAAGAGAGCGGTTTGGATCAGAGAGCTAACGGGTATACACGATATTCTAATTGACATCAAGAGAAAAAATGGAGATGGGCAGGTCACGTAATGCGCAGGTTAGATAACCGTTGGACCATTAGGGTTGCAGAATGGGTACCAAGAGAAGGGAAACACGATCTAGGGCGACAGAAGACTAGGTGAAGCGATGAAATTAGGAAATTTGCGGGCGCTAATTGGAATCGGTTGGCGCAGGACAGGGGTAATTGGAGATCGCAGGGAGAGGCCTTCGTTCTGCAGTGGACATAATAAAACAGGCTGCTGCTGCTGCTGATGATGATGATGAGTAGCAGGGTGTCCCTGCCATCTCACGTCACCTTATCCCTACTACCCCCCTCTTCTATGGGAACTGCCTCTTCTCCTGCCTCCTCTATACATTTCTGTCTACGTCCCCTCTGGACTCACACGTTAGTAGAAAGGGAAGCCCTGCAGCTTCTGCAATGTTTTTGATAGGGGTCACAGATAGTTACAGCTGTCAAGAGGCTAATGTGGCGACGGCCACGGAGCTTCAGAGGGCATTGTGCAAATTCAACGCGGTGGGGTCCAAACGAGTTTCTCGCGTCGCCTTTCATCTCTGACTCGCTCCTGACATGCATGCACACGCTCTGAACCTACCCCCGGCGCGGTGTGCCAAACAGCAGCAGCCACAGTAGCCGCAGCAGTGGGAAAGTCGAAGGAAAAGAAAGCTTTGCTTTAAAAATATTTGGAGTACCGCAAAGGTACGGCGCATTGCGGCAACATTCGACGACGGCAGCCATGCATTGATGGCGTACGCTGTCTAACAGACTAAGTTTCTCGCACCTGCATGTCGTGTTCCGTTCGGGAGAACTGGAATATTTTTGTTGTTTCTTCAAATAAACGTCATACGTTATTCTGATGGGTGTGAAGTATCGATGGGTATGAAGTACTCACGGTGAGCGTCGGAATGGCGCACGAAATGTGCGGCGACAGTGGCGATGCTCGCTAACACGCTTTGTTGTCGTGTCGTGTCGTCTTGGGACAAATGCTATTTTCGCTAAGTCCGGAGTTGTAAGCATGCGTTCAGTGATTATGTATAAAACGTCGTTCTTTTGCAGACCCGGCCTTGAGGTTGTGCTTGCACTGAAAACGGAGCTTGACAGCCGATTGAATGTACAGCCGGCTTTCACGTTTTCTTCGAATACTCGTTTGCGTTCCTGGACTCATCGTCGAAGGCGCCAAGGGAAAGGGCGCGTGCTCTCACGCAACCGAGTTGCGGAGAGGGCGGGGGGAGGGGAAACTGTCGTGCGTAGCTCTCGCGCTGTCGTGCTGCGAGGAAAGCCAGGGGGAAGGGGACGAGTCAGTCGCGCGCTTGTTCGTTCGCTTGCATTTCATTCGTTCTTTCGTATGTTCGTTGAGGCTAATTGCTTACATTCGCAATCATCGTGGATGGTTTCTCTACAATATTGTTATTTGTGAATGCGTGCTTGCCATTTTCTTACTGACATGTCGAAAAATAGGCCATTTGAAGCACACTATCCGCGTTTTAAACAACTCGTTAATAGCGCTTCATTCAAGAATGACGTAAGCATATTTTTCTATATAGACATAAGTAAACGTGTTTACTTATGTGCATTTATTATTTATTTTTGCTCCTTGGGTAGAATAAAGCTTGCATTGCATTTGCAGATCTGCTGCTGCGTTCTGGAATAATTGTTTTGTTGTGGACGTTTCCAGTATGTAAATAGGTGTGTGTGTATTTCAAGCCAACCTCTCTATATTCTTTTCCAGTCTACAAGGCCATTTATCGGATACATATAGTTAACGCGAATAAGTTTATTCTAGGAGGCGGAGATGTGTAAGATGTGAAAAGCTCAATCATTACAGGCTATGCAGGTTGGGCTCTTATATTCTTGGAACGCTGCTCTCCTTTCGCTGCACTGTTGGCGTTAAACGACATACTAGGCTATTTAGAGGCTATTTAGACTAATAATAAGATAATAGGCTATTTAGAGAAGTAATACTTAGTGGCAATCTTCATGCATTCAAAATAGTGCTATAGCAGAGTGAAGGTTGGGTTCTACATAGCGCGAAGCAGCGCAAGCCGCATGAACCCTGCACCTTATTGTAAAAGGGTCCTGAGCCATCCCTCGGGCTTGGTGAAAAAACATAGTCTGCGGATAGCGTACGCTGCTGTAAACATCTAAGCGAAGTATTGCAGTCGTGCACGGCGCCTATAGAGCCGGTTCGGGAGACTCCATCGCGACGACCCCGCGCAGTGGCTTTCACTGTGTGTATTCGGTAAAGAGGTGGCCTCTGTAAACGATTCTGCGCTTTCAGTTTGCCCAAGATTATTATTTCGACAGTGATAAAGTTCCCTCGTTTTGAGAGTACTTGCAGAAATGTACAGGAGGGCTGCCGCGTGGTGTTTTTATTAGGCGCCGTAAGCCAAACCTATGAGCCATCCTGCTGTTGCCATAGGATAAAGAACCAACTTTAGAGAACGGAAATTGTACCTTCCACAGTGGTACGAAAATAAGCAGCGGCAGCGCATGGAACCTAGCGGGGCGCACGCCAGCTGGCGTTGCTCAACCAGGAAGCGGAAGTGGATTTTTTTATAGAGCAAAATCCAATATGGCCGTGTTCCGCAGGTGGCGTACGCTGATACGCGCCGTGCTCGCCCTGCTGCCTATGCGGCATGCCTCATTGCTTAGGCTGCCGCGTAGCTGGTGCGTTCTAATTGCCAGGAGGCCAAAGAGCCTCTACTGACGCCCATACGAACAACTCACAAGTGAGTGAACAGGACGTGCAACTTTATTGGCAGAAGAAAAGCAGTGCACCTTCTCGTACAAGAGCAGAAATAAAATTTGCGCATCGCGATGCGCTGAGAAACTCACTTACGTCGTAGCACATGGCGGTCTGCTAACGGGCGACAATCAGCAGCGCAAGCAAATTGGACAGTGCCCTACATGTCTGCATCGACAGTCGCCGTAACTTGCATTGCGAAGCAATCAGGTGACGCAGGAATCTGCTGCCGCAGCCAACAGAGCGACATGGACTACCCGGCATGTTAGCGTTACCTTGTTTCCGAGCTGCACGTTTCTGTTTGACCTTTCGCGTGCCGCTAATGTGTAACTCGAACTTAGTGCCTCACATTCTCAATATGGGCATAATCGGTTTTGTGGGCATCACCATTTTGCAGCCACTTTTGCAGAGGCCTTTCCACCCATATGCCTATCAACTTCGTACACTTCGGATCATGTAATTACGTATGCTGGTCTCCGTTCACACCACAGCACATCTGATGAAGGCCCACAACCATAATTTGCCCACTGCTGCAGCATGAAAGGTTGAACGGGGAACACCAATTACGGTGTGTGTAAATTGGGAGTCATTGTCGCTGTGTGGACTGCAGGAGCAGATGGTTACCCCGTGAGACTGTTGCCCAATGCAGCTGACCAGGTCGCCACATCCAAGAAACATAACACGGCAACCATGATAAAATGAGACTCGGCATTCAATGACCGCATAAGGTTCAGACAATACACTGTACATTGGCTAAGATCCACATGACAACAGTGAGCATTCACGCACTATGGGTCGCTTACAGAACATTCAGCTATCCGACTTCAGGCACTGTGCTTGCCTTCGTCGTACATGGTGGTCTAGTAACGAGTGAAAACCAGCGGTGCAAGCAAATTGGACAGTGTCCCACCTGTTTGCATCGACAGTCGCAGTAAGTGGCATTGCGATCAATTGGGTGATGCACGCATCTGCTGCCATAGCCAACAGAGCAACATGAACTACCTGCCATTTTAGCATTACCTCCTTTCCAACCTGCACGTTTCTTTTTGTTCTTTCGGTGGCCTCTAATGTGTTGCTCACACTTCGAGCACCACCTGCTCTGAATATGGACATAGTCTGTTTTGTGGGAATCGCCATTTTTAGGCCTTTCCACCCATGTGGATATCAACCTCATACACTTCGGACCATGTAATCACGTATGACAGCCTCCGTTGACGCCAGATAATGGCCGAGGGAGGCCACAAGCAAAATTTGCACACAGCTGCAGCAGGAAAGGACGGAAATGGGAGCATCGATCACTGTGCGTGTAAACAGGGAGTCTATGTCGCTGTGCGGACTGCAAGAGCAGATGCTTACCTTGAGAGGCAGTTGCCCAATGCAACCAACCAGGCCTCCACATCTGAGAAATGTAACACGGCAACCATGGCCAAGGTGTACAGTATTGAAATAAGGCTATGCCATCAAATCACTTCAGCATACCTCTAAAATAACGCATTGGCACTATACACTATACATTGGCTATGATCCACATGACAACAGTGAGCATACAGGCACACAGGTCGCTTACGGCACATTCAACTGTCCGGCTGCAGGCATAGTGCTTGCATTCGTCGCACATGGTGGTCTGGTAACAAGCAACAACCAGCAGCTCAAGAAGATTGAACAGTGTGTCCTACCTGTTTGCACTGAAGGTCGCCACTGAAGATGAGCAACTTGTATTGCAAAGTAATTGGGCGACGCAAGCATCTGCTGCCGCAGCCAACATAGCGACATGAAGTACCTGGCATTTCAGCTTTACCCCCTTTCTGACCTGCACATTTCTTTTTGTTCTTTCATGTGCCGCTAATGTGTAACTCATACTTGGTGTCCCGCATTCTCTATCTATGGGCATCGTCGGTTTCGAGGGCATCACCTGTTTGTAGCCACTTTTGCAGGCCTTTCCACCCATGTGGATATAAACCTCATACACTTCGGACCATGTAATCACGTATGATAGCCTCCGTTGACGCCAAATCATGGCCAAGGAAGGCCACAAGCAAAATTTGCACACGGCAGCAGCAGGAAAAGACGGAATGAAGAGCAGCAATCATGGTGCGTGTAAATTCGTAGTCTATGTCGCTGTGCGGACTGCAGGAGCAGGTGCTTGCCTCGAGAGACTGTTTCCCAATGCAACTGACCAGGCTCCCAGATACGAGAAAGGCAACACGGTGGCGAGTACCAAGTGGGACAGCAGCGAAACAAGATTCCGCAATAGATCACTTCAATGTAGCTTACACAAAAACACAGGCTGTCGAGCGCGAATAGCAATTCTGAACGAGACTAGAAATTAAATATGGGAATGTGAAAGCTTGCATTCAAGAAAAAATCCACTCTACCTTGCAAGCACTGAAAGTAAAAAAAAAACACGAAGAAAAGTTTAATGCTACATAGCGCACAGTGCAAATGTTAATTCAAGACACACGTCAGTGCCACGTCAGCTATTTCAGGAGAGGAATTGCACATGGTGACGTACGCTAGAAAATACTGCTACACATATCTAATGCTACTAGGCATTGACTGGTATTAAGCTTGAGCAAAGAATTGGGTGACCTTTAATGTTTGGATGAGTAAGAGGAATGATCTTAACAAGAATATGGAGTGAAAAAGCTTGCATTCATTGAAAAAAAGAATTATACTTGCCACAAATGGTATTTGACAAGGCCAGGAGGCTCGTTAAGGAAGGGCAAGCTGACGGCTCTTTTGGCCAGCGTAGTCTGTGCTTGTTCAGAGGTTGCAGGTACATCTGAAGACACAGAATTTTTGTTGTTAAGGTACCTGGAGAACTCGGCCAATATCCGTGCTGGTGGAATGATGGCAGAGGCTCTTTTCACTCTTGACACAGTCGTCTGTAGACTTGATATCTCATCCAAATACTTCTGGAACGAATTCGGCTCCAGCCCCTTCCTGTTGGTATAGATGGGGGCTCCCGTGATAACCAAGATGTGCTTGGCACAGACTCTGCAGGGGCAGAACAGTGACACATGAGATACAGCAGAGATTATCCAAACTCATGTAGTGTTTTCTTTTATGTTCGAACCATTTATGCTGAACTGTAGATATGAACAAACGTTCATATCATCTGCTACAAACAAATTACATTTATCTCAAGACTAGCAGGCCAATACAGCATATATCAAGCATATTTATTTCTGAACCAGGTGTTGTTTACCTTGTAGTAGCAGTCAAAGTCCACACAATGACCTTGTTGTAGCAGGTAGCAACTTCTCTTTAGTGCATGGAGTTTGTTGCTTTATACTGGTGCTGTCCCCATTACTGCATGTCTGGAACAGAAATTTTGGCTGCATCAGAAATTGAATAAGCACTCAGAAGGGTTTGGGTGCGAGCTAGTTGGTACGGATCATTCATATTTAAAACAGCGGTACAAATACACGGACAAGGGAGGACATGGGGCGAGCGCTCGTCCTGCGTCCTCCCTTGTCCGTGTTTTTTTGGCGCTGTTTTAAATATCAAGGAATAAGCACAATTTTGCAATATGAAATGCCAGAAGGTGTGACATATACATTGTAATTGTTTGTTACTACAGAACACATGCAAATGTACACTGTTTGTTCTAGGGTGCTTAGCAGCATGGTAAATAAATATTGCTACTCTCCGTAAAATTGATGTCTGCCTAACTACAATGCATGTCAACAGCTCAAGTATTATTAAGATCACAAATTAGAACATTAATGCGCTCGTTTATACACTAGAAGAGATCACACTGCTGGTTACACAAGCAAATGCATGAAAGACATGAAGCTATTAGAAATAATGCATTATTTTTCTGCATGAGCGTGATGCACCGCTTCACTACTACAAAAATAAATGTCCTCAGGTAAACCAAACTGAACAGCAAGAACATTTGGAACCAACACGTACGAAATATGGGTGAATTATCATGCGTGAAACTGTTTGATACATTAAATTCAGTATTTAGCTTCAGTTTATCAAATGGTTATTCGGTTCTATGGACGAAAGAACTTGCAGGCGGACTCAAAAAAAAAAAAAACATTGATAAGGCTACTCTGTCACCCATGGCTACGGCTACAACGAGATAAAAAAATGTGACGCGCGTTCCGATATCGCCTTCTCTTTCGTGAATTCGCGACTAAATGTTTATTTCGGAAACAGCAACGGAGGGTCCTGACTGCCCATATGTAATGCAGCATCTAGTTCGTTTACTTGTCTCCGCCTGCAAGTTAATGAGAGGAATATTACATAAGTATTCATGCAGGGATATTAAACGACTCACCGGTATTGCTGTCCTCAATCGCAGAATATGGTTCCCGTTTCAATGCAGATGCATGGCTCACGACCGAAACTTAGCTTTCGGGCTTACATGTCCGCTTGCAAACACATCACTTCACCACAAGTTAAATAACGGGAGACATCGAAGCGCAATAAAGTAGTTTTAGCAACAAAGAAGCAATCAGTCGTGTACGAACGAATGGATCCGTGTCGCCGTGCATTCGAAAATACCGGTAAAAACTTTAACTACAGGCGCGAGGTCACGTCGAAGATCGATGATTCCGAACGCTATTTGCGTTTATAATGACAAAAAACAGTAAACTTACTAAGGAAAAGTACATTATCTAATAAGCAGTGATAATATTATGGCCTATTTTATGTAATAAACACGTTTCGGTAATTGTACGAGAAAGTTTGCAAGAAAAAATTGCGCTTATTATTGCGCCCCTAGCGGGAGGTGTTGAAACTAACTCGGGCATCCCTCGAGGGTGTCTACTATGCTTGTTTTATTAGCAGCAGCGCGCGGTCGATTTTTTCGCCCTCTGTGGCCATTTCTTGAAATTGAGAGTGTGCGGGGCCTGCTGTTGCTATGTGGACACGTCTCGTTAGGTGTACGAGCGCCAGAATCGCCGAACGATCTCAGAAAATGGACGTGCTATGCGCTCATAAATGACCTTTAGGGTACGTTTAGAGAACGCGAAAGCTCAATACAATAGTTACTGGTGATCAACGCGAGTGAGAGCGTAGCCATCAGGAGAATTCCCACTGAAGCAGGAGCCATCGGTGCCGCCATGTTCGACAACACCATTTCTTGCGTCTGTAAACATTAAGGACGTTAAGCTCGCCAAATAACGTGCGTTATCATAGCACACGTAAACCGCAGAAACCCAGTAACGTTCCGAGCATGCGCAGTGAGGACGCCGCTATCTCTTTACGTACGTAATGCTTTTACGTTCGGTTGCAAACGCTCAACTAAAGCTGTCTAATAACCCCGGTTCTGCTCAACGCTTCGAAGTAGCACTTGCAGCAAAGTATTTTTGAAATAGCCTGTTTTGACATCAAATGCATTTCTCCACTTGGATAAAATGTTGCTCAAGGCCCCTTTTAAGGTATCTACGTTGTTTTAAATAGCAACAAGCAGAGTGAGTGAAGAGCGACGGAAAGTTTATCGGTCGCATAAAAAAAGTCTAGTCACGTGAGAGCAACCGTCCATTAAACTGCGCGTGACTAATCACTGAACAAAAATTGTCCAGAAACCATCGAAGATGAATGACGATGTAACCAAAAAAACCGGAACGGACGAACGAGCGAGTGACCGAGGCAACGAAAGAACGAATGAGCGACATGCCCCTGTCTTTCCTCGCCCCCCCCCCCTCCACTCGGTGGTGCTCATCTCCTCAGGTTAGTGCGCATCTCCTCTTCTACTCCCGCAACAGCGGCCGAGTATCGCCGCACGCACCATATCTGGGAAACAATCTGCGATCGGTTCGAAGGCTACGTGGCCCGAGATACCTGATGACTTCGTGTGCGCTGTGTTATTACGCGCCTTGTCAACGTCAGTTAGACTTCTAAGGCATCTCCACGATTTCTCCTCTGAATCGTGGCTTCACTGCACTACGACGGTGGCAACAACCACCGCTGGATGGATTGGTGGATGGATTGATGCTATGAGCTTCCCCTTTGGAACAGGGTTGTGGGTTGCGCCACCAAGCTCTTATTATATAGCCTAATGTTCTACTTATGTTAAAAAAGAAAAAAAAAACCGACGTAGAATTCCCATAACCAAACTTTCTGAACTCCTATCGGGAACTTCGTTTTTGTACGGCTCCGCTGTTTGTCGTTTCCATACTTTTCTTCCACCAAGCTTCCAGTCGCCTCTTGGTAATTTCTATTGCTGTCATGTTTACCTTCCCCCAGCTCTGGCTGAACCCAAGGACTTCAAGGAAGCCAGAGGTGCCTAAATCGACCGCTGAGCAGATATCTTCACATTCGAATAAAAATGTGCTCCATCGTTTGCATAGCTTTACCGCAGCAAGCACATGCTTCTGCTTCCTTCTCAAATCTCACTTTACAAGGGCGTGTTTTAAGGCATGCCGATCTCCAGTGGTGACCGCTTACCGCCGCGGACACCGTTCTCCTCCTGAAGTGTTTTAAACCGCTGAAATGGCTAGTTACTCCAAGGCATACATTCATAGAAAAAAAAAATTGCTAACATAGAAGTGAGAAACATGTTGTGCAAAGCAAAAATGTTACATCGCATTTTTTAAACTGCAATCTTTAAAAGCTTCATTGATTTTTTGTAATCTTTCGAAAGCAGTCATTTAAGAGGGAACATCGCTACTGCTGTAGACATCACCATGTACGGGTGCTACACGTGGGTCGCGCGCAGTTGCTCCGTCGTTCTTTCTTTCTTTCCCATTTGGTGAAGTTTCGTGCCAGGTTGTGAATTCTTGACGGGAAATCCTGGGAAACGTCTGTGAATGTGACCTGTGCGTGTGATAGCTCCTGGGAAATTTCCAAATATGCCAGGGCACTTTTGTGTTCCCAGCTGCCGTGGGAATTACGGCGGCGGGAAGACAGTGCGCGCCTTCATTTTCACAGCTGTTGCTGACAGAGGAGGCGATAGTTAAAAGCCATTCCTCGTGCTCATTTCGCACGCTGGTGGCGCCGAGTGCTAAGTCGAAAAAAGCGTGACATTTGTTCCACGGCATTTCAACGTTGACATATTGCAGAACGCCAGTTCAAAGTATGGCAACTGCTGTTTCGTTCGTCGAATTAGCCATCTTAAATATTCTGCACTTATTTACTTTTGGCTTTGCAGGTCTGCAAACAGCACTTAAGAGCGTCAGAGATTTTGTCTTCTTCTAATATGCACGATCAAAAGCGGGAAGTGTCGTCGAGTCAAAATTGAAAATTGCTCATTTCAGCTCCGACACCATGTCCAGTGCATTCCCGTACTCTCTCGCATACCTTTTCGCGCCCACTACATCTACGTTACGAGAGGCACCTGTTGAAAAGAGGGTGCACCTTGATGCAGCTTCGTTGCGAGAAGCTATCGCCTTGTGACTTCGCACCCATGAGAAAGAAGAAACAAACAAGATCAACACTTTTCGGGCTCTATTGAAGTGCCTTCCGCATATCAAGCTTTCTAGTTTTTGGAGTGTTATTTAAGTACCTGCCTGCGTTCTTTTTTCTCAATCTTGCTTTTGATGACGCCCCTCGTGTTAGGCAGTCAGTGACGGTCTTAGAGGACCTCATGGTAAAACTTCACTACCAAGACGTTCAGCTGACTAGGATTAGTGGCATAGATACCACCCCTCAAAAAGCTAATGATATTCGCTGCTTGACCCAGTTGCTGAAGTCTGTAGAGTGACACTAGATGGAAAGTTTTTATTGAAGCATGAAGATTCCCGCCGTGGTTGCTCAGTGGCTATGGTGTTGGGCTGCTGAACACAAGGTCACGGGATCGAATCCCGGCCATGGAGACCGCATTTCGACGGGGGCGAAATGCGAAAACACCCGTGTACTTAGCTTTAGGTGCACGTTAAAGAATCCCAGGTGGTCGAAATTTCCCGAGTCCTCCACTACGGCGTGCCTCATAATCAGAAAGTGGTTTTGGCACGCGAAACCCCATAATTTTTTTTCAGGATGTAGCCAAAATTAATTATTTGCTTAAGTTGGAACTTTCTCTTCTTGAAGATGCCTCAAACTGGGAACTGGGAGATCTTGAGCAACTCAATGGAGCCCGATTTTTGAAAGCGCCAGCTTCTCTTTTTCTCAGCTTTAGCAAGTAATCCCGATATTTTGCAGAGTTGCTGGTACTTCGAAATATTTTATCTACAGTTTCTCCGCGTGCTTATAGGTTTTTGCGCAGTCCCGGAGACCATAGACTACCGCACGAGTCTGTACTACCTCGTATATGCAATTCCTACGAAGTATGCCTAGCAGCTGAGCAGCAAGGTGCTGCTTTCCTATCGTGTGCAAATAAGCTTGACGCAAGAACGAAGGATTATGAAAAAAATTGTTGTGCTTGCGATGGACGAAATTCACTTGCAGCCCTATTTTGATTATAAGGGTGGATTAATCGCTAGTGCGGCTAGCAATGCATCCAATGCAGCAAAAGCAGCACACGTTTTCATGATTCAAAGCCTGCTTTCATCCCAGAAAAAATGTTGTGCACCTACTTCCAGTAGAGCCCACCGACGCACAGCAGCTTCACACTATTCTGTAAAGCATCATTACTCATCTAGCGAATGTTGGGTTACGTAATCGCAGTCATAATTGACAATAACTCGATCAACCACAAAATAATGTCACTTTTTGGGCCACCCTGCATATTGCAGAGTGTATATTCACAACCTGGAGATTCTGAACGTCCTATTTCTTTTATTGATCCTGCGCACTTCCAGAAGTGCGCAAAAAAGTAACTAGATTATTCAGCGCAATGCTGGAACATGCATATTCTTTAGGAGCCCCACAGGACCTAGCGTAAAGCCCTCTATACTTAGAGCTTCATTCAAAACACTTCGAGAGCTTCGCCCGAAAGAACAGGGTCAGCTGATTAAATCTGCACCTACGCTTTCTTAATTTTAATCTTAATCTTTTTAATCTTAATTAGGATTTCTTAATACACCGAACATTTAATGACAGAATTCCATGCTTGCATTAACAAAACTGGAGGACGCTTAAGCTTCGCCTTAAAGAGTGGAACGCGACCCGTCGTGGTTGCTCAGTGGCTATGGTGTTGGGCCGCTGAGAACGAGGTCGCGGGATCAAATTCCGGCCACGGCGGCCGCATTTCGATGGGGGCGACTTCAGGTGGTCGAAATTTCCGGAGTACTCCACTACGGCGTGCCTCATAATCAGAAAGTAGTTTTGGCACGTAAAACCCCATAATTTAATTTTTTAAAGAGTGGAACGCGATAGTGTTATCGCACCACGTTCGCACTGCCAACTCATTCGCTCGGCATGCTCTTGAGTCACACAATGACGAAACGTGTGCCTGAGCAAGCGGAAGGAACCAAAGAACTCGGTGTCTCGGAGGGAGAAACGATCTACGCGAGCCAAACGTCGTAATCGGCACGGACAGCCGGGCCGTGACGCTCCATAAAGGCGGACGCGATCATGGGGCTGACGCCTCGATGGGATCGTCCTCTATCTCGCTTGGGAGCACCACGCAGACGCATGGCTCTTCGCCAGCAGCACGGCACATATCGCAGGGGACGCTTTCCCACCAGACGCACTACGTCTGGTGGGAAAGAATTGCAGAGTGCAACAGCTTCAGTGGCAGTAAAAGATGCTGCGCTTGATAACTTTGAAACTGAGGCTACGGACGATGGCTATGACAAGGCACCAAATCTCCCTGCAACCACCTATGTTGCCGGATGCTGTGCTCATGCTGCGTTCAAAAAGCTCTCGTGCATAGCTTGCTAGGAAAACTTAATGCTAGAAGATAACACTGAAGCTTAACATGCCCGTGGTGTTCCCAAGTTTCCTCAGCCGTCCATAATAAATACTGCTCTTGCAGCGGTAATAGCTCTTGACAAACAGAGATGCGAACAGCATGACAAGCAAATTCATGAGCTACGAAATGAAAAGGAGGCTCTCTTGGCATTGACACATGATGTGATTATGAGTGTTGACTTTGATACGTGTAAGAATGGGCATACTGCACGGCTGGTAATGCATACCCGCTTCTAAATAACCTTTCTAAAAGAATGGTCAACTTGTTGAAAAGGCTACAAAAGAACGAGCGAAAATTGAAGACAATGAAGAACTGACTACTCTACTTGACTGGGACTGTTTTTGCTGGTTATTGTTCTATTGGTTCTGAAACGGAGTTTCGTGTTGTATTTCTATATATTGCACTTTTTTGTGTTTGCTTCTGTTTGTGTCGTGCTTTCTTCTGTTTGCCTTGCATTCATCAATTTAAATGAAAAATATTACGAACGTAATTTCGTACATCTGCGAATTGACAAAAAATGACAACAGTCGGTGGAAAAGTTATTGGTCACACCTTCAACGAAACGAGGACTGAAATAAAAATGAGTTAGGATCTTCACAGGCAAAACACGATGAAAAAAAGTAATATTATTCTTGAATCGGCATAATCAGCCCGCGAAACTGTGGTAGAAAGCCATGCAAGCACGGAAGCTGAACCTTGAGGGCCGTCGTAGTCCTGTGACGTCACTAAACCGTGGAAAGGCCCTAAAGGTCTAGGTGGTGTTGGCTTTGTTCGAACTGAAGTGAGAGGCAGCACCAATGGGAATTCGCTCGCCGCTATTGCCTCTTTTCTTCACGCCAGTGTTCTAGAAGCGAGTGCCTGCTGTCTTCGATTGAGATGTGCTCGTGTTTTTCTCTGCGTGCGGTACAGCGTGCTTGTAATTTAGTTAGTGGGTAATGTTTACGGCAGTTTATGCACCTGACAAATCTGCTAACATCGTATAGGTGCCACTCGCCGTGTCTGCTTGGTGGCTTTGGTGGTGCACTGCTAAGCATGTGGTCACGGGATCAAATCCCGGCCACGGCAGCGGCAGTTCGTTGGGGGGAGAAATGCAAAAAGAACCCCAGGTGGAAAAAATTAATCGGGCGTCCCCACTACGACGTGCCTCATGATCAGATCGTGGATTTTGGTCGTAAAACTCCACAGTTGATTATTTTTTCGTATCGCTGTCTAATGCCTTGCTATCCCAATCAGTGCTTCGTCTTTCGGGCCAAACTGCGTTATTTTATAAAAATAAATCGCCATTAGCACAGCATAATATATTTTCTGGGTGCACTTAACTGCTCGTCAGCATGTCCGATACACGGTCCTGATTTGAAGTCAGTCAAGTTTATGAGCGTCATGCGAGCAGACTAAATGAAAGCCATAAGCATCTGCAAGGGCGAAGTTTAGAGCAGCAATGATATCAAATACATAACCACCGTCTCCCTGATCTTGCAGTGTAAAATATTGGCTGCATAGCAGCAGACGACAATGATGCCCATCCGGGAAATTGCGCCAATGGTATCCTTACGAAGCACTTTCCTCAAGGGAGGAAAATATTCACAGGAAGTACCCGATTAGCGCGAAAATTAGAACACTGGCATCGCGCGCCGCGCGACGTCCTCGTGGCGAAGTTCAGCCGAGGAAGCGAAGGAAGACGCGGCTTAGATACAGCGGATTTCTTTGCCACGTTGTCGCGAACCCAGTCTCCGGCGGGCACGGTGGCGAGAGAGTGCCACTATTCAAGATTGTAGTCACGGTCGCGTAAGCGGTATACTCCTTGGCATTGCTGCAACTCTGTTACCGGATTAGGCTGCTTGTTGTAATCGTTCTTTCGCCGGTGTGAACGAACTGTTCGTACCAGCGGAAAAAATCCGCGCGACCATCTATTCTGGAACGAAACCCTCCGACGTTCGTATACATTAGGCTGACATGAGGCAAGGCGCCAGCGCGGTGGCGGTAGCAAACAATACCGCCACGGACTCGCCATGATGCAACATCATCAAACGTCTTGCCATTCTTATTCCTGAGGTCGCATAGAGAGTTGTTATTGCCGATGTAACATGATATAACGGTCGGTGGTGGCAAATATAGGGAAACGTGTCTTGATGCCAGGCATGGGCGACGATCACATACGGCTGATATCAGCACTTAGAGGTACGTACACCTCCGAAGTCTGTAATCCGTATGACTCCCGCATACCACTGACGCAAGGAAATTCGCGCAGGCTCGATTGCCTCCTTGTAAAGACCGACCTGTAAAGAACAACGACTAATGGCCCGCACATGTCGCAGGTATGTCCGGTCGCTCGTGTCTAGTGTCTACCGAGTGGACGTAGTATCGCTGTGCCGCTACAACCATGCACTCCTGAAGATGGCCATTGCAACTGCGTCACTAGATGCGCCGTTCTTCTATCACAACGGTATCGCTGCTATGCTGTACGGTGGCCTGGGCTTCCTGTACGCACGGTGCCTCTTGTGCGCCCTGGAAGTGGTGGCGCAAATCGCCAACGCGGCCGAGAGGAACACGCCTGTTGCCGACGGCTCGGGCCACCTGGAAAAGGCCCTGCACTGCCAGCGCCAAGAGGTCGACCAAGAGACGGTGTACCCCTTCCTGCCGGCGCTGGAGGTGGCCCACGCAGCATACATTAGGGTACGGACAAAATTCGAATACCTCTAAGCTACTGGGGCTGATGCAAGACACGCGTAGTTGAGCATCATTGGGCCAACGAAGAAGGCCTCAGCCTATAGCCAATGTATCGATAAGATGAATTGTCCTTAGCAGGTGTCCATGCATTCTGACCTTCCACAAGACACGGCACTCGCACATAGGGTAGTGGAAGAAAAATAGGTCACGTGTACTGACCATAGCGCCATTCCCCAAACGAAAGTTTTCTTCAGCGCTCAGGCTGTTTCTTGAAGTGTATGACGTCTAGTATTAGAATTCATGGTCAGTTACCCACGGGCGACCCTGATCAAGAGAAGGAAACTTAGGGAATTATGAAAATACGTTAGAATGCGTACGGAAGGAATTACTAAATGTTTCCCGGGAGCTTATACCGGTGCCGCTGAAAAGAACAGTGTACAATCATTGTATTTCACCAGGACTAACATATAAACTGGAGCTTAACAAAGACTCTCGAGAACAAGTTAAGATAGTTGAGATCCGTGCAAGGAGCGATGGAACGCTCCTACCGTATGTTCACGGCCCGGACTGAAAAAGCTCGTAACGGACTTTCACGGCCCTTCTCGTCGTTAGGACGCCATTAATCAAACATGGAGGCATGCTTTTTGATGGCGCACATAGTGTCTGAGTACAACGCTGCATCGAATTTCACTATAGTAGCGTCATCCGGCTCGGCCAAGGCGCGAGCACGTTCACCCTCCCCCCCCCCCTCGCCCGAGCTGCTATACATTGGAGGACGGGGCTTAAGGTTGCGCTACAGTATTTCCGTCACGTGGTTGTATCCTCTAAGTTACACGACGTGCTGCGTCAGTGAGCATTCAGTTTCTGCCTTTCATACCCATCTCGTACATCCATGCCGCTCAATTACAGTAACAGTAATTCGATCGTTCGTCGAAATCATGCAATCGGCGTTACCGTCGTCGTCGTCTTGTTTTCGTCCTCACACACGCGCACCCCCCTTATTAATGCGAAAGCATTATTTTATTTATTCAATCACTTAATTTATTTAATACATACGGCGGACAAAAAGTCCATGCAGGGTGGATAAAGCAATATTAGGTCACAAGAAGTAAAATAATGTCAATACAACCGAATTCGGCAACACTACGACAATAACGCTGATACAAAAGTAAACAATCGTGATAGAAATTTTGTAAAGGCAAGTCCCATTACACGAAAATCGGGCGTTGTCTCAGGTGGCGTGACCGAAAAATGGTACCTAAAGATGCCCGATGGCGCGATCACTAAAAGCACGTAAAACATTGGAGGACGCTTAAGCTTGGCCTTTAAAGGAACCCTGAAACGATTTTGACGATTTTGTACAAATGTACTGAGTCGTTAGAGTAGGTCTTTCTGATCATTAATTGACGCATCTAAGTGCTCCGCGTAAAGCGTGTAATTTAATGTAAGGTTTTAAAAATGTATATCGCTGCCGATCGCAGCACACTTCTCGGTGGAATTTTCAGCCACCCCTACTCATATGACGTAAATCACCCAATTGACGTCAGTAGGGCGAGCTATCCGATTGGCTGCCTAGGGCGCGTCAACGATAATTTTTCCTCTATTATGGTGAACAAAAGATGTACGTAATAATTGGAGTGTTAGTTAATTTGTTTCTATAAAAAGAAAGTGACAGAAAGAGAATGCACAAGAACAATTCCTCACTACACTTAAAAGGAAGCTTTAGCTTGGGTGCTGCTATCTAAATACATGTAAAAGGAGAATTCGTTTTTCTCGGCAATCACTGCACCGGATTTGACAGAGCTTGTTGCATTTAAAAGAAAAATTTATTATATAGTGAGTGATGGTTTCGAATTTTCGATTTAGGTCGTCAATTTTTATTGAAAGTTGGCAAAAATCGAAAATTTTCAGAAAAGGAAACTATCAAGTTTACAACTCCGTAACTCAGCAAGAAAAAATTATATCGCAAGTCTATGAATTGTATCTGATAGCGCATCTAAAGCGGACAAATCTGATATGTTACACATGAATCTAAAAAAAATTTGTAATGAGGAAATACAGCTTCTGCAGAACTCTTGTTGACACCGTAAGAAATTCACGTAAGATATAAATTGGCATATCAAATTGGTCCGCTTTGAATGATCTAATGGATACCGTTTACAGAACCGCGATATCTGTTCTTGATGCAGAGCTATTAATTTGTAAACTTAGTGCTTCTATGTTTTTCAAACTTCTGAATTTTCGAAAAATGTTTTAACAGAATTCAGGCCCTAAATCAAAATTCCACTTCCAATCACTAGAATTTAACTTTCTCTTGCATATGCAACATATTTCATTAAAATTGGTCCAGCGGTTATCTCCGAAAAAACGGTTTTGCGTTTTACGTGTATTTGAGTGGGCCGAGTCGGAGTTGGGCCCGAGCTAAAGCTTCCTCTTAAGAGGAAGCTTTAGCTCGAGTGCTCCTATCTAAATACATGTAAAAGGAGAATTCGTTTTTCTCGGCAACCACTGCACCAAATTTGACGAGGTTTGTTGCATTTAAAAGACAAACTTAAAATCTAGTGACTGTTGGTTTCGAATTTTTGAGTTAGGTCGTCAATTTTTTATTAAAAATTGGCGAAAATCGAAAAATTTCAAGAAACGAAACTATCAAGTTTACAACTCTGTAACTCAGCAATGAAAGATGATATCACAATTCTGTGAATTGCATCTAATAGTACATCTAAAGCGGACAAAATTGGTATGTTACACATGAATATAAAAAAATTTAGTCATAGGGAAATACAACTTTTGCAAAACCGTTGTAACCAACGTAACAAATTCACGTAAGATGTAGAATGACATATTAAATTTGTCCGCTTTGAATGATCTAATGGATACCGTTTACAGAACCGCGATATCAGTTCTTGATGCAGAGCTATGAATTTGTAAACTTCGTGCTTCTATTTTTTTCAAGCGGTCAAATATTTGAAAATCGTGTTAAGAAAATTTAAGCCTTAAATCGAAATTCCGCTTCCAACAGTCACTCGAATTCAGCTTTCTCTTTCAAATGCAACAAATTTCATCAAAATCGGTCCAGGGGCTATCTCATAAAAACGTTTTTGCGTTTTACATGTATTTGAATAGGCCGCGTCAGAGTTGGGCCCGAGCTAAAGCTTCCTCTTAAGCACTTCCGGCACACAGCTAGCGTCGTCTTCTTGTGTTACAAGGCGCTCCATTTTGACGAGAGCTCCGCGGTCAGAGTTGGCCTCGGTCTTTTCGCCAGCTCTATGATTCGGCTTTGTTGCGCTGTGGACTGCAAACATAGCGACTGGCAATTTGCAAGCTGCGACATCGCGTCCCTCTGCAAGGCAGCAGACGAGTGGACTGGCCGCAGCGCATCGGTCGGCCGCTATCCAATCGGCGCCGGGATTTGCGCGTATGCGGCCGTCGCTTTACACCGGAAGGTTACTAACGCAATAGCGTTTCGCGAGTCGGGTATTAGCGTAAACGCAAGCGCAAGGGGACAGGGCCTGGCCATTTGAGTGTATCGTTTCACGGGATGAGTAGGGGCACAAATGTGAATGGTCTGCGCGGTGCAGCTATCTGGTGGCACAGAGCTCAACCACACACAGTAGCAGTAACGAAATGTATTCTTCTTTGCTGCTGGTGTAAATTTTTCGCAGGAGTGTAATCGTTAGCACGTTGTTTCTGTAAATGTGTAATTGTTTTACACTTAGTTAGAGCAATATTAGCTCTTTGTTTGGCTGGTTAAGCTCTGCTTACCTGGTTGGACCGTGGAGACCGATCAGGCAGCTCACGTACGTCTACGCTAAAGTTCCTTCATCAGCTTGAGTTTACGCCTCCACCGTTCCATCGAAACGCCCACCTTACCTGTGGTTACCGAAATACCAAAATCGTTCGGCGCTGCGACAGAATGCTCGCAACGCACGCTGCTTCGATAGCTCTCGCTTGGGGTCGACTGCCAAGCAGCTAGCGGAGAGTTCGAGAGGCTTCGCCCGCTTCGCGCGCTCGGTCCTAGAGAACCGGAACTCGACGACATGACGTGTCATCATGACGCAGAGCCAGTGAAGGCGGAGCTTAGCCCCGATCACTCGGCGAATAAGTTAAGGAGAAAATGCATGACTATGGAGGAGGGTAACTTGTAAGCCTCCATAGCTCTCTTAATATGAGACATTTCATACAAATTGTGGTGCGAGTGATTAACTTTAGCTGTACCCTACGCGTATACAATATTTGCCTGAACCGTTTTAGGGGCCCTTTAAGAGTGGAACGCGATAGATCCCTGACTGCTTCCCACGCGTCCCGGCAGCTGGAGCGCATGTAACCGTAATGTTTACAGGCAAACGCTGGCCGCGAAAGCTATGCACCAAGGGCGGGCATTGTGGTGGAAACGCGGCGACGCGGCCTCTTGCGTGGGCCGCGATGCGACGCAGGCTAGCGCCAGCTGGAGGAACCAGCAAGGAACCGGGCGCGCCGCTCCGTGGTCCCCAAGTACAGCGCCCCCAAAACACCCATCGCGCCGGCCGGTCTGTGTGGGTGAAGGGGTTTCTTCTGTGTGGGTGAAGGGCTTTCGCCTAACAGAATTATGTTTTTTCGTATGGTCAAATTACAATCCGAGAGATATCATGTGTGCAGGTTGCGTGTATGTCGTAGTTTACGATTTGTCCACGTATTTTAGCTTGAGAAATTCAATTATTTCAGTAAATTTCTTGCGTCACATAGAGGGCCTGTGTATGGGTGGTTCAAAAACGTTTTGCCGAAACGTCATCCGACGCAGGACGCCGGCACGGTACGCCGACGCCGGATTTGCTGCGACACGGACTTCTTAATGCTATCGCATTAAATTGCTCGGCTTGACTTGAAATCTATCCAGCAGCTTTTTGTAAAGTAAGTCAATTAACGAAATTGAAAAGGAAATTCAGTACATTTTGGTCTGGGTAGGAATCGAACCCAGACCTGCGTCATGCACGCGTCATTGAACACGTCATGTCGCTGCCTCCGTGACTGCCTCACACGCGTCACTCACTCTCAGATTCCATCGGTGCTGTGTCTGCTGCAATGCACTCCCGCCGCCGCCAAATCGTGAGTGTAGAAAATGAGGTGTGCCTAGCGTGTGCGTCATTGCACACGACACGTCGCTGGCTCCCGCGCATCTGTTGCTCTACAGATTTCATCGGTGCTCTGTCTACTGGGATGCACTCCGAAGCGTCTATCTCAGCGGCAGCTGTCGATCTGCAACAAAATGGTCCAAATGTTTCCGGGCTGTGGTCAACGTATACGCAAACACACACACCGATTCGGCAAAAAGAAATCTGATGTACGCCGAAAGCATTTCACATAAGCGATCATAATGCTTTCGTATTCTCACACGTAAGCAGTCTTAAGGGTATCTGCTGAATTCTTTTTCCATAGTTCACTGCACTCGCGTCACACACATAAATACTGGATTTACACAAACGCATTGGTGAACCTGGTAAGGCTTCGCCGAACAATACTACATTGCCAGCTTTCTGCAAAAAGCTTCACATAACGTCGATTACCAGGCCGCGTGGGAGTGGAACGTTTCTTTTTCGTTTCTTAACAAGAGCCCTCTTCGGTCTGCAAGAACCAGCGGTAGAGTGTACTAGAACCCGTATACTAATTGAACGGGCCGTCCTGAAGACTGCAACGAATGATAGTAAGCACGCTATGTTTCCGCAAGCATGCGAATGTACCATTTCCCCCTTAAGTGTGGTCCATGTGTCTCTTATAGGAAAGTTGGTTTTGTCCTCGCTGGTTCCGAGTTCTGCAGCTCAAACGTAGTAGGATTAGTGCTGACTGGCTTGTGCGTGCCGTCAAAATGTACAGTGGTTGCCTCATCTGCGCAGGCGCTGAACGGCAGCGAGGACGCGCGGCTGAAAGGCATGGAGCAGTACAGCGGGGAGCAAGTGTTCTTCCTGACCATGTGCCACACTCTCTGCGAAGTGGACGGCCGAGGAAGCGCTTGGTCACCGGCATGCAACGCAGCCGCGCGAGAGTTCGAGCCGTTCGCAAAAGCGTTCCGTTGTGCCGGCGGGTCTCCTATGAACCCGAAGAAGAAGTGCAATTTTTTCTAGCACCGACACCGCACAATGCCCAGCACAGCTTGCTGCGTACCACGGACACTGTTCGAGACACTGGGCATAGATGCGCTTTATAGACGCCTATAATTGCTTTTTTTCATTCTTGTTCTAGCGTTCTCGTTTTCAGTGCCGCTCGTTATAGCTCGAGAAATTTAAACGGTGCAGTTATGTTGCTGCGATTTTCTCACATTGAAATGCCACATGTAAGCTTTCTATATTCAAAATACACAATACGTCAAGTATGCACAGCTTCCCTGGCCTGACGCTTGCCTTCGCGTTGCTACTTTTCGCATGTGTGAAATTTCGTACGAACTTTCAAGCTTGGTTTTGATTTGCCGAACGTTTGCGTATGATTGCCCTGTGGTGATCAGGGGCGCGCCGTGTTTTAGAATGCTGCCAAGAACCCTCACGTCGTGCATCTGGTGAGATCAAACAAGTAAAAATTGCGTGCCTGGGTCTGGCCAGCTTTAACTTACGTTGCGATTGTAGTTACTGCATAAATGCGTACATTTACTCCATGTCCATTTGTAGGAGCGCTTACGAGTGCAGTTGCAGATTCAAATGAATATAACTTTCCCAGTTGCTTAGAAAACGCCGCCACACTTCTCGGCTAGTGTGCGCTCTACCGTTCGTATACTGGACTTTCGAATACAAAGTTTTGTAATAACTACATTCATACAAATCGAAAATAAAGCTGCGCTATAAAGAAACACCTTCAGTCCCGTATACGCGTCTTCCAAAGCACAGAAAAGAGATCTTTCTTTGGAAAGACCTATATATTATAACTAAGATAGTACTCGCGTGTAGCAAAGCGCAATTTGCACAAAATTGCGATAAATTTCGAGCACTAATGGTGAGATTCCTATGGGTAGTAGTTAAGTGTGTAATTAGGCAGAACCTTTTTGAGCTAAGCAGACTGCTTAGCTCAATATCTGTTGCAAATTGTGAAAGTTAGAATTTTATGCAAAAGCACAACGCTGAAGCGGCGCACATTTTCATGTTAACGCAGAGGGCAGGATCTCGAACACACGTTCCGATCATGGGCAAATTTCTGTATTTTTTTTTCAATTAGGGTGAAGCTGAAGTTGAAATTGAGCCAGATGAAGGCGACCCTGATGTGAAAGAGAGCATGTACGACAATGTGGACAAAGGAAACCAGAGTTTCTTAGTGGCACAGCATTAGAGTCATTGGGATGAAATTGTTGTTCACCAGCGAATTCGTTAATGTTCACGTTGTAAGCATTACGAATGACAGTCATTAAACCTCCAAGACGGGGGTTGTCCTTCCCGTGATAAGAAATTTGCCGCTATAGTGGCCACAAAGAGTGGCCGTCGGAACACGATTTCTTTCAACAGGTTTGCTCTTCTTTGCGTCCGATGGTGTGCGTCCGATGGCGGTGATGCGAATGGCGCTCTGATGACGTCAGGCTCTGGCGTCTGCTACGATCCGGCTGGAGTAGCTGCATATCCGCTTCTTTGCTGCCGCTCTCGCAGCGTGCTCGCGCAGCATGGATCTATGTAATTACTGTTTACGTCGTTCTTGCGAGTACGTGTCTAAATTTCAATACCATTAGGCAGAAAAACGTTACATTTTGTCACGTTGTAGTGAGTACGAACAACCAGAGTGACACAACGCACGCCACGAGAGAGCGTAAACATTATTTTCAAATCAATAACATTTGAGTCCGGCGTGTATTGGTGGGTCTGGGCACCCGCCGCGGAGGCGGTTCGGAGACCTTGTCTCGAAGCGGCTTCCTCGGCTCGATGGACGGCCCAGAATTGTGCTGTCGGGATCGAGCTGAGCAGTGCGGTATTCCCACGCGAGCGGAGGATCGTGCCCAACGCACAGAGAACAGAAGTCACCTTATTCTCTAACACTATTTTCAAACGAGGCCTCCTCCCCTGTTTCGAAGCCACCTGCGGCTAGCATATGTCGTCATATGCAAGATTAATTGCCAAACACTTCTCTTACTGATTGATAGCGGATATCAATCAAAAAGGGTGAAGAAGTTAGGAAGTAACCTTTAAAACGCCTCATTTTCTTCGAAACAAAAGCCGCAAGAACACTGCATGTAAAAAAGAGAACCATCACCAATGCAAATTTCGTCCTGAATCGCGTAACAGCTCTCTGCCACCGAAGTAATTTGTGAATGGTATTGTCGGAGTAAACTTTTGATCCCTTAAAGGCTTTCACCAATGCTGGACACCCCCACCTATTAAAGGGGCCACTTCGAATAGTAGATGAAGGAAAATCAATTTCTACAGGGTAAATTGTGCCAAATAAACATGATTATATCCACAACATGCGACGCGAGACTGCACGCATGCAATAAACATTAGCTATCGCTCTCAAGAACACTTGTGTAAGGTATTGCGGTGCGCACGAGGTGATCAGAATGAATACAGAATTTTCGATTAGAGCTTCCATCAACGCAGGTGTAGTCTGTAGCCATTGAACAGCTGAACTCAAACACGAAGCAACGTGGGAGCCGGGACAGAGAAGCAACATATGGTTCCCCCCCGTGACGCATCGCGCCTTTGCGTCCGATATGAAGCGAAGATGCTGTATATCGGCTCCGACGTACGCGATAAGTCCTTTATTTGGGTCAGCACGGGAGTTGCTTGTTAAAACCATACGTAACAAAAACTTGCAATGGTAATATCGCTTCGGAATAGCATTTCACTGAGCTCATTGGCTGCACATAGCACAATTGGTTTCCAGCAGTACGTTCTCACATGGACAGAAAGGGATGACGACACAACGTGTGTCCTCGTCCCTTTCTGTCCTTGTCAGTATACGTTCTGCTGGAAACCAATTGTAATAACGTCCGTTACGCATTTGCAGCCGTACTACCTGCGCGCATTAATTTAGGCATTGTTGTATATAGAAGAGTAGCGAAAAAAAGTGGATTGGAGGTTTGGTGACATAAAACAAGGGAGACCACAAACAACGGAGGCATACAAAAACAAGGTTCCCAATTGTGGTTCAGAAAGTTTGATGCTGGGAAATTTTGAGTGTTGCGCGCGACCCAACACCCCGTTTCAAAGGGTACGCACATAGAATCCATTTATACAGGGCTACCGCAGGAGCCCCAACCATTCACGACTGCGGCGGGCTCGACTGGCGCAGAGCAGTATCGGGCACCCCGACAAATGTGCCCCTTACGAATAGCGAGTGAGCACGGTTGGAAAATGAGACTGCCCCACCCTCATTAGCTTTACCATAAGTTGAGCATGGATGCTTTTTAATGCGTAAACAAACTTGTTTATTCCGTTACATTACCTCTGTGCCCGGGTGCCCCTACACCCTCTGCCGCACGCACAAGACGTTTCAGATGTCGACTGAGGCTGCATCGCTGATGCAGTCTACCTGATCATTTGAAGCATGAAATGCTTTTAGCTCCCGCTGTCAGCGACCTTCAAGTGACATTGAGCCAGAAGTATGGGCCGTTATCTGCTGCGCCGTGAAGAGCAGTGTCGACTTGCTAACTAGACGGCCGATAAATGTCTTTACTATTAGTACTACTGCTACTACCACCACTACTACTACGAACACGACAACGACGACGTCGCCTTGAGCCGCGTCACAAGCGTTGAGGGACTCTTCATCACAAACAAGGGTGCAGACTTCACATTCTATAGTGGAAAGGAGAACCGAGATAGAGCGCTGACGGGCGAGTTCTAGCGCCTCAACGATCATCGGTTCGTCACGTGCACGGCGCATGCAGTGCAAGCGCATGGTGGATCGGGCACCATGCCTCGTCGCATGCCTCACCGTGCTTTCTCTACCGAAACACATGGGCGATGTGGCGCACGATGTGAACGTCAACAACGGCGACATACTTTGCCTCACGGAGACTTGGATGCGGCCGGATGACAAGAGACTGATCACGGGATACTCGTTCATGTGCGCTGCTCAACGACCCAACAACGTTACCGCAGGAGTCGCCGTATACGCCAAGCCAGGGCTTCATATATGACCCGTCCAGCTCGGAGATTTCTTCGGTACAGGCGTAAGAATCTGCGCTGTGCAGTTGGTCGAAACGGGACTCGTGTTTGTGTGCGTATACGTAGCACCAAATGTGTCTCAAACGGACACGGCAACGTTCTTGTACAGTAATTTGCCTTCGGCTCTACGCTGCGGCAAGTCCATGCTCATCGTAGGCGACTTCAGTCAGGGTGCACGCTCAACGCCAACGTTAATCAGCGCGATAAGTACCGATCTCATCTTAATAATCGCCTCTCCAATAGATCGAACCAGCACTTCGCGAGGCCCCTGAATCGACTTAGTGCTCGAGCGCATGCCATGCACCGAGCACGAAGTAATCTACGCATCGACATGCTACTCCGATCCCAACGCCATGCTACTATATATCAACCTGGACCCGCAGACACTTTTGCCAAAGCGCACGAACGACGACGACGAATCAGATGCAATGCGCTTCGGGCGCCCGTCGGGTGACAACTACGACATCCCCCCGGAGTATCAGGAAGAGTTCGCCTATATATCCAATGAACAAATGTAGTATCAACACCATGGTGCTGCTCGGAAAAGTGCTGTCATCGCTCGGTAAAGTAGTGTCATCGTGCTGAAAAGCGATGTCATCGACAAAAAGCTCGAACTCTAAGTGAAGCAATACTTTCACGAGAACTCCGAAAATAAAACTCAGTTGAGAGATCCCACTATGGCTGGTTTGTTGCCTCGCGTTGTTGTGGACTCATAAGCTGCAACATTAACACGGAAACATAAACCCGCAGCACTAAATCCAGCAACATTTCACCGCAAAACTGAACTCAGCGATATAACTCAGCGACGCACTCAGCGACAAGTAATGCTCTCGCAACTACACTTCATAAAAATTGCTCAGATGCGCCCGTAGTGTTTTTTTTTGCGCATGCACTGCTTAGTACATGCAGCCCCATGCGCAAATGCGTAGTTCAGCAACGCTTTTGTCCTGTCTCCCTCTGTCCTGTATTTCAGATCCACTGTTAAATTTGCCACTGTTGAATTTGCCTGATGGTCCAACTAACTCAGTTACATACCGGTGTGAGCTCGTTGTCGTGTACAGTAGAAGATTTGTTACAGCCAGAAATATAAGGATGTTAACCATTAGACAAACTAGCATCCTTAGAAGTGCGACGTGGTTTACTGCGAGGCGCCCAAGCTGAAGTAACACGTTTCCTTTCTGGATTCCTCATCAAGATGCCCGTCTCTGGAGGAGACCTGATGCATGCCGTCAGCCTCGTGCACCTGAATGCCATGACGGCCGTGATGGGAAACATGACGGCGCTCGAGCTCCTGTACCACACGTCGTGGTGGTTTGTCCAGCAGATCGGAAGCCTGACGAGCAACACCATCTTCAACTCGTTCGCCACTCGGCATAAAACCTTAGGCGAGACCATCCAAAAAATGATGTGCGCTTACCAGGTGAGTGGGCGTGACGGGACTGTCGCATTCATTCATTCATTCATTCATTTTGATTGACCGCCGATAAATGCGTAAAAATTGCATAATTTTATTCCAACGTGCTTGAGACTGTGTTGAATAATAAAGTGATACAGTGAGGCATTGTGAGGTTTCTAGGGAATTCGTATGAAAAACGAGTAATATCGGCATTGTACAGTTCGACTTACAGACGTTTCTTTAGAGAAAAATAAGTGGATCACTGGCTAAAAGCTTATGAACGAGGTAATTGTTGGCTGCAGTGATTAATACGAAGAAAAAACGTTTCCTTCATCATTGTACAAGCAGAGATTATCCTGTTTCTTCAAAGTAGAATATTAGCAGCGAAAATTTTGGATGGATCGCGCAAAATTGTGGCACTTGGGACCTTCGTCTCAAGAAACACAAGAACTGGAGTCCGCATGCGACCCAGGCTGAAAGTTCAGATTTCCAGTGGTGCGCTCAATATACGGATGACAACTATGCATGATGAACTTTTTAATGGTAAAAGCGCGCTTTTAAAAATACGAGATCCAATAATGTTTTTCACTTGTTTGCCGTGCAAAATCAAATAGTGTTATCAGCTCAGCGGGAATCGTCACTGAGCATGAGCAATATTTCGAGCAGATGCTAGCAGCTCGCCATATCTCAAAACTGCACAACTTGTGTTCGATAGTTTCAACGAGAGTGAGTTAACATGTTTTAGAACGCATGCACACAGAAGCATTATATATTGGTGGATCGTTGTATTACGCAGTACAAAGGCTGTACAGTTCCGCTTTTCCCTTTTTGATGTCACTCACAGTGCTGATGACATATATTCACTCACTCATCAATTTTGCACTCTTCCTATCTTAAGTTTACACTTACCATGGTCATTTACACAGCGGACTGCGCGGTCCCAGCTGTTTCCTTCGTTTCTTTTCTATCCTCCGAGTTTCTGATCCGCATGTCAGCGCTAGTATAATGCATCATTTTATACAGCGGCGAATTGGTTCACGAAATTAATTTGTTCTGTGTATCCGATCGCGAACCGAATTGATCGCAAACCGATGCAGAGTTTCTGATGGAAAGCAATGCAAATGTGGTAATCCATTCCAACTCCAGAAATTTAGCCAACATTTTAAAGCAAAAATGTGAAGTCTTGACAAATTTAGTAGTACATATGAACAGTGAATAGTTGGACGTGTACATGAAATAGAGATCACAGTTTAAGCAGTAATTCAGTTTCGAGGCAGGTTTATTAGTATTAACGTTTAGTTCATTTGACATTAAATAAATGAAACTGCCATGATTGTCGCACGAGCGATCGCTGTGAGTGTGATACGAAGTTCGTGAACCAAAGTTCGTGAACCGAAGCAGAGTTCAAGAACTGGGGTAAAATTTTGCGACGACTGATATTCGCGAACATTATTGCTTTTGAACAAGAGCATTCGTAAACCGAGCTACCACTGCAATTTTATTTTGAAGTCTAGCGCCACGGTTCACGACTTTAGAATAATGTGCGTGAGCGTGCACACACACACACACACACACACACACACACACACACACACACACACACACACACACACACGCACACACACACACGCCATATGTATGCGCCATATGTTAACACCGCTAGAATTCAATGATTCTACACTTTTCTTTTGAACGGCAGTGGTAAGCTTCAAGTCATGATTTGGTAAGTGCCATATATAGTGATGTGCTGTTGTCTGTCTATGACTGGACATTATCTTAGCCTTGTACACGTTACATTCCAATTGCCATTCACAGTTCACTCACCCTCACCCGTATTTATAATCGGTGCGCGAGCAGGAATTCCGCTATTCCACGCCTATGCCAGTCGTCAGCTGTTAAAAACCCTTGAAGGGACACTAAAGAGAAAATCGACTTTAGCTGCATCAGTAAAAAAACTTTCTACAATATAAAAACATGCCACTCTTACCCTAAAAAGGTGCTTGGTAGACTAGATATAACGCAAAGAGGAAAACTGGTTGTGACGCCTAACGTAGCGGCGCAGTGGTTTAGGCCCAAAAGGAAAAGAAGGAAACGGAACTTGGATCGTTATTTTCTACTCTAATATTCAACCAATTGCCGCGAAATTCATGAAAATGTAGTTATACAGCACTTTATCAACCTAAATTCATTTTCTGTTTGTCTGTTGTGTCACCCATCGCTTATGGGGGGGGGGAGGGGGAGGGGAGAGCTTCGATCTCTACAGGAGCAACATTGAACGAATATTCACAGGCAAGCGGATATGGATAGCGAGGGAAGCACGTGCAGATAAAGAGTGACTCTGGCTTGTAGCACACTTCTTCGAGAGGTAAGGGGGCGTTCGCTGTGAAATTTCAGCGATTCTTGCGGGCGCGGTGTGCAGTAAGACTTTGCCAACACTATAGTCAGTGCCTCATTTACAAGCTACGCTTGTTTAATATAAGCGAACGTGGCCAGGGGCCCTTTAAAGTTGTTGTTGGTAACGTCCCTCAATGGACACTCCGAGGTTTGGTCAGAGCGTGTATTTGCAGAGGAGACCCATAGGAAGAAGATAAATGCTATTTGGTTGAAAGTTTGCAGAGCATAATGAAAAAAGTTGAAATGCACTTCGGTACTGCAGGTAAGTGCCGTGGCGGCCGGCAGTGTGTGTCCTCAAAGTTTTCACTATCTTCCTACAAATATCTGCAAGCTTGAGTGATCTTTGCGAGTTATCAGCTGAAGATCACCTTTGAAAATTTTTGCGTTACGTGGACGCAATATATAGCGTACGCTGTTCACTTACGCTATCAGTGCGAAATCATTCGCGATGCCTATAAATAAAACTCGTTGGTGTATTATTAAGCGACCGGCAGGTGAATACGGTGTAACTTGAAGAGGCAAGTTTAGCTGAGGTTCTGCTTGACTTGAAATTCAGTTGCGCAGATTATGTGAGGCGTAGGGAAAGCAACCGATGGTGCAATATTTATTATTTATTTCTACAGTACTGCAAGAATCCTTTTTGCAGCCAGGGCAGGAGTGGTTAACACTAAAGTAGTAGCGTTACATGTGGTACAGGTGCGTACATTTTAGAACAAAAAAAGGGAACAAAGAAGATGAGAAGACCAAAACACGACGAGCAAAACCCATAAAGAAGAGAGAAAAAGAAGCTTTTCGTGCATATAAACAAGATAGCTTTCAAATAACAATCCGAAAACACGTGCACGTAACGAATAGCAAAAATTCAAGATTACTGTAGATAACACCGATAAAATGGGAAGGGTTACATGGATTAGGAGGCAACAACTATGCTCACGAAAAACAAAGGCAATAAGAAAAAAGAAACCTGACATATGTAAGACCATAGAGTGCGTGCCGCTGATATGATGCAAATGAAATTCTATCCAGTAAACCTGACAGACCGATGATAGACACGGAGGGCATGCTAAAGATGTTTCAACGCTAGATAAATGTGTTGCTTCTTGCAGCAGTGAATTCCACTCCACCATAGGTCGTGCAAAACAGAGTGCAACGTTGATGTTCGTGATTGTGGCATTACAATAGTCCCTTCGTGCTTATGTCTCGTGCATTTTGACTTAACTACATGTATGTATCAAATTCAAGCTTTGCTTGATTGTTCCCAATGTAGTAAATAATTTTTAATTTGGTATAATTTATGGCGTGAGTCGAGTGTTGGAAGGCTAGATTGAATTCGGAATTAACTAACAGATGTAGTTATGTTGTAGGTATTTTAAATGAAGCGAAGTGCTTTTCTCTGTCCACTTTCGATAATGGCAATTTTTGTCTTAGAATGCGGGTTTCAAACGACATCAGCATGTTTAAGTAATAGTTTCACTAATGATGCGTAAGTGACAAGCTTTGCTTTTTCCTAGTAACGCGATTGAAGCGAGTTATGATGATTGCCAAGGAAAGAAAAATAGATTTGAGGACGGCAGAGAATGAATGTTAAGACGAGATTAGTCAATTCCAGGCATAGGACGAATACAGTTGAAGCAAGACGTTTGTAAACGTACACTGATGGGAGAGAGCTTGGTCCTGCAGTGAAAACTAAATTAGGGTGCAGAATGATGATGCTTATCGTTGTCTACATACCTAATCACCCATAAGCGAAACTGACACTGTGATTGCTCGTAGGCTTAACTATCCTGGCGAATTTTCTGCTACAGGTAGTCCTCACGTACAACGTGCTGATCGAGGTTTTGCACCGGGACAGCTGGAGCAGACCCCAGAGGGACGCAGCTCGGAAGGTCTTTCGCACGATTTCGTCGGTTGCGCTGCAGAAGCTGCGAAACTTCACGCGCTTCAATGATAGCTAGTCGAAGACCATGGTCTCGGCAATAGATGCCATTGATGCGGTCATCTGGCCCGACAAAAGACAGTCAGATAAGGTAGACCACCTCTACGGCGACGCTGTCAATAATACCTTCGGCTTTTTCGGACATTGGCTCACTACCCGGAGGCCGTGGCAAAGAGCTATTGTAAGTTGGTGAGTGACAAATATCTTTATTTCCATTTACATTCCCTTCCCCCAATGTCTCCCGCCATTCCAAAAATCCTGCAGAACCCATCTCACGTTCAAACTTGACGGTAATGCGATTAGCATTCAAGCAAAATAGCGACGTGCCACACTGCCAACGTCGAAAAACGTCACGTATTAGTAGTGTTGCCAATCGTACCGAAATTAGTGTACAATGCCAACTCTTGAAGAAATGTTCCTAGTATTCACTTGAACCACTCGGAACGACCAACTGTCCTGACTTCTTTTAAAATGTTCACATTCTCGTGGTACTTTCGGGAGCTACCAATGTGTGTTTGTCTCTAACAGTTTTCCCGCTTAGCTAGTTCACTCGGTAGTCACATAAACAAATGACCAAAAATCGCGACAAGAAATTTTCATCTACACCATATCTTGCAAAGGGAATCGCAGAAGCGTTGCGGGGAAAAAAAGGGAGACGAGGACAGGAAAGATGCCCACTCGCAACTTAGTTTATGTTGAGGAACAGACCACCAGGAGCGTTTTTACGCATTCGTTAATATCGAATATCGTGAAAAATTGAATTTAGAACGATCGCCTGACCCTCGAGCAGACATCACTACATAAAAATGAGAAAGCAGTGCGGGTTACAGCAACATCGGCACGTGCAAATGGTCAAAAAAGAAACCATTCCGCAAAAAAAAGAACCGCTGGAGGAAGGTAGAAGAAGGGTGTGGTGAAACATTCAGGCCAGAGGGAGGAGCGTCAATTCCTTGTCTATCAGATACACTGACGATGCACTTGTACAAAAGTCAGCGTGAGCGTTAATCTGACCAACCTCGAGGATTTCTCCTTCAATTCTGTCTTTGGATCTGCTGTCGATCTTCGTTTCATCGAAAAGTGGTTTACAGCCACATTATCTATAGCGCGCAGTTGGGTGCGCTGCGATGCTCAAGGCCTTTAAAGATAGCGAAGGCTCTCTTGGCCTGTCAGTCGGACAGCGCCCCGTCTGCCCTATATAAGCTTTCCCACATTTGAGTGGAACCTTATCTGCCATTTCAGTGGCGCAGGGGACGAAGGCCTTACCGTGTATCCTTTCACATGCGTTGTTTTTTTTTCTTTTCGCCGTTTGCGATGACACACAGCCGAGAAAGCTTGAGAGGGGCTGTGAAGACGAGGTTCACGGCATGTTTCTTCCCGATCATCTTTAGGTTGTGAGAAATGGTGTGGATATATGGCATCACAACATACTTGTTTGGCCTCTGGTGTGCCGTAGCATTGGGCGATGCCTGAAAATTTCTAAAAAACACTGATACCACTACCACCAGCACACTCGAAGGGAATTCCGAGGCTCTCAGACGGGACACTTGAAGGTAAAAGCTATGGCCAACCCTGTGTACACAAGACTTAGTCCGAGACGACTTGAGGCACGACGAAGGTACGCCCCGTTTCACCAGTTTGATGTGAGAGGAGTGAAAGGGTAAAATGCCTTTCTCAGAACGCGGCATATGTTCCCAACAAATGTGTTATTCACAATCCAAATACAGCTCTAAATCTAAAAACAAGAGTATGTCCTTGTCAGGGAGTTCTATAGTGAAAGATAAGTACAGCGAGCATTGTTTAATACAGTGCAACACTTGCTCAGCTACTGCAAGGTTATTGACATTATGTGGAACAGATAAAATGACAAGGAAATCGTTCACGTATGTATGAACTTGAAACATTGTTCTGGCTCAGTACTTGATGAAGCAAAGGGTCAAATCTGGCTAGGAAAATTTCACGAAGAATGGCTGCCAGACACGAGCCAACACAAATGCCCTTTTTCTGTATGTAGGTCTTATTGTTAAACGTAACAAGGTGGAGGCAAAGTAGCAGTCCGAAAGCTCAAGGAAAGCCTCTGGCGTAATTAGGCAGTAATTCTGAAATAAAACAATGCAGCCGGCACCAAGGCGCCGGCTGAGAGCATCGACTATAGCGTCCGCGCGTTGCGGCGTCGTTATGCACTACATTATCATCTGTACAAGCGTAGTGGTGCTTTCTTCAACGAAGGAACAAAGATTAAGCTGTTGCCTCTAAACAGCACAGACACAGCAATAAATGCTGGGGAGTGGTCTTAGAACGGAATCCAACCTTTGGATTGCCACCACTATCTCTACCCTTCCTTCACTGGATGCGATTTAGGGCTCAAACAGTTTGCCTTGCTTGTTCCGGACTCTTAAGTCTCATGCAGCCGATTATTTGCCGAGATGTTCTTACTTTCGAACGACGTAGCATCCAGTGCCGGGCCCAGCCGTTGTGACGGGTATGTGTCAATCCATTCGAAAACTATGAGACGGGAAAATTGCGCGATGTGAAATGGGCCACTAGTTTCACCACACATACTTCCATTGAGCTTTCTCTCCCGCCACCCTTTCGTAGACCACCTAGCCCTAAAAGTATATTACGCAAGTATACTACAAAGTGTAAAGTTGGCACAATTCAAAAGATTCGGCCCCTTTGCAATGGGCACGAATTCGCACTGGAACACATACACAAATAAACCTTCATGGTACAGCGGTAGTTGACGTGGGAACCAGTGGGTTAATCAGCGCCGTGGAGATTCCTACCACGAAAATTATTGCCCCTGAAAATTTTCTCTCTGTAAGCAAAGCAGAGTTCAAATAAAGGTTAGCAATGCGCAATATAGTACATTCTCAACGTTTATTAAAAACTTGGAACTGCCTTCGGTACACTATGATGTACTTGCTGCATGGAACTGCTTGTCAGCATGCCGTTGCAGGCTCATGTTATGACCAAGTTATGGCACCCAAGTTTATGAGCGTGAAAATAGACTAGATGTACACAAAAAGCATCGCTATAATAAAAACTCTGCAAGAGCGTAGTTTAGAGCACTAGTGGTATGAAATACGCAACCACTGTCTACTGGGTTCGCAAGACTGAAATACTTTCTGCAGAGCAGCGGACGATGATGAAGCGCACGCGGGGGATCGCGCCAGAAGCAGCCTACGAAGCATCTACATTAAAGATGCGAAAGATTCATAGGAAGTAGTGCCATACTAGCACAAGAATTAAACACAAACAGCGCACACTGTGTAAAGCCTTCGTGGCAAAGTTGTGATGCTAATGCGAAGGAACAGGCGGCGGATGAAAAGCGGATTGTCTTTGCCATGTCGTCACGAATCCAGTCGTCACCAGGCGGCGCGGAGTGAAATTGCTGATATTCAAGCTCTGCAGTTACTGACGCGTAAGCGTTACGCTGCCTGGCATTGTTGTCAATTCGTCATGCACCGGATTAGGCTGCTTGTCGTGCGCGTTTTTTTCGCCGATGTAAATGCACGGTTCACACGAGCGGAAAAATATCCCCGCGACAACTTGCATGCGTTCGAAAACTTCTGGCATTGGTCTACATTTGGTTCCCATGAGAACATTGCTTACTGCCGCTACCGGCCTCACGGTTGCGGCGGCAGGAAATGTGGCCTTGAAATCGTAATGCTAAATATGATCAAATGTCTAGGCCTTTTTTTATCGCTCAGCTCATTTAGATACGCGATGTGGCCCATGTCTTCTTCTTCACACATGATAGGCAGTTGGCGATGGCAAATGTCAGGAAACGTGACGTGATGCATCGTGTGGAACATCACGCACGCTTGTTTTTACCACTTGGAATGGCACTTCTGATATCTTTGCACTCTGTACGCTTTCCGCATGCAAATTGTGCAAGGACATTCGCGCAGGCTCGGTTTCCTCCCTATAAAGACGTAATAGTAGCGGCCTCCTTACAATGACTTCCCTCTAAAAAGTCCCGACTCATGCTTGGGCATGGCGCAGGGCTTCTCGGTCGTTCGTGTCTCAAATCTACCTGGTGGACATCACAGCGTTGTGTCGATTCAACCCGGCTCTCCTCAGAATTGCTGTGGCGATTGCGTCACTAGATTAACCGTTCTTCTACCACCATGGCACCCCTGCCATGCTGTACGGTGGCCTGGGCTTCTTGTACACGCGGTGCCTGTTTTTCGCCTTTGACGTGGTGGCGCAAATCGCAGACATGACCAAGCGGAACATGCCTGTGGCTGACGACTCTGGCTACTTGGAAAATGCGGTGCAATGCCAACGCCAAGAGGTTGACCAAGAGACGCTGTACCCCTTCCTGCCGGCGCTGGAGGTGGCGCACGCAGCGTACATTAAGGTACGGACAAGATTCGTAGCGCTAAGCTACTATGGCTGACGCAAGTCGAGCGTAGTTGGACAAAATCGGGCTAACAAGTCCTGAGGATATAACCAATGTTTTGATAAAATGACATGCCTTCGCCAGGTGTCGGTGCATTATGGCCTTCCAGCGACAGGGCGCTCGCACAGTGGGCAGTGGAAAACAATACCTCACGTGGACTCACTATGGCCCTATTGCGCAAATGAATGTTTTCTTCAACACTCAGCCGGTTGAAGTACCTGTGATCATCCTTAACAACTGACAGAAGGCTTCACGAAACAAAGGCTCACTTGTCTTGCTCCACGCTTGTTCACCTTTAAGTAACCCCGCAGTTTATTTATGAGTAATGGGGGAGCACTGAAAGGGAGTTTCTGCCTGCATCGTACATAAAATTCGCGCAGTTTTTACGCACTGTGGGGAGCCTATGTTAATGTGAAGTAATCTCCGCACAGTGCAGGTGATGAAATGTTTTAACGTTTCCATTTCTGCGTACTTCACTGTCACTGTTGGTTTCCTCAAACGGACCATCAGAAGCAAAGACGCATGTCCTATAAGCATTCCATTGTAACGTAGACCTCCTCAATGTCATGTGTGGCTAAATACGTGATGCTGAACTGGCTGAACTAGAAACATTACCTGCTATGTACCATAGAGAATAAGGAAAACAACGCTTTATGTAACCTTTAAAAACCGACCTTCAAGTGCTTCTGTCGGAACCGCGTGCAGTCTGTGATCGGCGTCTGGAGCCTTAGAAGACACGTCTACTCCTTGTGAGCGGTTGGGTGTGCGCATAAGGGTCCCCTAGACTTAATGAACGCCTAACGCTACCTGATGTACAAAGAATGAAACACGAAAACATAAAACACCGAAGCATGAACCACCCCGAGAGAACGAGGAAACTGCATAAACAACGTGCCAATGAAGCAGAGGCAACACCGGCTTTTGCTGAACCCGCCGTGGTTGCTCTGTGGCTATGGTGTTAGGCTGCTGAGCACGAATTCGCGGGATCGAATCCCGGCCATGGCGGCCGCATTTCGATGGAGGCGAAATGCGAAAACACCCGTGTACTTAGACTTAGGTGCACGTTAAAGATCCCCATGTGGTCGAAATTTCCGGAGTCCTCCACTACGGCATGCCTCATAATCAAAAAGTGGTTTTGGCACGTTAAACCCCATGATTTAATTTTTTTTTTGCTTTTGCTGATCACAGCGTTAGGATGTGATGCGCAGTTTGAGTCAGAGGATGCCCTCCTATAGTTTTCAATACCTGCCCGGCTTCAATGACTGGTCTGCTGCCGGTGCATGCCTTCTGCATGACGTGCGATCGAGTGCGATGAAAGACAGTTGAGGTGACCCCAGCCGTGCCCTCGTGAACTGTGATCAACTACTGGAAAAGTGACGCTCTCTCAGTGATCCTTTGTTTGGGAGTTACTGGGCTGGCATTGAAAAAATGTGCGAGGGCGCGGCTAGAGTAAGGCATATTATTCTAACAATGATTGGTTGTATTTTACTTACAAATTCATCCCAGAGACTGAATAGCCCATCATGTCTGGCCACTCTTGAAACTTCGAGGAAACATGTTTCTGTATTTTTTCGCTTTGCACGGCTATACTACTGGGAGCCAAGTGTATGAATCCATGGAGGGGTTCCAAGAGCCACTTGATCATGGCGAGTAAGCCGTTGGCGGAGGTCACCACCAATCTAGAAGTGAAATTCAGCTCAGTAAAACTCAGCTTTACTATCCAGCTCGGCAATTACCGGCGGCCGAATCACCTAAGTGTATATTTGCTCATACGCATGTCATGACCATAGGTCGGAAAATAAGCAGAACTCACTCACTCACTCACTCACTCACTCACTCACTCACTCACTCACTCACTCACTCACTCACTCACTCACTCACTCACTCACTCACTCACTCACTCACTCACTCACTCACTCACTCACTCACTCACTCACTCACTCACTCACTCACTCACTCAAAATATAGGCCTTGCCAAGGACTCACTCAGACTAGTACACAGACTCGGTTTCACGCCCAATCCGTCTCACCTCAACTCAGTTAGGCTCACGCCCCTAGGCCTGACTCGAGTTCACATGAACTTCTATTTAAGAGGCTGCCTGATCTTAAGTTTCAATAATCATAATGTTGGTCGACCTATGGCGAAGAATAAAGTAGGCTTTATGCTCATGTTGCACTTAGTCGTAGGTATTATCGATAGATTGGCAATTTAAAAAGAACGCGCTTTTAATTTTGCTTTGAATTGTTAACACGTATACTTATAAAATTGTTAGTTTTGAGGTTTTGTTTCGCTTTTCGTGCCTCTTCTTCGTACTCACAAAAATGCACGACCTTGTCTTCGCTTTTCCTGTCACTCTGTCAATAAACCTTGCTATGTCAGCCCATTTTGGTTTCATATACGCTTTCGCAAGTACGTTCGGATTCCCACTAGGTAGTCATGCAATTGTAAAATAATCTCAGAGTAACTCTTCTCGGCGGCTTATTTGACATATATCGAGCATTAGTGAGAGTTCAAACCTGCCAGGAAGCGAATAATGCTCAGGGCTCACTGAAATAACAAGCAGAATATGTTGAAGTCCACAATTAACGCGGACAAACGACATTAGGCACCAAATTAGCAAGCTCATATCCAGCAATTGGGACCCCACTGTGGCGGTGGATGTCTAGCTGGAAGTCAACACCTGCGATGCTCTTCACAATTAATGCTATTTCAACGCGATTTTAGTTTGGTCAAGGAGTGCATTTGCGCCAATCTTTTTTGCGACCGATGCTTTTGTTTCAACTAAGCATGGACGTTATTAACATTAGGGGCTTTCCCGACATTCGGTTAGGGTTTTCAAAAAAATCAATATTGGCTGACAAGACTACACGCACGAAGAATTTTTTGCTGACGGGCACGGCAGGCCATGGAAAAAGGTAATTTTTGCCGGGCGCTCCAAGGTTAAGCCAGAACTGAGCAAATACCGAGTTAGGAGGCATAAGAACGTGGTCAGACCAACTAAATGACGGCGTGCGCACAGCGCATGTCCAACAGGTTTTACATAAAAAAAGAGGAGCAAGGAAAACTGTTGGTGAACATATAAAAGCAATAGTGCGATACTAAAAATTGATGCGCATATTATATGAATGCCACAGACACTGAGCAGCAAATCAGGTGCTTAACTTAGTGCAGAATAGGCTGTTTTTTCTCTTTCAAATAAACCAGCTTGAATTCCGCTATGCGCGTGCTGTCATTCTCTTGGTCTGTCCACGCTAATTCGCCTACTAAGCGAAAACAACATCTCACATCCACTAAAATTACAACTTGACCAGCTTGATTTCTAGCCATCAAGAGTACGTTCATTAAAAAAAACAAATATTGGCACCTAATAAATAATCACGCTAGAATATAATAGCTAGAATTTGGGTTGCGAGATATTCACTGCAGGAATATCGCTCCAGCACGTCAAAAGCGCTACTACGGTTTTTCCGCACTGAAAGCAGCATTTTGAGCTATCACATTCAGTTTTCCGAGCTAAAACAAGCTTTTTGAATTCTAAATCTCCGCTTGCATAAAAGATGATACTTACGGCTTTATAGCTAAGTGCTCGATACGTCAATAGTAAAAGGCCACAGTGCAGGAACCGATGGAGACAAAGGAGGCACACAAAGCACACCAACGCAGCGCTGACTTTCAACAAAAATGTTTATTTTGTCGGTGCGCAGCTAGTCTTATAGGGAACACGTGGCAAAAAGAAAGCAAAACAAAAAAGAAAGAGAGAAAAGAAAACAAGATCAGATATTTGCACAGAACCTGGTCATAACGCTATCCCACCCTGGCACGTGAATCTAGGTATATCAGCTCTTTTTCAAACAAGGCTACCGACGGACAACTGACACAGTTACCGCACGTGAAACTGCCTTCCACTATGTAAGGCCAACAAGCCCAACTAGCTACTCTGCTCAACACCGTAGGTCACATTCTAGTACATGTCACACACATATAGCCGCGAGATATTTAGCGGCCCGTGGCTTGAGCTTGAGAGAGGTTTAGCCTGTCCGGTATTCGGGTAAACGCAGGCGGACGGGGCGTTGGGGTGGAAGTGTAAACGGGAGCGGCCTGTATGGTGCAGCCACCTGGTGGTGCAGAGCTCACACAGGCAAAAACATCTAATAATGCAGTAAACAAGTGTATTTTACTTCGCTGCGGGTGTAAATTTTTGCCAGCAACACGATTACGCAAGTACTGAGAATTTACATCAGCAACGAAGTAGAACACACTTGGTTAATGCAATGTTAGCTGTTTGTTTGAGCTCTGCGTCACCAAGTGGCTGCACCATACAGGCCGCTCACGCTTGCTCCTCCGCCCCAACACCTAGTGCGCCTGCGTTTACCCAAATACCGGACGAGCTAAAACTCTCTATTGTGTGCTAGCGTTACAAGCAGAGCATGGGATGAGTAAAACGACAGTTTTGTCGCCGAATACAATACACGGAACAAATAGTTGGTGGTACAAGGCACATCAAAACAAGATGGATGTGCTAGCGTACGATCTCTTGTTGGGAGCAGACAACAAAAAAGTGCGCGACAATCGAACGCATTCGTCGAGCTTTCCACGCCGAGGTTGCAATATTGGCGTAGCGTTGAACGCGTGCTTGAAATGATTATGTGCTTTCTCAATGTCTCGGATGAATGATAGGGAACTGTACAGCTCCTGCGAACCGACGCTCTTTGTTGGGTTTTCGCCTTACTTTTATCCGTTCTAAATATTCGCTTACATTGCGGCGCATCGCGAACCGGTATCAGTTAGTTGTTTCGACCTGATAACATGCCGGTAACGATGTCGTCCGAGACATTCTACCAAGCCGAAACAAATAAGGTGCTCTTCCTTCAGGCAACAGTCGAAGAATCTGGTTTTAAAGGGGCCGGCGCTTGGCGGGCCGATTTCTTGTCATGATGCTTGCCCAGCTCGTATCAGTACAAAGATGCAGACTCAGAAGGTGCCCTTCTCATCAATTCTAATGACAAAAGCGGCAATATTTTCAAATCGTATCATTGTGAAAACTCAAATTTGAATGATGCCTTTTCGAATAATTCCCAGCATCCGATGTTTTTCAATGCGACGACAAATGTTCATGCGCGCGAAGAAATCTTCATGACGTGTCGTGAATCTCTTATTAGAACTTCAAAAGCGTTTGACGTCATTCGAAGATAACAAAGGGAGCGACCCTTTCTCAGCGACGCCAGAAGGCTGCGATTGTAAAGCGCAGTTCCAACGACGTGCAGTGTTCGCCGGAGCCAAAACAGGCGCATAGGGAGCAAGCAGCCCCTTTGTCGATTTCATAGGAATCTCAGTGAGAGAAACGAAGACATATCGCTAACATGTACACTGAAATTGGAGTCTCTTTCGGAAGCGCCTGCGCTGTACTAATGGGACAAGCTGTGCTGAAGACAGCAACGAATGATACTAAGCACACTCTTTCCGCAAGCATGCGATGCAACATTTCCCTTTAAGCGCGGTCCGTGGGGCTTTCAGAGAAAAGTTGGTTTGGCCCTAGCTGGTTCCGAGTTCTGCAGTTCAAACGAAGTATAATTAGTGCTTGCTCGCTTGTGTGTGTCGCCAAAATGTACAGTGGTTGCCTCACCTGCGCAGGCGCTGAACGGCAGCGAGGATGCGCGGCTGAAAGGCATGGAGCAGTACAGCGGGGAGCAACTGTTCTTCCTGACCATGTGCCGCACTCTCTGCGAAGTGGACGGCCGAGGAAGCGCCTGGTCGCCGGCATGCAACGCAGCCGCGCGAGAGTTCGAGCCGTTCGCGAAAGCGTTCGGTTTTGCGGGCGGGTCTTCTATGAACCCAATGGAGAAGTGTAATTTTTTCTAGCGCCGACACCGCGTGACACCCAGCGCTGGTCGCACGGAGCCACGGACACCGCTCCAGACGCTGGGCGGGGAACATCGCCTATACTCGTTGCTCCATCGGCGCTAAATGGCGTCTTCGATGAGACGATAGCAAATTATACCTTGATATGCGCGGGCTTTAGTCTTCTATGACCGCACTTTCATTTTGGTTTTCGCGTTTTCGTTTTCAGTCTCGCTCGTATAGCTTGAAAAGTGCTCCCTTCGGATTGCTACTTTTCGCACGTGTAAGATTTTGTGCGAACTTTTATGTTGGCCCTTGAAGTGTCACCATGTATGTGTACACATGGTGACACTTTCTCAATACCTGCGCATAAGTGTCCACTGGAGACCAGTGGCGCGCCCTGTTCTTGAGTGCTGCCAAGATCCCTCCTATCTTGCGTCTGGCGAGATCAAACCAGTTAAAATTGTGTGTCGAGAACTCGCCAGTTTTACATTGCATTGTGAGTGTTGTTACTGCGTAAATGCACACATTTATTTTAAGTCCAGTTGCAGGAACCCCTAAGAGCGCTGTTTTCGTTTAGCATGAACAAAAATTCTAGTTACTTCGAAAGCGTCACAAAACTTCTCACCTAGTGTAAGCTCGGCGCCTCGTACTGACCTACTGACCGCATAATTTTGCAGTAACTACATTCATACAAAGCGTAAATAAAGCTGTGCTATAAGAAACGCCTTCAGTCACGTATGTGTCTCCCTGAACGTAGAGAAGAGCCGTTTATTCGAAGATATACAACTAAGTACTCGCGCGTAGCAAAGTGCAACTCTAACAATCTTGCCATAGATTTGAACCTTCATGGTGATCCATGGTAGAGTGTATAAGCGCGACTGGACGAGGACGAAGACAGAAACCGATACACAGACACAGTTTCTTCCTTCGTCTTCGTCCAGTCGCGCTCATACACTCTACCATGGATTCTAACCAACTAGCCCACCAACGTGTTTTAACCTTGATGATGAGCCTTCTGTGGGTAGTAGTAATTTATATTTTTGATGCGAAAGCATGAAATGGCCCATTGAAAAAGAAGGTCGTGGTTGGGGACGTGATCTCACGACTCTGTCGCAAAACATCACCCAGAGTGAACTCGAATATTGGCCTCGAGCTCCACCACTGGAAAAGCTGGCGCCACCGTCGGCGTGACGTGCTAGGAGGGATCACGTGGACATGCGGCCGCGTCGGCTGCTTCTAGCGCGCCGAAGCAAGCTGAAAACGAGTTAAAATTCCCTCGTACGCTGCGGTCCTCATTTAGTGGCGAAATTTTCCCGCTTCGAGTGTCTCCTTTACAACGCTTGAAAGCACTACAATAGGTAGTGGCTGCCTTTGCAGGCGCGCAACATGGTAGGCTACTGCTCGGTGCCGCAGGGCCGGACGCACGTAACGGAGGCCGGTGTCAGCCTTATTCACACGTAGCCGCAGGACAAGAAGCTGCGTGAAGCTTGGGTCGCGAAACATAAAACCGGCAAACAGTCATCGGCTACAACTCGGGTATGCAGCAAGCACAGACGCGAGGAAGATTTCTGCTAGGCGCCCGGTCTGCGATGTTCTGAAAACGCGTACTGAGACGCTCGCCCGACTAATGTCATGATGGTTTGTTCTATGAACTTGTCGATGCTATAGATATTGGGAAGTTCAGTGGAGTGGAAAGGCAGCGGTAAGAAGCACATTTAAAGAAAGCATGGCATATGGTCATGTTTGTCTTATGAATTAATGCACTGGATTACAAAAAAAATGAGCAGCGGTAAATTACACGCTGAAGACACCGATAAACATACAGTGCGACGCAACTCGAGAAATAGTATTGAAAGGTCAAAGAATTTAGAAGAAAAGAAAGATTGAATCGTCGCGACGGCACATCACAGGCGTCGAAGTCTCTACAATGAAATTATTTTTGAACAGCTCTGATAGCGCCCACGCAACAATGGTTGCTTGTATATTGTCAAGTGCTCACATTCTGCGGCCTAAAGCTCATGGCATGGTGCGAAAATGCGCGCGCGGAGAAAGCGAAACAGTGAGCGGACAAGCATGCAGACGTGCAGTCGGTCGCTGCGAATCTGCGCGATCGCTGCATTGAGGCTTCGTTCTATTACGCTCCATTTAGTTATACAAGCGCTATAAGAACATATTTCACATAGTTTGCTCTCAGCGTTTACCTACCTTTCACGCAAGAAGCCGGTTCGGGAGACTCCATCGCGGCGACCGCGCTTAGTGGCGTTCACTGTACGTATTCGGTGAAGAGATAGCATCTGTAAATGATTGTGTGCTTTCAGTTTGCCCAAGATTATTATTTAGACAGTAAGAAACTTCTCTTGTTTCGAAAGTACTTACAGAAATGTCCGGGAGAGCTCGCGCGTGGTGTTTTCAGTGAGCGCTGACAGCAAAACCTATGAGGAGCGCGCCACGTGATCCCTCATACTACGCCAGCGAGGCGCTTCCGATAGATGGCGACTCCGTAACTCCTCGCCGCCAATACCCAACTTTGGAGCTATGGTGTGACATTAAGGCTTAAGCGCGAAATGGCTTATCGATAAAGCCGCAATATAGTTATTTCCAAATTTTACATTTCGCTCATATTTTGACTCATTTAATTTGACATAAATTGAGCTATTGTTGACGTGTACATGTCGTAATTACAATGACAAGTGAATAGTTTTCTCTAGCATTTTGCACTACGTTTACCTTCTTTCGCAATCCTCAAGATTTGTTTCCACTATCTTCGTACATAGGAACGTTGTGATCAATTTCAAATCGAAAACGCGATCCTATTAATTTTGGTCACCATGCTGGAACTTTTTCTGTTAAATGGTCCGTTATAAAAGCACGGAACTAGTCGCAAACTATCAGGTAGGCAGTGTAAAAATTAACATGTGTAGATTGAAAGCAAACAAGAGGGAGGAACAAACGTAGGAAAAAAAATCGTCTTCCGGTCCACCCTGTGAAAGTGTAAGGGCAGCGAAGCTGTTATCGACGTTAGACAAGCACGACCGACGGTAGACGACGTTACACATGCCCCACCACCACAAGCCACGTATGTCACGCGCGCGCGCACGCACGTGTGCGGAAGTGCAGCGTACGTGCTGACTCTTTTAGGCCCTTCACCAAGCGCAAGTGCCTTGTTGAACTATTTAAAATTTTCAGACTGAGTGAGTGAGTGAGTGAGTGAGTGAGTGAGTGAGTGAGTGAGTGAGTGAGTGAGTGAGTGAGTGAGTGAGTGAGTGAGTGAGTGAGTGAGTGAGTGAGTGAGTGAGTGAGTGAGTGAGTGAGTGAAATAACTTTAATAGGTCCAGAGAAGACGCAGGGGAGACCCCGCGCCACCCGGCTAGTCCCACGTAGCTACCGCGAAGCTGAGCTTGACGGCCCGATCGCGGGCACTCTGGACGGCCAGGGTTTCGTCGTTGTGCTCGGGGCTGCCCAAGAGCGCAGTCCACCTATCCTCGCTGAAGTTGGAGCCGAGGGCTTCGCACTCCCGCAACACATGGTCTAATGTTGCCGTTAGTCCACAGGCAGGGCATTCCGCACTGGGATACCTTTCAGGGTATATTGCATGAAGAACCGCAAGGTTAGGATACGCACGGGCTTGTAAAAGTCGAAGGGTCACCGCCCGCGCCCTGCATAAGGCGGGGTGCGGGAGGGGGAATGCCCATCTTGGCAGATAGTAGTGTGTGGTAACATCATAAAACGTGAGCAAGGGTTCCTCGCGGGGCAGGGGGAATGCGGAGGCGGCGTGGTCAGTGATTCCCCGCGCGGCCTCGCGCGCGCCCTCGTTAGGGTTAGAAGGAGAGCCCTCAGTCGACCCCAAGTGCGCGGGAAACCAAGTGATAGGATGCGGAGAGATACTTTTGGCGCTTTGGAGAATGCGGAGGGCCTGAGGGGAGACCGTCCCGGTTTGGTAGGCCTTAATGGCCACCTTAGAATCGCTATACAGTGCCTCTCTGCGACCATCGAGCACAACCAGCGCGATTGCAACCTGTTCGGCAACCACGCGCCTCGAAGTGCGTACCGTAGCGCAGCAAGTGAGTCTGGAATTGGAGTCGACGATGGAGACGGCGAATGCCTCTTGATGGACATATGCCGCGGCATCCACGAAGCTTGCCTCAATGTGGTTGTTGCGGACATGCTCGAGTAGAGCTGCACCCCTGGCCCGACGCCTGCCGATGTCGTTTGCGGGGTGCATATTGCGGGGAATGGGTGCGAGAGTGAGTTGCGTCAGAGAATTCGTAAAGTACAACTTACTGCAGACTGCAGCTGCAGTAAGCTGCAGTCTGCAGCCAGTAAGCTGCAGACGTGATAGCTTCGGACTGTAATTCATATATACGAGAATAACGGCATCGTCCCTCGACGATATCACATGATGACGTCATCACGTCAAGCACGACGCAACTCCATGTCTTCTTCAAGTGATGATGTCACCTGATGACGTCCTGCCATACCTCTCGGAGAAGCAGCAGACTGTTCGCTTCCCGCTTCTTTGTACTGTCTCCATGATAGGCCCACATTATTGTGTGAGCCTCGCGCACCCGGACACGAAAAATCCCGACGAACTAGAGGGTGCCAGCTTCGCTGTAAAGCTTCTTTTTAAGGCGGCCTAGTGCACACTACACTTTTATTGCGCTTGTCTTTGCCCCCTTCAGATTCCACGTATGATTAGCATTTCATATACCTCATTATTATTTGTAAGTCATCTTAAAAACTCACGTACTGAAAGTCACAATTTTAATCTCGTATAAAGTTTGTTTCGTCATTGCACTATTCACAAGGTCTGCACTGCGGCACGTGACCAATTGCGTTTTGCATTCTATTTTTGTTCGGCATATGATTAGAGCTTGCAGATATTTCATAACCACCAAAATCCTGTGTCCGAACGGTCGTCGGTAGGCTCGGTTATGTGAACATCGGTGCTTCGTTGGCATGTTGGTCGATTTCTCAGCATCGGAACTCACTGATACTCTCCTTAAACGGCACTTTATTTTAAAAGCATATACCCTCTATTTGTAAGTCAAAGGTTCGCGAAATGTCAAACAACGCTTTGTCTTGGCACTTGTCCACAAGTTTGTTTTCACACGTTCGTCCTGCTTTTCAGCAAGGTCGACTTTAATCATGCCGGACCACCTAGCCCTACTTACCTAATGCTACAATGTGGCAAAATTTCAAATTTTGCTACAATGCACTGCATTACGCAACACCGCTAGAAGTTAACTAGTACAGAATGGCATAAAATGCCTTCTGTAATGTATTCAAGCGCTAGGTGGCAACAAAATTGAAATGCCTCTGGCCAAGGTTACGTGCTAGATGGCGCTATATACAGGCAAACACTGAATTTATACAACGCAGAGACGGCAGCACGGACACAGTGGTGGAGGTCATCGTAAAAGAATATGAGCAGGCAAGCTATAATAAGTGCGTCGCAACGACGCAACAAAATATATTCACAAGATATCTATGCCAACACGCACACGTGCAAAATGGTGGCCGACAGATGACTCGAGGAATGATCCACACCAATCGCAATTCCAACGGTCCGTCAGGCAGCGACTTCGCTCGATCTCGCGGTGAATGGTGTTCTGTCATCGTTCGCGCACTTTATTAGGGGACTGCAGATGCACGAGATTTTTTGAAAATACTCAGTGAGTGGCACCGACCACGTCAGGCAGCCTACACGCAATGAGCGTGCGCTGCGCGGTGGCCACGAGCTGATGTCACAGGCGAGAGGGCGCCACTTGCACTTTTTGGTGCTAATAGCTATTTATAAAGTCTTATAACGTGTGAGTGCATGACCAACACCATTATTTTGGCACATGCGCTACAACGATGGCGCAAAGCACAGAATATTTCAAAGTAGGTGCACCCGTGGCAATTAAAACAACAATGCTCATCCACACCTGAAGGATTCAAACTCAAGACATTGCGGCAATGGGTACTGCGGAGCGGGACGGCTATCCTCAGCGCGCTGATGTTGCGGCCCCCACAAGATTCCCAGTGGTAGCGCCTGTGCATGTATTTCGTAGCCATGACAGAGAGTAGCACTGTACACAATCGACAACGACGTGGTGTGCATTGCAAAAGTTCGCCAAACAGCGGCGTCAACTGTGGGAGTTTCTTTCGGTCGCAGCGACTTCAGAGTCAAGGTGCAGAGAAATCGCTAAATACCCAGCTTTTTTTTTAGATATTTTTGATGGGCGCTCTGCCGTACAGACATGTTTTTCAGGCCTTAAGGTTGCGTATTGAAAATATGTATTTGTTAGAGCGGATGTTCTGACTCCTTTTTTTTCCCGTTAAATTCTGGTTGACTTTGATTTCTCAGCAGACTCATTCCAAGAAACGCTGCCAGTCATGTTAGTATATTCGGAAAGATGATTAATGATAATTCATATGTGAAATTATGGAGTTACTAGCAGATGTCTAGAAAGCCATAAGGAAAGTTTCGCGCATGTTTGCTTGAGTTAAGTTACACTATATCAAACACCCCTTTGTTGCGTGCATATTGCTTCGCTTTGTTTCATAACCGATGACGTTCCTAGGTGCACTTCACTTGACTTAATAAAAAGGAATACTTTCCGGCTTGCCCTCTGTGATAAATACTCATTGTAGTAGCTTGTGTAAGATTGTGGTATTTCACGTTGTGCTAATATCGTATGTTTTAGCATCCGGAAAGATTAGTCCGCCGTTGTGGTACGTGTAAGATACATACAAGTAGCACATTCTCCAGTTCTAGCGGTCAGTTCCGAAGCATATAAAATGTGTGATGCCTGTTGTACAAGTAGGATTACGGTGCAACCGTCGGTCAACATTCCACTGCGATTGTCGCTATCCCCGCCGCCTGCTCGTTCGAGTTTGCGATCGCTTGAAGTAGATGTGCACACATAGAATGGAAAGGTCTGCGGTCACATGACGTAGATGTAGACATAGAATGGGACATATGTTTTGGCTGAAACAGCAAGTCATCGCCGTTAGCAGCGTAATTTGACGACACCCCTTCCCCCCCCTGTCACCGCCATCTTGATTTTTCGAGTCGTATCCGCTTATTGTGTACAAGCTCAGCCAAATAGCATTTTGATTTATAAGTTTCCACGCCTTTCATCTGAATAGGAGTGGGCCACCAATAGCAAGTCAGAACATCATTTTGTGTTGCTGCGTCAAGTTAAATCAGAGAACCGATTTGCCGACTCGTTTAACGTATAGGTTTATTTGTGATGCTGCCATATAGTTTTCCATAAAAAATACGATAAAGCATGACTGTCGAAAATTTCGGCGGCAATCGATAACGTGTGCGGGCATCAACCAATCACACTGTCGAGTCGGGTGGTGTCAATTTCACTTGTGTGCCTTATAAATTAAAGCACTTGAACGCTGCAGAAGGGACTCAAAATTACAGCGCACGTCATGACACAAGGAAGTAAATTTATGGAGACGGCGATAGAGGGGAGCGCATCGCAGTTCGCCAGCGAGAGCTTGCTACCAGAACTTGCATTTATGCTCGGGGTTCATAAAACTGCCACTCTTGCACTGGAAGGCGTCACCGAACTCCGGCATGTTCATCAGAGGCACCACGCACCGGGACCAGTTCGGAGAGTACGTCTCGCTTTTGTCCCGCTCGCGGGGTGGCACCTTAGGGTCGCACATCTTGGCGCAGTGGGCGAGAAAGAAGAGTTGGAGTTCCGAGAAGCCCGCCACTCTGCCGCTGGCCCTTTCGTCCCGAGCCGCGCTCGAGGAAGAGTGGGGCGCCGCGGTGAGTTTCCGAAAGGCGTCGAAGGCCACACGCGTGCCCATGACGTCGGCCAGGTCTTCCGAGTCCAACTTCGGATCCAGCACCATCGCGCGTTTCTTGAGCGCCTGAACGGATCGTGATGCGCGCCCGCGCGGTAAACTAAGCGAGAAGCGAGTTTGAGCGAACGCGTACACAAGGATATATATATATATATATATATATATATATATATATATATATATATATATATATATATATATATATATACAAGACTTGTGTGCTGGACTGTGAATGCATTTAGGAATTCGTTTGGTAAAAAAAGAAATAAAAAAAGATATAAAGCCAATTGAAATGACAAAGTACGCACATGTCCGGTGTCCTTTCTGCCCGCGTTGTTCTTTCAAGCAACCACTGAGCACAGATGGCTACATAGGGATTACTACCCGCTAGCCCACTTTAATACCGCGCTGACAAGCCACACCTTTCCTCAAAACTTTTATAAAGACGGGGAGAGGCAACCTACTTCTATTGCGCTTCGGTCGACGTCGGTCATTAGCTCTCGTTTGATTCAAGCTGCCGTTTCATTCATGCTACCTTAAGCAATAATGCACCATTGCTCCGCAAAGCACAAGCAAAAGCGCCGCAAAAGTACCCGTCGATTGAAAGTTCTGTGGTCGCATGACCTAAATGTACAAATAGAATGCGACACATTTTGATTGAAACGGCCTATACGACTACGGGAGCCATGAAACGTTAGGTCAGGTTATATTTTTAGATTCTGCGGGTCGCGCAAATGTCCCGATGAGCCTGACATTGTTCTGGAGTGAGCTTACCTGTCGATGGATAGAGCGCAGGCACAACGTCTGTTCTGTGTATTTTTTCGTCGCCTCCTCGGGCCACCAGTTCTTTGACAGCCCCTTCTCATCGGTCACTCTTCCGATCACGTCGAAGCCATGCATCATTTCGTGGCCCATTAACTGCGTCGTTTCATTAGATAAGAAGAGAGGGCTTAATAGCTTCCGCCTTTTGATCTTACTTGTTCTTGTGCTGGAAACAGTATGCGCGATTATGTTGGTATAAATCCGCCGCAATAGTGAAACAAGACAAAATTGTTCGGGGGCGTTATCGTATAAGAATACCTTCCCATCATAACGAATGGCCTTGATAGTGACACGTGTACTTATCTTTATCGGGCGACCACGTTTCGCCGCTTAACAAATGTAATCGCACAGCGAGGGACGCGCCTGCATGTATCCGACGTTTCTGGAAAGTTATTGATGCTTCTACCCGGCTGTCTGTTGTCGCCGAACCTTGCGTTATCTGATTCCATCGCGTAACGCGAATGGTGTAGAACATTGTGGAAGGCACGCGGGTCCGAACGATTAGTCTGGAACATTCGACGACTGCTCTATAAAAGCCGACGCGCTTGACCCGCTGATCAGATTTCCGACGATCGTCGACCGTGTTCGCCGCTATCGTTGTGCTATAAGTGTAGCCTGTTTTGTGGGCACAGGTTCGCCCAATAAAAGCTAGTTTTGTATTCCACCGTACTGCTTCTTTCTTCACCGTCACTACCACGTGACAATAGCGACAATGACGTAGGCGTGATGTTTTGCAAGCCAATGACGAAGGTAAGAAAGAATGGAAACAGAAAAGAACCGTCACGTAATACGACCACTGCTTTAATTCTTCTTTTTAAATGCATGGCACCCACAAGCAGTCGTGAAACTACATATTTGCAACAGAAATTTATGGAAGCATGTTCAGAAGACTAATGTATTTGATTTTCGCTGCAGCAAGACCTCACCATTTCCTGAAAGGTTTCGCGTGCGATCGTTGCGACAAAAAAAAAAAAAGTAGTTCAACTGAACACTACGTTGCACTACCCGTTCTCCTGAAACGGCTATTTCGCATGAGCTAGCCAACTGACGTGAAACACAATTCTGGGATTTTGACTTTCTATCGAGTAAAAAAAAAAAAGAAGCCTAATTTCACATTGACTGTATGGCCTTACGTAGCGCCCAAATATCTCGGTGTCCAACCACGTCTCCTCCTTGTATATCGGAATAATTTTTTACCGACTCTCGATGTAAAATACAACACTGTCTTCATTGTTTATGCTCAGACATCAAGATCACTTGACTAGACATATCGGACCCGTCCCCCGCTATAAGCTAACTGCGACTGGCGCACCACGTCATCTCTTCTGTTGTTTCCCTGCGCGCAGGTGACATGATGCACGAAATCTTCGATGTAACGTGAAAAAACAAATGCACGTTTCTACATTAACACGCGTCCAGGTCCGCGCCAAACGATGTGGCTGCTCCTAGTGCGCAAGGTTCATCACGTCCAGAAAACGCTGGCAGCCGTTGCCACTTCACCACCTTGGAGCACAACCTTCCCGAACAAAGTCGTCACTAAATAAAGTTTTTTTTCTGTGGTTTCATTCTGCTTTGCTTCCTCTTTTTATTTAGATGGCGATCATATGGACATTCAAGTCACATGTTCCGTGGTCGTGACATCGTGGCCGCACGCCATATGCTGTTGGCGCGAGTTCTAACGCGTGAGGGTCAGCCGAGGATTGCGACTAGATCTCGCGCGCGTCGTCATTTATAGCGCACACACAACTGCGAGTCGGCCGAGGGGGGCGGGGGCGTATGGCGTAGCTGAACGCGGCTGTGCGGGCCCTATCTCGAAAGCAATCTGCGATGAGTACCGAATCTAGGCGCAGGAAGAGCTGGTAGCTTCGTGTGCGCTGCGTTCTTGCCGTTTAGTTCGCGTTGAAGCGAAAGGCAGCACGAAGTTAACGCTGCTGCTGCCGATCTTCATCACGTCAGTGTTTTGACAACAAGTGTCCCTGGTGTTAAGAACGGCCCAGCTGAGGTGCAAGTTTTGCCAGCCAGTTGCGACAGCGGCAGCAACTTTCCTGGAACACCACCGCAAACCTCTAGCCACGGCGTCACTAAGTCGACTGTGTGGACAACAATACGCGCGTCCTCGACTCTCCTTCGCCTCGGTTTGAGCCCCCAATCCTAACACTGGTCATCGAATGAGTTGCGTTCATGTTTGCCAGAGCCCTCTTGACACCATTCTTGCACTCTTGACACCAGCTAATATTGGCAAGGTTATACGGCCAATAAAACCGTCATCCTTACTTCGTATATCTGTCTAATAATTTGCTATCTCAATCGGTGCTCTGCCTTTCGGGGTAACTGGGACATTTTTGTCAGGTGGCTTATTTACTCAGCTCTTCCACCGAGTGACCCCGCCTATTCATGAGAATGGCCTTTCTTAGAGGGGTCGGGCTGGTAATAAAAACACAAAAAAGCAAACAGCGTGCAACTGAAATAAATTCATCTAATGACCAACAGTGGTCAAACAAGATATGTCTCTGGGGACAACGTTGCCGCAAGGCGATTTGTATTCAGCTAATGGTGCGGCGCAATCCTCGGACATGTCATACGCACGGCATTTGTTAACCGCATACACAGGAGCAAAACGTTTAGACAGCAAAAAAAAAATTCTTCCGACAAGCGTCTTATTTTAAGAGGATGGATGTAGACGTGAGAGGAATGTCAGCTCGGGGCTACTCCATTGCCGCGTATGCAAATACATGTAAAACGCAGACATGCTTTTGCGAGATAACCGCTGTACCTATTTCAATGAATTTTGTTGCACTTCAGAGAAAATGGTAAATGCTAGCGATTGAAATACGCAGAATTTTGATTTAGGTCATGAAGTTTTTGCAAAAGTTACCGAAAATGAGTAGGAACAAATAAAGCGTGGCGTTCACTTATCCATATCTTTGCACTAAGAACGTGTCAGTTAAGCGAATACATTTTTGCAGCATTTCAAGCAGATAAAGTTGATTTATTAATTTACGGCCTACGTACAATTGTTATAATGTTTACTAGTGCTTCGCAAGGAGTCCTACTGGTAAGTTAGTGGTGTATTTCAGAGGTTTGTGTAATATGTCAAATATGTTTGTGCAATATCCTTTCCACTTTAGATGTATTATTAGGTGGAATTGACAGAATCGTGATCTGCTTTCCATTCCGGAGTTAGAGAGCTGTAAATTTGAAAGTTTCGTTTTGCGAAATTTTCCGATTTTCAACAACTTTTCTGAGAAATGATCGGCCCAAATAAGAAAAAATCTACTTGCTGCAGTAACTTCATTTGAATATGTTATTTGTAATACAATAAACCTAGTCAAAATCGTGGCAGTAGCTTTTGGAAAAACCATTCCTACGTTTCCCTGCATTTCGATAGGATAGCTCCTTCCATTTGGCGCGCTGTAAGCATCGGAACCCACGTGTTCCGCACCGACAGGACGGGTCATGCTGCAATGCCTGACTGTCAGCAAAACCAGTTTACATTCCCAGTTTCGGATACTTGGGGAGCACGTCCAACACATCAGCGACAGATGCCATTTCCGCGGTTGCCGCGCAGTGCGGCAAAACGCGCGTGCTCCACCGAACGCCATACCTTGAGAAGTCCGGCAAGGTCTGGTAAGTTGATTCGCGGTGGTTTCAACGTACCTGCCCAAAGCCTCCGTAGTTGTACCCGGCCGGTGCGCCGTGGTAGTAGATCACTGGCTCCAGTACGGCGGCCGCCAGGTTGACGGTGTCGGTGGCGTAAGTGTGCTGCGCGTTCACCGCGCCCAATGGGTAGAAGATCTCAGTCGGGTTCCGGATTTCAACGCGCCGCTGGAACCGGCTCCCATTCAACCACGACAGGACGAAGCTCCTACCGGTGCCGCGAGCGTCCTGGTTGCCTCCTATGGTGTCTGTTGCAAGGCAGTGGTGTAGCAAAGCAAATAAATGATTAATAGCGTTTGCAATTCCCGAGCACATTTAAATATTACATGGCGTACAGCGCCTCGATATACTGAACCTATTACACGCCGCTCATGGTACGCGTCACCAACCAATCCTTATTCTGTTACGGTAGCTGCCTAATTCAGCTGTCTTTTTTTTCCCAGCGTGTAAATCAAAAGGATTTTTGCGTGGTATCCGCGTCCTTAAATTGTCAACGAAACTTTACTTCACGGGCACTTCACCAGCGCTGACTCAGCTAAACTATGAAACCTGCGACAGTATACGGTCTGTTGCAGGTGGTCGTCATCTCAATTCTCCCTGGACTGTCGCCAGCCCCTCAAGCACTACTCACTGTGACAGTGCGTGGACTTTAACAGCCAGCAGACCATAGACAGCGTGCTCTTTCCTAGTACGGAAAGGTTCATACTCAGGGTACAGAATTCATGCCCCGACTAATGCGTGTGCTTCACAGGAACAATGTAGGTGCGTTCGCCAGGTTTGTGCCAAGTCTTCACGTATTTAGCATGTGCACTTGTAACCTACAAGAACACTAAACTGTTGCCTTCCATTGAAGTAAACCTATCGCGGTAAAGTCTTGCGTTCAAAGCGTCAGTGCAAGCACCTGTTAGGGGCACGTCCGGCAGATCGGCGTAAAGGCGCTCCAGCGCTGCGAGGCGTGTCAAGTTGAGTGGGAACGCGATGATCAGTCTCAGCGCTTCCACCTTCCTCCGGGCAACATCCTTGGCGGCAGGCGGGAACCAGCTCGAACCGGCGACGGTTTCCTTTACAATTTGGCGCACACGGAAACCCATGTACATCGCCTCTCGAAGCACGTCAGGTGTCACCACTGCGTTCGCGATGTAAAAGAAACGCATAGGTAATAGAATAGAGAGAGAGAAAAATTCGCAGTGCCTTAGCTCGGCTATGCCAGGATATACGTAGCGAAAGCTAAAGCACAGCATGGTTAGCCTTGGTTAATTTTGATTGAAAGTACAGGTTAGTCTGGTTGTCTAGCTATGTTGGGGCGTTTAGCCAGTCGTTCGGCGAGCTGTTCGTCTGTTTCCTGGGCGATTGGTTACCTCGTCATCTCGTTCCGATGTCGATTCCAGGCCTGCTCCTGTTTATCAGAATTGTCGTCGTCCATACTGCCACCTCAACTGTGGTTGCGGCGCATGCGAGCTCTCCTTTCAATCCTCCGACATGTTATCAGGCATGCAACCCAGCTGTCGAAGCGAGCGGAGGCGAGCGCAACGACGCGGAACGCGGTGTGACGTCATACCAAACGGTGGCGGTCGAAGGCGCAGATTGCGCAGCGGGGGAACACCTGTGGCTTGGTGTTACTAGTGGCGCATGCGCAGTGGTGGCTAGGGAGCGAGAAAGACAGAAATATCCGCGGCGAGGCGCACGTTGTGATGTCACGTGCCTCATCAGAGCACCGCTACGGCGAAATCGCAAGTTCGTGGCCAGTAAAGCTTTCGCTTTAAAGTACGAAGATACAGGCAAGTAGACTTAACACATGAGGTCATGGAAACCGCCAGGGTAGGAAGGCTTAGCACTTGATGAATTTAGTGGCGGTTCTTCTGAAAGCTATAGCACCTCATGCGTGCAAAAGGTTCAAAGAAAGTAATCTGTTCTGCTTCGACAGGGTACTTGAGCTGGAGATGTTCGGAACCGTTGTAGTGGTTATATGTCTCGTGAAGTGGGAACAAAAGCACTACCGAACCTCTAAGCATTGACGGCGATCAAATGAGTGTGAGTGACTTCATCCATATATCTGGTTAAGATTGGTAAGTGACGCTGCCTACTTCCGGCGACTGCTTCGAATGCTCTTGTTTATCGAGAACGTGGCCCCCATAGTTTAGCTCATGCGTTGTAATGACGGTGAAATTGGTGCAGCGTTTCTATATAGCGTGCTTTATTGAGGGTGCCCAGCAAGTGCAGAAATTTTAGACACTCTGTGGTGACAGACATTTTGCGACAGCTATTATATCTCTTTTGTTCAAATTGCGGCAAACAATTTTCGATAACGTTAGCACACACACGGAAGCTGCTGAAATGAGGTCGGTCCCTGTTTAACGCATGTCCGCTGAGCTGGAAACCTGAAAGCAGCGCGTGTGTCATGTAACCTCACTACACCTTTTCTTCAAGAAAGTCCTTGGGTGGAGTTATAATGTGGAACGGCCACCAAATTCCCTTGGAAGTTTGGAGACGGATATCGTGAAACCCTGAGTCGGAATTCTGACGAAGTAGACATTGGGATCTGCCCTGTTCCGCTTCCGCAACAAGGGCATGCGCCCTTGAAGCATTATTTAAACAGTTAATTCACAAACTTGATCATAATATACGTATACTTATTTACTTGAGAAGGTTTACAATTAACCGCCTAAGTTCGCTCAGTAACAGGCAAAGCAGCGTCTCATTACGGCATTCCATTCCCACAATAGAAGCATCGATGATTGTAGTAGAATTTGCGATGTCAGCAGCGGCTAGCAAATTTTGACCTGCAAGAACAACCCGTTCCCTTCAAATCGCCTCACTTTAGTAACTGGTAACTTTCTTTGCAGAAACAAAGAATTAAGGGGTGGATATCCCGCGCTCACCCTTGTAGATGTACTTGGACGTGAGCCCCGCCTCAAGGACGTCGGCGACGTCGTCGTAACACGAGCTGCGTATTTTATCAAGCGTCCCCCCGTGAGCCGTGCCGTCAGCGTAGGGGACGAGCTGGCGCAGCGCGCTCCACGAAATCAGGCGCACCACGTCGACGCTCTCCAGTTCGGTGAGCAGGAATACCGTAAGCCTGCCTCCCAGTGGCTCGAGGACCAACTGGTCGTCCATGCGGTAGGCGTTTTCACTGTGGCGTTCGACCATAGCAGTCCATTGGTCTAGACGAAAAGAAGAAACCGCAAAATAGGTCGAGCGTCGCGATGCGACAGAATACTTTATAGGGTGCCCTAGGTAACTTAAGCCAAATAACAAAAAAAATATTAAAATGCGGCGTAGCCGCCCTCAAACAAGGTAATGCTGTTCGTCGTCTCTTGGAGTTACTCATAATTTTCTTTCATTCCGCCTAATTGGATAATTAGTCCAAATTAAATCATCAACTTGTCAAATATTATAATTAGATAAGAAGGCTCAACGAGAAAATTGCAGAGCAAGATGAAAAAGTCCCGACACAGCTTTCTGTTGTTCGATACCTGCTACATAAAAGTGTTCTTTACGAGCTGAGCGAAGCCCGCGAATAGACGCAAAGTGTCTCGAGTGGACAGTCGCGCGGCAATTGTAAGTGTATTTGCGGGCTTCTTTCACGCTTGGGAAAAAAACTTTTATGTAGCACGTATTAAGCAACAGAAAGCTGTATCGGAAGTTTTCCATCTTGCGCTACAATTTCTCGTTGCCATTTTTCATCTAATTATAATGCAGGAGAAGTTTATTAATGAATTAAGACTAAATATTTAATTAGGTGGAATGAAAAAAATATCCTGCGTATCTCCAAGCGACGGCGAACAATATTACCTTGGTTCTGTCCAGCTACGTGGCATTTGCATATTTTTAATGTTTGGCTCAAGTAAGGGGGACACCCTGTATAGAAGTAACGAAGAAAAAAAAACACCACATTAAGTTGCAAGAGCTGGGACGCAGTATAACTTAGTAACATTTGAGTGAGCTGGTGTTAAAAAATACAGCAACACCAACAACCTGAATGTACTGATGCGGTAGTTTGGTTCCAACATATAAATCATGTAAAGAAAAGAACAAGAATTGGCAATGAAACCGATAATCTCAATCGAAGCTTAACAATGTTCCATGTGGGGCGCAATCAGCCAGATCGTTCAAGAGCTAGGTGTTCGTCCGAAATAAAAAAAAAAAAAGGACGATCGTAGTGGACACCAAGAAATGCACGTGAAAGAAAGGCACGAGCAACTAGCACCTTGATTGACAAAAAAAAAAAGAAAGAACTTGAATAGACTCTTGGTTTCAAGGCGATCCAGATAAAAACTAAAAAGATAATAAAATAAAAATAAAAACAAGACACACAAAGAAAGAAAGGAACAGAAAAAAAAATGACCGTGCTACGTTTATTTCGCATGAACGCGAAGTTGCGTTTCATAGTTGGTATAAATCGCACACGACTCACAAGATAATACGCAAACTGAATTTCGTGTTCTTTGTGGGCGTGTCCTTGTCCACATCCTTGTCATATGGATGCAAATATATAGTTACCAGTTAGCGTATCACAACATTTGTTTTCGTGTTTTTTACTTCATGCATGTTTCGTTGTAACTGTGCTGCGCAGCTTGGCTTCCATATATCAGAACCACCTAGCCTACGCACGACCCTTTATCGTTTAAGTTATTCGGCTCGCAAGCGAAATTTATTGCAAAAGCTTCAACACATTCCAGGCTTAATTGTGTAACCACGCATTGAATATAACCGTAAGGGTCGGATTACATGGCGGTTAAAAAAGTAGTATAACTTGTTTTAAGAAACATAACTCAATACAAAGCGCTCACCAGTTGTTACGACATTGTTGAGATATTTCGGCACCTCTATAACACGAATAAGGTATTGGGAAACTTGCTTGTCATTTGCTGCTTTAAACTGGTCCAAGAGATAGTCCACAACTGCAAAGAAACAATGGAGATTATTGACAGAACAGTGGGTGCCTGTAGTTTTCGCTGCAATGAGTTACCTGCAACGTCCTCTGTTAAACCCTAGTTGCACATGCGATTGCATATTATGAGAGGTCTGTGAGTAAAATAATAAAGCACTGAATTCAGAATTTACATAATTAAGCTCATTTGATGACCAGTCAGGTTTTTGGCATGTGCATAAGCAAATCAACCAAACCCCCGTATAGGCTCTTGCGATCCCTCACAACACTTTTAGCATTCAAGGCACTTCTTTGCGCATTTAGGGCCTGGCTATTATATACGCTTCAGTGAACGAGCGCATTATTTTTGCAAGTTCTCTATGTGTTAAAGCTGAAGACATTACTCTTGTATCATGTTGGATGCAAAGTGGCACCAGGAGAATGATGATAAAGGACAGCTTTACCATTCGTAATCCAGTTGGTTTACCATGTTGCGGAAGGGTGGGGGGGGGGTAGATTTTCATAATTTAAGGGATATGTAACCTCTCTGTGTTTGATGAAAGTCGAAAGTGCGCTTATCGCGACTTTATGACATTATTCATATGCAATAAAGAAATTTGGTCATGCTACAGAATGCGTCCTGATCTTCGCCTCCCTTTTGGAAGCCCATGTGCTAACATTTTCAAGTAGCATTAAAATTCCCTTGTTTTACCGAAATTACGAGCGCCCTTTTTTAATATACCTCGTCGTCCTGGGGTATTTATCGTTCAATCCTGCAGTCATAAATCACTGAAAGTTATGAAGCAACAGCTTGAGAAATACCAAGTATTAAAAAAAAAAAGAACTTCGTCTGTGTCGAGCCCTCCAAGTTTCCCTAAGAACTGTCATGCTGCCAATGACGTGTGATAACGTGCGCCTATAATTGCAGAGTGAATTTCCGTTCGGTCGAATAAAGACAAGCTTCGAGTTTATTACAGTGGTGAATAACCATGTATTTCATCTGAGATGTGTCGTCTATATAAAATGGCTATTCGGGCTTATGGTGACACGAGTGCTCAGAAAGAGTTATTCGAGAGAAAATTTCGTGCACGTGCTACGCATACGGAAAAGTTCTTTTGTGCACCTTGTGGTTAGTCCACGATTATTTCACAGAGGGGCACATTGAGCTTCTTCAAGTGCAAGATAACATTAAAATGCCCCATAGGCGAAACTGCACTGGCGAAGAAGCGCTGGGACCGGCGGCGTGCTGAAGTTAACCTCGTTCACGGATACTCCTAAGCGAAAAAGCGTGTGCTGGCCTTATCGAAGGCACTAAACAAACACAGCGGTGAAATCAGGAAGAGCGAGTGGAAACGTCATGTATGCACAGTGACCTTCTTTAGCAGTGTCAGTAATAATTGGCTGGGTATGAATCAAACTTTCAATTAAAATAATGGTCTAGATGTCATGGTCGCACACAGGAATGGGAGCAGATGTTACGGGCTAGATATCCTGGCATAAGGCTGCTATTACTGTCTGGCATCTAGGCCAACGAACACAATGACAAAGCAACATATTATTGTGCCTCTAAGCATTTTGAAGTACATACGCTTCCTTTGATTACGCGAGAGAAGAACTTATATAAGTCGCGATACACTACCAACGTTCACACAACAAGGTGAGCACAAGAAAAAAAAAGAGAAGCACAGAGTTTTAGGATACAATGCCGAATGAAACAATGTTATAGACCATGCAATAGAATGACATATAAAGGTGTTGTAGTATAAAAAGACAGATATAAAAATATTTCACTATATATAGAAACCAAATATTATGAAATGTCAGGATGGATGTGAGTCTGACTTTCGGATGTTCTTTTCAGCAAACCTGGAGGTAGATATGTACACAGACATTTTTAACACGAAAACATTTTACGCCGGGGTCCACCATCAATTTCCTGTAAGATGTGACGCCGGCGCGAAGGTGTAAAGTACGGTCTCCCTTGACATGGATGATGCCGCCATCCAGGAGCGGTGAAGCTAATTATTGCACCATGACACTAACGAGTGCCGACAGTGAGCGCTTCGGTAGTCTCAGCGGCGCGGAGGCTCGTACGCAGTGTAGCCTGGTGTAGGCGGTGTAGACCTTCTGCTGAGGTGAAGACGCAATTTCCGCACATGGTTTGTCTTTCGCGTCCGATTAGCCTGTGACTCCTCGCCACCTACGGGGTGCAGCTTCAACATGCATCAGCAGTGCTTACACGTCGCCTGCTGCTTCGCTTGCGATGGCACCAAGGAAACTGCTGCGCTAAGCGGCTCAGAAAGGCAGTGACATCGATGGGCGAATCTCGCTTCAGTCCGGCGAGAGAGACGCCAGCGGGGAGCAGAATGCCTTAGTGCGTTTGCCGCGCACGCTGCGAACTCCACCACTCGCATTCCTGAAGCTGAGCGCGTCGCAACTCAAGTGGCTGCCCAATACACTACGGATTAGAATCGAAATGGTCGTACCTTCACCGAAGCGACTCGGCAGCAGGACACCGCTCGCAAAACAGTATGCAGCGCGGCGAGCAAACCTGCGACGCGGTCGCTGGCCCGAACACCACGCGCCTTTCGCTGTAGCGACCATGAGTTCACGAAGCATACATGCAACAGCTTCTATGAAGACACGTATCCCTTTCGCATTTTACCGATTCCTAAGAAAGAGGGATCAACCATATTCTTTAGACTCAGCCTCCATACAAATGCGGCCGTAGTGATCATAATTCGACATGTCGAATTCGTGCTTGTATGAAGCGCTACAGTCACAAAGCCTGGCAATGTAGTCTTTGGGGTGGTCGCCGCTTTTTTGTCGCCGGGGCATGATAAAATGTATTGAGTTCATTAACGGTGCACTATAAATGTAGGATGTCTGTCAGTTCGTTGAGTTCAGGCTTGAACGAAGCGACATGCTCTGCGGCTTCAGATACGGGAGAACAAGAAAGTTTGTCAGCATGTTACGCTCCTGTAACACGTGAAGGCGAAAGCCTGCTGCACACGTGGTAATGCATTAAGTTATAAGATCGGAAGGGTCAGGCTTCTTGCAAGACATAACTAGCCCCAGTGTCCAATAAACACATGGCGCTGTAGGTCGGCCTGCTCAACGACACATGCGAGCACTTATTGTACTACCTAAATCTTTCTTTCTTTCTTTCTTTCTTTCTTTCTTTCTTTCTTTCTTTCTTTCTTTCTTTCTTTCTTTCTTTCTTTCTTTCTTTCTTTCTTTCTTTCTTTCTTTCTTTCTTTCATTCCTTCGCTCATATTCAGGCATTGCATCTTTGCTTGCTTACGAGAGTATGAGCCATTCCTGATGAAATTCGTCCTTCACTGGAATAGACGCCGCTTTTTTCGTGTATGAGCCATTGCAACGAGCCTTGACATCGCCTTAACTTCGCCTTAAAAACTGTAGAGGTGTAATAATGACCTTCACTTACGTCATGGTTCTAAAACCGCTGAAGAATCATCGGTTTTATTCTGGCCCACATTTGTGAGCCTAGCCCTTTCATAAATTTGCGTCTATCGCGGTGCTAAATTCCGGAAGTATGCAAGGTGCCCATGTTTATTTTACTTGTTTCCTCTTCCACAAAGCTTAGCGTTCTAACCTGTTGCACGTCTTACCTTTGGTTTCTGTCGTGGTGACGTTTTCTTTAATCTCTTCAATAGAGGACAAATCTTCATTGGGCAAGAGAAATCGCAGCTGCTTCTCGACGAAGCTCTCGTACGTATTGTTGGTGACACGTTCCTGACGCTGCCGGTACCAGTCACTTTCTACATCACTAAAAGTCATCTGAAAAGCAAAGACACGAAGTCATAACAATTATGTGCGAGACGGGAAGTTGGTCGACCGCAACAGGAAGACAACTTTAAATGCTATGTTGGCCGGATTACCAACCTATAGGTAAGATGGTAGCGAAGCTTCCATAGAAACCCACATGTTTACCGTGTTCACCCCCACATTTCACCGTGTCGCAAGTGTTGCCAGCTATGTGGCGGAAGGCAAACTTTTGTAAAGGAAAAAAATAAACAGTTAGTGTGACATTACAACCGCGAGTGGAAGCTGTTTTCATCTTAAGCGCCCTACATGCGAATATTATAATTCATTTAGGGTCCAAAATTAGGTCCCCTACATGAAGTGTTTCTGTTATCAAAACTTGCGCCTCACACCACCTTACGTGCTGGCGCATACTTAAACGTGCTTGTGCATGTTCCTCAAGAACGCGAGAGGATAAGGTGGGAATGTATTCTATGCTAGAGAAGTTTTTAGGTCAGTTTACATTTATGAGCACAGAGTTATACACCAAATATACACGATGAAACCAAATATTTCTTTCAATACTGACCAAACGGTGTATGACCAAAGCACTTCCGCCCTTTAGCAATCTACAGTAAAAATATTCGTAGAAACTTGAAACATGCGCAATTCTGTGGAACTCTACACGCAACATGAAGAAAACTTGGGCGAGTTGGCACAACTGCGTTTTGTATCAACAACGCAAAAATACAAAATCACAAGAAATGAAGAAGGGAAGCGTCTGTCGCGCTTCGGCTTGTGTGTTTTCTTTTTTTTTTTTGCGCTCCTAAGAGAACGAACACTACACGTACTAACCCGACAGTTATCATACCGAACGATGTTCCGCCGTATTGGTATCTGGAAAGCACTTTCACTTACCAGTTCTGCGGCCTGTGTTGTGAGCTCAAAACTTGTAAAGACAAGTGAACAAACACGACACCGAGTTCCTTCCCGTATACCGCACAATTTTGATCGTCACGGTAGAGGGCACAGCGCGGAAAACGCAGCAGCGCGCGGATGCGCGATAACGAATAGCCTGCAGCGAAATCCTAATTTGTTAACACGGACGGTGCGCGACATGAGGTGCCATTTGACGACTACATGATACGCGTTGAACAAACATGCAAAGAGGAAGAAAAAAAATACGGTCGCCAAAAACAGCTGCACTAAAGTGAGCAATGCCATTCCGCCACAGTAAAAAAAAAAGAAAGAAGAAAGAAAACACTTTCTGTGCACAGGCTTGGGCAGGTCCGCTATTTCGTGTGGCAGAGGCACTGGTGTAAAGGCGTCGCTAAGAACAAGCTAACACCGCCTTGTTAAACACAGATAACATGCATTTGCGTTTTCCTAAACGCGACGGTTGTCTTATGTGAATTAGAGCTTTATTTCGCAAACTTTTCAATAATAATTATAAAAAATGTCATTTGCAGGCAGTTTCGTCTCGCTTTTGCTTGTCCCATGCCACCATCTCATTGCGCACACCCCCTCAATCCCCCCTACTCCACAACTACCCTCCATCTATCTATGTAAAACCATGAAGCGAAAAAGATTCGGACATTACGACGTGCGCTGAGAAGTTGTCTCGCAGTTGGCAAATCGTCGTGACGCCACCGTGCACATGCACTCCTACGAGCCCCCCCCCCTCTCCCTAAATAGAAAAGAAAATAAAGAAAGGAAGGAAGGAAAGTTAACGAAGCTTTCTTGCTGTGTACCATTGTGCGTGCCATCACGGTGGAAAGAGCACAATCTATCATTTCGATCATTTCCCCAAAGAAGCAGACGAAGAGCATCGGCGACTGTCATAGATCAAAAGCTTGCGCACTGGGAAAGCGGTGACTGACACTATGCTATTTTTTAAGCACTTCACCCTGGACAATTTCGCTCCCTACTTGAAGAACATTAATTTTTCATATATATTCTAAATTTCATGTGGACTTTTCAAACTTCGGTGTGTACCTTCATTCAGGCAGGCGATTTGTTAAATTAAGCGATATACCCTGATCCTTAATTTGGTTTTGCCAGTATAGTTTTGTGCCCGATCCTTAATGTTAATAATAATATTTGGGGTTTTACGTGCCAAAACCACTTTCTGATTATGAGGCACGCCGCAGTGAAGGACTCCGGAAATTTTGACCACCTGGGGTTCTTTAACGTGCACCTAAATCTAAGCACACGGGTGTTTTCGCATTTCGCCCCCATCGAAATGCGGCCGCCGTGGCCGGGATTCGATCCCGCGGCCTCGTGCTCAGCAGCCCAACACCATAGCCACTGAGCAACCACGGCGGGTCTTAATGTTACTAATGCTTTACACAGCAGGAATATTCTCGCTAGCGCGTTTTTTTTTTCACTGGCACGGTAGCAGTGATCAATAAGTAGCTACGGGGAGGTCGCAAGTAGCTCATGATACAAGGTTAAGCTGCGAGGTGAAATATTATTTTCGTAAGATACTTTAGTATTGCGGTGTAAGCAGAAGATGCTGCTTTCTCGCCCAACATGGCGAATCGCTAGTTTCCTTGCTCGCAAGACGTTTAGGAGCAAATTAAAGATAGCGCTCGTTCTAGCTTTGGAGAATTGGACCTGCGGACCACCATCCCGCTAGTCTGCGTTTAGACATCGTGCACGCAAATAAATTTCGTTACAACTAGTTAGATTGGTTTCCAAGTCATGCATTTACATTAACAGAAAACGGCGTTGCTCAAAATAAACGATCGCTAAATTTGAGACACCCCTTAGAAGAAACGCATTTTGGTCCGATTGATTAACATTTAATTTTTTTTTAACTTTTTTAAGTTCTCATATTTCACGGCGTTATGGGGGCTGGCCAAGGGAGCCGGACATTTCAACGCGCAGCGCAAGTGTTTTCGCGGTAACGTCTCTGAAATACTCGAGACCAATCGATATAAGGGGATCAACAGCGAGGACCCAATCCGCGTTCGTCGAAATACCTTTAATTTGGCAACAGAATCGTGAAACTTGAGCACAGCGCTAGGCGAAAATGCCGCCGTGACCTTGGATATCGTAGCCATCCTTGTTTATGTGATGAGTGCTGCCAGCAATGCTAACGGATTCTGGAGTTGCGAACAGAGGTGTCTTTGTTGGGGGGTTACGTCATAGTGAAAGAAACTTATTGTTCTTGCGGAGAAACAATTTCCTTTGCGTGGACCATTCTCGGGGGTCGTCAGTATGCGGGAAATTTTTGCACTCCCTTTAACGTGTGTTCGGTAGTATATGGCGAGACGACAGAAAAAAAAAAAAAACTGCTTTTCTCACCTCGTGCGGGTAGTCGAGCCTGGAGCCAGCGACCTCACTGATAGACACTATGGCCGGTAAATTCCAGGCCAAGCTGAGCTGAACCATGGCGTCTAGCGGGTCGCGCGAAGGATCCGCCTCCGCGATGTTGAGCCCGAGCCCGAAAAGGAAGCCGCGCAGATCCTCGGCTTCCGACCGGTTTTTGGAGTAGAGCGACACGCACGCCCGGTACGTGGCCACGGCCTTTTCGAAAGCGCTCTGGCCTCTATCAGGAACGTCTGCAGCGGTCACCATGGCCATGACCTTGGCGTGCACATCGTCGCTCATCTGCGACCGACAAAAAGATGGTGGCGTCGGAAAAGAACGATTGAGTTCTAGTGCCACGCTCCGTAGTTTATCGTGCGTTACACGTTGCAGTGCTGTTCTCCAATATTTCGGCGAAAGAGTCGCCTTCGTAGGCCTCTTGACTGTCCGTGGTGGTATGCTGTGACGTCACGAGTTCGCATACCGAGGGAAGCGGCCGCATTTCCATGAGGGTGCAATATAAATGTTCCTGCAACGCTCTAGGCGGGCCAGCTTATGAAACGAAACGTGGTGACATGTCTACTACACAGTTACTGCTGCCACAAGCTAGACGCCTAGTTTGGTGCCAACCCTGCAAATGCAGCTCAACGAAAGTCGACAACCCAAAAGCACCTCGCCTCCCATCGCTTAACAACTTTGAGCGTCTTGTATGCAGCACGCATGGTTCCTTTATCTGTAAGTATGCCTTCACAACCGTAGCTTTTCGTGGACGCAGCTACAGCTTTATAAAAAACCGGAGAGATAACTTTTCACCAACGTAAGTCACAGGCATAGGTGTTCGTCAACAACAAGGAACCAGCATGCGTCCAGAAATAGTAGAATCTGATCGTATTTATTATTATTATATGGTAAATGCACGATGCCTTTCAATTATGTACACGCTCTTCAGTGGAACGCTCAACTACACCCGTAAAGAACGTTCGTTATTAGAAAAACGTGGTCGGCTAAAGACTCTCCTCACAATGAATTCCCATCACCAACTCCTCATTTTGTGGGAAGAATGATCAGAGCGGGATAGAAGGAATGTTCTTGATTAAATGTTTTCAGTTTTCATAAAATTGGTTAATTTATGAATTTAATAACAATCCAAGGATTGAGTTTGCCCCTTAACTTGGACTTCTGTTACATAGAAAAAATGAAATAGGACTTCACCCCTACCTGTAAAATTCACTTAGGGCACTCAAATCGGGCAAAATTTCCGTCACAAACTCGCGAAGAATACACAAAAAGAAAAAAGAACAATTAGGAATAGCACTTATGCGAAACTAGCGTACACAAGATAACAATGACATAAGCACTAGGCTACTATATAGCCGAGTGTTTCCTTTTAAAAGAACCTACAGAAATAAAAAAAAAAGACACGCAGAAGCTCCTCTTGTAGTTGTCTAAGTATGTGTAAGCATTGTGCCGCTTACTCATCTCCACCCAGCCATGTGCCATTATCAACGTTATGGAAATTGATCCAACCAGTATAAATCCTCATCAACCCTCATCGGTCGTTATCAACGTTATCGAACATTCGCTTATCAAGTTCAATACCGAACATGAACTGGTCGTGGGTTCGAGTGCCTTTCGGCACTCAAACCCACGACCATTGGTGTTAATTAAGGTTAAGCTAATTAACCACCGTTAATTAAGCGAAAGTTAATTAACACACTCGAACCCTCTACCTTTAGTGGGAGTCGAACCCACGGCCTTTGGCGTCAATTAAGGCGAATTATGGTTAACTTAGCGAAGCTGTTGCAAATGCACCACTACAACTGCTGAGTGGAGTATGCAATGCTTTATTGATGGTTCCGATGCTTGTTTCGAATTTGTTCTTTATTGGAACGTGCGCGGTTCTGTGTGTTGTGTGGGCGATATCAATGAATGTCTGCACCGTTCGCTTCACTTTGCTGAGCGTGTGTAGCCTCTGCCTTATGTGGTATAAGCCATTGCTTACGAGGGTATGAGCCATTTATTGCCTTATGTGACGGACAAATTTCTCATTGGGTAGGCATATAAATGCATACGCATTTAAAGAATTGCTTGTGGCAGATAACATATTTCTAGACATTGAGCTGAATTGCTCAAGGAAGCGGATATCGCTTTCACAAAAAATTGAAATTTTTATCAAATAATTAGGCAAAATACTAATCAACCTTTTAATTTGTTACTTTATGGCACATATTCAAATTTGCAAATTGTAGCCGGTGAATTCGCAAGATGTGTCCACTTCTAAAAAAAATTTTCAGGATGACAGCAGCCGCCATATAATATTTCCCAAAGTGTGCGACCAAGTATATGGGCATTCAAGTTACTTTTGTGCTTCAGTGCATAAAATGGTGGTTTCTACAATTTGTAAGTTGAACAATGGTGAATTTTTATTGCAGATTTCACTGCACATGTATCCGAAACCTGCGTGATCCGCACAAGCTTTTCCAAATGGTCATGCCTTTCAAGCTCACCGGCTACAATACCTAAAATTCATTTTCACTGTTACTTCAACACTTTGTGCATTGTGTGCATTCACAATATGTGCATTCCACAATACTAGCATTTTCCTAATCTCGTCAAGGTTTCTCTAACGAGAGCATTTTTACGTTTGGCATGGGCTTGAATAGAAAAATCGGCATCTTTCGACCAATCTAGGGGTCGAAAATACTGATTGCTACATGTGACGCGCTTATTTTTGTCAAATGACTAAATTCGATGGAAGACTTCCTTTATAGAGCGAAACTGTATATGGCTAGCCAATTCGTCCGTCCGTCCGTCGCCTGTACGCCGAAAAGTCCGCTGGCGCAACCCCATGCGCATGCGAGAGAAAAAAAGTAAGAGAAAGAGAGGCGAGTGATTGGCTGCGCCAGTAGTGACGTCGTTGCTCTCCGTCGCAACTGAGCGCGCGCGCAGCACTTTCTCTAGGACGCCGAAATAGGTAACCCACGCGTCATACGTACACCTGAGGAGCAGGCAGCTTTTGATCAGCAACGCCACGAGCACAATCAGGAACGAGCTCATTTTCGCCGTGCCGCTGCTTTAGCCCGGGTACAAGAACACGCTCGGGCAGCCGGGATCAAGCAGCAACTGCGTACCGAGGATCCAGCAGCCTACCAAGCCATCGTTTAATGAAGTGCCAGAATTAACCCAGTGATAAACACTCGGACCGCATGTTTCAGCTTCGCTGGTTAACCATCGGGACAGAGCGCTTGGGCGGTGATTTTTTTTTTTAGTACAGCTGAAGCATTCGCGCTTGCCTGTGACATCCTCTCCTTCTTCAGTGGCGCTGCGCAGGTGAAACTGAAGAAGTCACGGCACGGATCGGCCGACCTGTTGACAGTGGACTCTAGGAACAGTCGCAGCTTCCGACATCCCTCGGTGTCGCATTCCTTGCGGCGGATCGCCTCGTTCGGTTGCACGTGCTTCACCGAAATAGAGAAAGATCGATACCGTGTTGTACAGTGTTTTAAGGATCTAAAGGAAAGGAAATGTCAAAAAAAGCGGGGCCACGTCATGCGACCATGCCGAACTTCAATCTGTCTACATCAAATTTCTCTATTAGGATGCGCACTTTGACGTTTCGAGAAGTGGTATTCCGAAGCATATTTGATCAATAATCATAGCCGTAGTTTCCAGAAAGGACCTTACGCTAGTTTTTTTTTTTATTTCACGCCACCAAATAGGTGTCTATCCAAAACTGTGGGATAATATTATTACGATATCATCGAGCGATGCTCAAGAGACGAGCCGAAGCGAGAACGACGAAGAAGTTGGTCGGTGTCCTTGGCACGAGCGAAAGTCAGCCTGGCTGCCTGGCTCCAGTGTAAATAGCGTGTAAATAGCATCTTCCGTCTGTGTCTTTCCACACGTAACATTTCTGGTGAAGGTGCTGGGTATTACAAGCAGCTGTTAGCTGATTCTCCGAAAACTTGTTCTTTTTTTCATCAAGAATGTTCGTTGCTTTCACATGGAATCCTTCTATAAAGTGCTTGTTTTGCTGCGATCTTGTTAGGCCGTTTGGTAGCCGACCTTTTATTTGCTCAACGTAAAGTAGAACCAAAAGAACATACTTTGAAATATGGTAAGCGATACTACATGGTGTGTCATCATCCCTCCCGGGTTATTAGGCTGTATTGGGGATCATCCCGCCAGTTTTAAGGCAGTTCTTTAAGAAATGATCCTCGCAAAAGAAAGCACAGAACGTGAGTATGGAACGAAAATGCAGCTTTCACAATTATGGCGCCAATTATCATCTTTAATTTTTTTTGCTCATACGAATAAAAGAGCTGACCCAAATCGTGCTGATACTTTGCGAGACAGTCAAAGAAGCATGTTTTACAATTGCTGAATTATTTTGAATGACAACCACGAGGCAGATACTTTCGAAAGCAACACGCCTAATAATATTTGGGGTTTTACGTGCCAAAACCACTTTCTGATTATGAGGCACGCCGTAGTGGAGGACTCCGGAAATTTTGACCACCTGGGGTTCTTTAACGTGCACCTAAATCTAAGCACACGGGTGTTTTCGCATTTCGCCCCCAACGAAATGCGGCCGCCGTGGCCGGGAAGCAACACGCCTAGACCCCATTTTTTTAACAAGGCAGATATAGCAATGACACAAAACAGATTAATACTTTTTCTTTACGTTAGAGGCGGAACAGACGCAATGCGCAAAGGACGGAAGATCAATGAAGTTTACTACAAATAACCAAATCGTCGACGCGCCAGTACAGCATTTAGACAAGATTACTGAGGTTATTGCGAGATTGTATTACTCACAGTCAGCTCACAACCCATCCCTGGGGAGTATCTCCAAGAGCAAGTACTCTATTGTATGCTCAAACCTAACATTTATTATCTGTTGTTGTCGTGACAAGCCGGAAAAAAGTAAGATCAGAATGGAGATGACGACATTCAGAAATGAGAAGAGAATGGACATCACGACGGTGAGATGGCGATGCCTAACGTTCTTTCCGGAAGGCTAGATTACCAGGTATAGCAAGTTCTCCAGTAGTTATATTCCAGAGGTTGTAGTTATAAGCAGCGAACAGCTAAGAAATCAGAAGGCAGCAGTGTGCAGTTTTCTTTCTTTTTTAGTGTACTAATCTGTTTGTTTACAAGGATGCCACCTTTCATACAATTTGGCGCTGTCTACAAGAGTGTATGAATATATATTTTTTTAATAATAATAGTTGTAGTACTAGCAACAGCACGCCAAGACCAGTTTGCCATATACCATACTTTATAAGCCAACAGTATTCCGTAACCACTTCATTTGATGAAACCGTTTCTTATCAAGTTTTCAAAAAAAAAAAACGTGCATATATTTATTATCACCCTAAAACTAGCCTAATGCCACGTCCTTTGCTTTTTCTGTCACACAACCGTCGTGTCTGTTTCAGAATTTCTCTTTTCATTGCAGCTTAAGGTTGTGCATGGTGCTGCTATCTGACAATTCCACGGCATCTGTCAGAGGCGAATACTTTGCATTTCTTTTCTTTTTCGCCGCTAGCTTTCTAATTTATACTATCTAGTCACCGCGCACCTATTTTTGCAACGTCTGTACAGCTTTTGTTTCTCTTGAGTCATTGCTGCTGAGCTGTGTGAAAAACGGGGAAAGCGGGAGGGCTATGTAACGCGAGCCGAGTCAGACTTTCAGACCCCCTACGCTGGTCCAAACAGGCAACGATGAATGAACGCAGTCTGAATTAAGATCACCCGAAATAATTTCGAATTTCGATCACCTGAATAATTCGAACCCGCGGTTGGTTGGAACGTTTTGCGGGACCAGCGCTTATTCGATAATAATAATAATATTTGGGGTTTTACGTGCCAAAACCACTTTCTGATTATGATGCACGCCGTAGTGCAGGACTCCGGAAATTTCGACCACCTGGGGTTCTTTAACGTGCACCTAAATCTAAGCACACGGGTGTTTTCGCATTTCGCCCCCATCGAAATGCGGCCGCCGTGGCCGGGATTCGATCCCGCGACCTCGTGCTCAGCAGCCCAACACCATAGCCACTGAGCAACCACGGCGGCAGCGCTTATTCGAAGTTACGGGAGCGCATCAACGCGAAAAACGCCGACTTCGCGCTCGGATGCGCCTATTTACCTTCGGTTGGAAGTAAAAGAAAGCCACTATGCCCACGCTGGCGATGAGCACTATGGTGGCGAAAGCCTGCAGTCGCCTTACGGGCACTCCGAACACCGCCGCTTCCGGCGGCACGTCGGCGGGGCTGCCTTCATCTCCTTCCTGTCAACTCGCAGATGAAGGCGGGAAAGTGCAAGAAAAAGACAAAAAAAAAAAAACTTAAGCAACGCAAGCAAATTAAACAAACAAGCAAAGCAAAAGCAAACAAAACGTGTTAGACTGGAAGCATCAATGTTGAAACACCTGCGTGGAGCGTTTGCCGATATAGGATAGTCCATATTGAATAAAAACACTTGAAAGGGAAAGATGGCAGTGCCTTGCGATTCCGGAAGCAACAATGCTTGGTTTCAGAAATTGCCACCAACGTATAACGGGGCTTTATAAGTAATCATTCGCCTAAGAAGTGTAAATGATTCATCACTATCATCATCATTATCATCATTAGTTAATTTGTATGTCCCCAGAAGGACATAAATGAAATTCAGCATAGGACACGCACGCACGCACGCACGCAATCAATCAAACAAACAAACAAACAATCAAGCAAGCAAGCAAGTAAACAAACAAGCGAACAAAAAGAGGAGTTCAGTTGATAGTGCAACGCCCCGCCACTATGTGAACCCTGCGGAGCTTTGAGATCTGATAAAAAGTGAGAAATAAAATTTTTAATCCAGCTGCAGCCTTCTCAGTTAATGTGCCCCGTTTTCCAGCTAAGCAATATTGACAAGCCTACAAACGAGCCCTTTATATGTCTGGCTTCAGTCGTATTCGTGCATGCATTCGCGCAAAGGGCAGCACGGTCAACGTCTCCGTCTGTAAAACCCTTTGAAGAGCAGTACATACGGATAACTGAACGAGGCAAAAAAAACAGGTGCGTGGCAGTAGATCATGCGAGATTGTGTTTCGCTTTTTGATTAGCTCGGTTCTTTTACCTAATATCAAGAAATAAACGTTTGTCCACCTAAGCAAAACTTTTCTACCAGACAACTTCTGACTGCCATATTCTGGAAGATTATAAAAGAATTGAATGCGGGTTTTATTTCAATACTCGTGCTAAACCTCAAATATGCGACATGTTATGGAAAGACAAACTTAGTAGTAGGTCGTGAATTCGAAAACAACACAAGCGAACTGAAAAAAAAAGCTCACAGCACAACTAGAAAAGATCATCATTATACAAACGCAGGACATTTATCACTCTGTGGAGAGTTGTTTCTTAATTACAAAATTGTGAAAGTTAATGAAATCAGTACGGGGCTGAGATATCCCTGAATATTGTGCTGCAGTTACGATGTTGTAAGGCTCTGCACTAATACTAACTTAAGATACTCAAACGCGGTATACCAGGGACGGCAACAAACAATCGTAGAGACAAGCACACGAAAGAAAACGCACTCTTTACATAAAACCTAAAAGGGTGGAATACATTTTCGCAGCTATCCACAATCGTTCTGCTGAGTGAATGCTTTTCGTTTTGCAGTTGATGCCTCCGGATTAAAAGGGCACTGGTGCGCTGGCTGTCTGACAACGTCTGGATGTCTGGCGGAAATAAGGTTGCTGCAGCAGTTGCTGTTCGACTGAGTCTGCCTTTTTTTTATACTCGCCATAACAAACTCAACGTACCAAATATTGACGCCTATGGTACCCTTTTCACCCTCATGATATAAATGATTCTAGCTTGCGGTTTCGTTGGGGATAAAAAATTACGGACCGCAGGTGTTGAGAATGCCGAAATATGATATTCAAGAAGTTACCACCAGTCTGAAAGGCAACATCAAAAATTTGTAACGTCGCTTTTGAAATGAATGCATGGAATTTTTCTGTCGTGACGGTGGAGAAATGCCGGTATCGACAAGTGTGTGTTCGCAGCGCGGCGTATCACTCCGCTGTTCAATCAAAGTCCGAAGTATGCCCGCAAATTACTGCATTTGTTGGTCTAACTCCAATACCTGATCACCAAGGGGCGTCAATAAAGCGAATATTTAAACTTACCTTCTCCTGTTCCTCAGCAGCATATTGAGCATGCTCCTTATCCATTGCCATGTTGGTTGGTCTGTTGGCTGGTTGATTTCCCTACTCGAGTGGCTCATACCCATTATGCCATCGGTTTCGTTGTCTTCTTTTTAAGTAATTTATAACAGGGCAGGTTGCGATGCGACGTATTCATCAGAAATTAGCTTGAAGGTGTTCATATCTGGATGGAAAACCTTTTATGAAATAGAAATTATTACATGAAGCCTTGCATGATTTAAAGCGCTACCTTTTGTTACGTTTCGCCTACGACGCGCGGTTTAGCCGGCGCAACTGCAACAAAGCGGCAGACATTTTGGCCCGTTCGGCGTCGCCGCTACGCTCCCCGCCAAGCGCGTCCAGGCATGTTCCGATGCCACGTGCCTTCATGTGCGTGTGTGAGTGTATGTGCCATTGTGCCCGACCAGAGGCGCTACGAGAGTAGAAGTCACCTTCTCCTCCCAGCCATTGTGCCCGACCAGAGGCGCTACGAGAGTAGAAGTCTCCTTCTCCTCCCAGCCATTGTGCCCGACCGAAGGCGCTACGAGAGTAGAAGTCTCCTTCTCCTCCCAGCCATTGTGCCCGACCGAAGGCGCTACGAGAGTAGGAGTTACCTTCTCCTCCCAGTCTTTGTGCCCGACCGGCGGCGCTACGACAGTATGCGTCACCTTATCTCATTGTACAATCACGTGCTCGTCTATTGAGGGGTTCCTTCTTGCCCTCAACTGCGAGAGTATAAAAGCAGCTGCCCCCGGACGCCAAAAGGAGGGCTCCGATTTCTTCTGTTGAGTAAAGTGCTCTCCCGTCTCTCTACTTCGGTCAACCTGACCGCCAACTCTTTGCGATGTTAAAATACCGCCAACTCTTTGCGATGTTAAAATAAACAAGTTGTTTTGTTGTTACCAGTCGACTCATGCTTTGCCGGGACCTTCGGATGCTTCCAGTTGTACCCCAGGCCGCCAGGCCAACGCTACCCTTGGGGCTTGCGACCCAGGTACAACCACGGGCGTCAGCGCCGAGTTCCCAACAGATCGTACCATCGGTGCGACCACAACAACCGTTGCCATCGGTGGGATTCAAATACTTTTCTTAGCTCGTTGCTCAGTTTCATGCAAGACAAATGAGCGAGAGAGGTGCCGGAAGGTGCTTCCGTTGCTCAGAAATAACTTTTTGCAGACGTCACGGAAACCAACTGAAGGTGGCATGCCATGGTCGTCATATAATCGCCGTCATACAATCGTCGTCCCGCCGTCATCGTCCTACACTCGTCATCCTATTGTCCTCGTGCCGTTGTCGCAAGACAGTCGCCGTTATGCCATCGTCATAATTTCAGAATTTTCATTTTCTCGTCGTCGCACATCCGTCATTATGCATGCGATGTCGTACCATCGTCGCAATGCCGTTGTGGTCGTGTGAGCGTCGTCGCTCCAGCTTCGTAATATATTCTCGTCATACCGTCGTCGTCGTATCGTCGTCGTGCCGTCGTCGTGCCGTCGTCGTGCAATCCGTTGGCATCCCATTGTCTTCAAGCCATCGCCCTCACGCTGTCGCCGCCATGCCATCGCCGTCATTTCAGGACTCCTTATAGCGTCGTCCCGTCTTCGTTTATGTGGCTCCTGCTGCGCCAGTGTGTGCTTAGAACGCCGGCGAGGACTCGAGCATCGGAGCGTATATAATATTTTAAACGAGAAGGCTATGACGCATTTTTCTTACACTGAAAAGTTATGGAAGAAGCAAGACCTTCAGGAACCCATGCGATATGCCGAGTTTGAGACCGGCAGCGAAAACGCCTAGCTCACACCATAGCGAACGCTTAGCGGTTCGCTTTACACACTCGTAACCGTTATCTTAATTTTCCTTTCTTTTTAAGTTGCACATTTCTGTGTAAACGATAGTTTGTCGAAAAGTGTCAAGTTGGGCGGTCCTGCACTGCGTTCTTTCTGTCAGGAGATTATGCGATGGGGATTCTCTCTCAGGCCAGGTGCGGCGTAACTCGTTGTTTTGTTTGTTTTCTATTGTTTCCCATTTACTGAAAACGCATATCCACTATGAGGGACTGGCCAAAGCTCGCACAAGCTTAGATAAAGGCATTTACTATTCACAAGAAAACTGCAGAAACATTTTGCTGTGTTGGTGATGATGATGATGATGATGATGATGATGATGATGATGATGATGATGATCTTTAATTAGATGGCCCGTGTACTCACAGTTGGAAATGGGCCAGGAAGTCAGTCAAGATGAATGAGTGGTAACATTTAAAAAATACGAACAAGATTCATTCAACGATTCAGACTCGTGAAAAATCTCCTTCTTATTCTCCTCCTCCTCCTCCTCCTCCTCCTTCTTCTTCTTCTTCTTCTTCTTCTTGATATTGCTATAACGAATATTCTTATTATTACATTAGAATACTTAGACACCGCGTACAATAGAAATAAAACTGGCTAGCAATAGCCCCCGGAAAAGGGCACCATGCATACAGCCTTAAGGAGAAGGGAAAGGCACTGTACACACGTCACATGCAAACATAGAAGGATTACTACGACAATAATGTGTTGTGGTTTAAAACAATGCCACCGGAGTGTTGATCATCGTGTATCAGCATAGACCTACATACCATAAAGCTCGTCGTGAAGCACAAAGCTTATCATAAACGATAAAGATGTATATGAGGCGCCGTTCACCAGCATCTGGGAGTACTAATGCCCGTGGCGTGCGGCATGGTTTGGGATTTGGTGCGCGTTTCCGTAATGCCCAGCTGGCACAGCTAGCCTAGCTTCGCAGAAACATTAAACCTTGGCTCTTTGCATTGTCTTGATGTAGTTCTTGAGGGCCAGGGCAAAGTCCGAAAACCCAGGGCCCCTGCAACAGGAAAGCACCAATAACCCAACAATTTCGCTTGTTCATTTCAGTTCTAAAAGGAGTATCATAGTTCTCCTGTGGGGCCGAATTCACGCTCGAAACTTTCTAGCAACGAGAACAAAATAACACGTGTCCACACGATAGGCGGTTAGCGAAGACAAGCCTGTAATGTTCTACATGCGTACATGCTGATGCAACATCAAAGGCAACCTGTATTCTGCGTTCAAAGAGTGACCCCTGCAAATAATCAAGTGTAAACATCGCTTGCTGTAGTTTGTTGCATAATTCTTGTCTTGAAGAATCTCCGCGCAAATCTCTCTTTATTTGAGTGCAGGAACACGGAAACTTGCCGGTTCTAAACTAAAAGGCTGACATTCTTTTCATATTGACGAGTCGTGTAGACGCCTCGTCCATCAACAATATGGTATGCTGTAGATGTTGTATGTGGCGAAACTATGTAGATTGGTATCGAATCCAGTAAAAGCGTAAGAAGTGGCATAGTCTGCAGAGTGCCTAGCCTGCAAAGCCAAAGCCTGCAAAGTCTGCAAATTCTTCGACCTTGCAACAGTTGGTGCATCACATCAACGGATGTGGAAGCGGTACCTTGTTAATTAACTGCGTTTAAGCTGATAAAGATACTTTCGTTATGACAAAAAAAAGACTGCCTTCCTTTTACTCCTCGACTCTATTTTTTAATAGCCAGCTGGGCTCTTGGCGAAGACACAACAACGGGCTCAAGCAGCGTGCGCGGGATGTTGCCTTTAGTTGCCGTATTGGGAGACAAATTCGTCCCAATACCACATTGTTCGAGGCCGGATTAGGTCATCTGAGAACTGCGAGCTAAAGCGCAAATTTGCTCGTGCAACTATCCGCGCCCAGTGCGCGTAAACATCAGAAAAACCTACGCGATTCGCTTATTGGAATATTGTTGCATCACCCAGAGCTACATGTTAACCTAGTTATGCAGATTGAGGCATTTGATATTTATGCGAGTGAGCCCACTGTGCAGAGTTTACTGTTAGAAATAGATTTTCTTTGTTTTTTGTATCTGCCATTCCGAAGCGCTTTAAGACTGGGAACTTCTCAAGCTCTCTGTGAATCTTTTCTTCTTCACAGGCCCCTCTGTCTATATTTCTTATGTAGCAAAAATAAACATTGATTGATTGATTGATTGCTTGATTGGGTGTCTGAGTGAGCGAGTGAGTGATTGAATGAATGATTGAATGAATGATATAATGATCGACTTAAATACTGGGGGGAGCAAAGGAAAGGAAAGCGGAAATTAAGGAAATATTATTTATATCTTAATTTAGGTTTGCGCATAAAATTATGTAAAGATTGGACGGCTTGTTAAACGAATCACGATTCTGGAGCGCTCAGACAACAACTAGTTGGAACGTAGAAAGTACGAACACAATTTATAGGACCTGCCCTGACTCCATTTCATTCAATTTGGCAGCTTAATGCTTCCTGTTCCCAAATGGCCAAGCGCAGATGCTGATAAATACCTGCAAGTACAGTCTGGTGGCAAATCACGAAGTCACATTATCTTTGCGGCAAAGGAAAGAGAAACAACAACAACAACAACAAAAAGACCCCGGATATATACTTCAGCAGCACGGCCCGTAATCGAAAAAGCTTTATTTGCAAGTGCCCTTTGTTATTGGCCGGCCACCTTTACTAACATTATCGCATTATCTTCAGCATAAGGATTGGCTGGAATGTGCTCTTACGAACAATCGCAGCGTAAGAGACTTTTGTGACTATGGGTACTGGCGTGTATTACATTTGCAAAGAAAATAGAGCTGGCCTTTATTAGAATTTTGAATAATCTACCAGCTGGCAAAAACAATAGATGAAACTTGCCATGGCCGCGCTCTTAACAAAATAATATGTCTGAGTCATCACCGATTAATCCAGCCAGCGCCGATGTAGTGTAATGATTTCTTCCACCCGATTCTAGGCCTTTCATATCAGCAACCGTTCACGACCAGCATTAACGTGGATGGAGCGTCACTCGGACCCCTGACGAAGTGAAAAAGAATGGCATGGAAATAAAATTGTTAATTTAAACTACCCATCGTTCGTGCTTGGCGGTACCAACCGAACAACTTCCACGGCTCTTCCTTTCTATAAATCAAGCCCATTACCAGAAGGAAGGAAGGAACACTTTTCCTGCTTTTACGATAAAGCAGGAAAAAGTTAATGAAGTAACGAGATGTTTGCATATACGCCAGCCATTATTTTAGAAGTTGTGAACAGGAAAATATTTCCTCAGCCTCTTGCGCTATCTTCGCCGTGAGGTGATGAAGCGAGAGGAGCGCCACCGTCATTTGCATCTGTAAGTGTCCGGAATCTTCGACCGTCATCGCGAAATTATCGCTCATGGAACAAGGTCCTCGTACAATTGTTAGCTTCTTGCGATCTTGAACAAAAGTAAACGCACAAAATTTGAGCTAACTCACAAGTCGTCGCTCACTGAGAATAGTTCGTTGTTAATCGCTTTTGCGATTAACCCACACTATTCTCATAGAGCGCATTGGTGGATGTCGGATGTCGAGGGCGACAGTGAACTAGGGGGCGTGACGAAATTGCAGAAACTTGCAGACATAGGATGGGTGCCATCCGCCGCAAGACAGGGGTAATTGGGATCGCTGGGAGAGGCCGTCGTCCTGCAGTGAACGTAAAATAGGTGGTGGCGGCGGCGGCTGGTCATGGCGATGACGACGATGATGCTGATTTTGATGCGGCTACTGCTGATGATGATGAACCTGTATCAGCAATCGTAGAATGCACAACTGTGGTGTTTGCACAAGTTTAAGGGAACTTGTGTGCAATTCTTAGCTTCGGAAAGTGTTACGCCTTACATTCAGAGACCTCACGTGCCCATCAGTCATAGGACAAAGAGCAATACGTGAACCGCTGTGGTGGCTTAACGATTATGGCGTTGCGCTGCTGAGCAGGAGATGGCGGAATCAAATCCTGACCCCTGCAGCCGTATTCCGATGGGGGAGGGGGGATGGAAAAAAAAGACGCTGTGTATCTTGCATTGGGGGTACGTTAAAGAACTCCAGGTGGTTAATATTATTCCGGAGCCCCCAACTATGCCGCGCCTAATCAGATCGTTGTTTTGGAACGTAAAATCAAATTATATTAATTAGTTTTAAAGAGTGACACGTAACCTCCAACATTCGTACTTGATGATTTAGTTAGCTTAGCCACTGAGCAGCAGAGAGCTGCGGCAAAGCTAATATTCAGTGCCTTTGGGAGAATAACTAGCAGGAGCAGGTGATCAGTAAAGGGTCCATCGGCCCCATTCGCCGCCACCACACACGAGAAGACCTCGCCTGCACAAATGCAGCTTCGCCGGAACGCATGTCCGTGACTTTACAAAGGACAGAGTAGAAGGCTTAGAGAAGCCATCTGTTTCCGCGACAGGCACCCCGCGTTATCAAACATAGCTGTAGCAAACTGGGTGGGATGACATGCGTAGACCTTATAAGCAAGCTTTGCTCTGAGTCAGCTATGATTTTCCCATGAAAATATACGAGACACGCGGAAATGCTGTTCTTATACGACATGGGAACCGGTTTGAATAGAAATCCTGCCACGTAAACTATATATATATATATATATATATATATATATATATATATATATATATATATATATATATATATATATATATATATATATATATATATTATAATTTAACAATTTTTTGCAATGTTGCCTCAAACGAGGTCAATAAATAAAAGCCAGGAAATTGAAGCTTAGATATAGTTTACAACTCCGTGACTCCGCGCCAAAAAAACACCTGTCACAATCCTGTATGCTGTAGCAACGGCTCGTTTAACTTGGACAAATAATACGCTTTAGCTTACTACTTACGAGAAATTATTAAATGGATTTAACGAGTTTTGCAAACTCGCATTCCAAATTTAGTGATATAATTCACAGTGGTGTGTAACACGTCATTTTCTTTGCTTTACCGTCCCGATAAATAGAGCTTACAGAATTGTAATATTGTGTTTGAATAGCTTGTGAAAGAGTTGCAAACCTAGTGTTTATTTTAAAGGTGTTTCATTTTTCGGCAACATCTTCAAATTGGTGACATGTATGAAAAAGTCTGCCCCAACAACCGGTAGATTTACCTCTAATTTCATCTTTGAAATTGCTTTAGTAGAAGCCGCAGAAAATCACTTTTCCCTTGCTCCATATTTAAGTAGAAGCTCCAAAAGTGAAGCGTCTTGCTCATTCTGATGGCTACTATTGTAATACGCACCATCATTCATATTTCATTGTAGTCATATCGTTATGTTCTTATTTGTTCGATGCTCTCTCATCGCATTGTATTGTTGATGGCATTATATTTGTACAATGAGTGCCCTACCCGGAATTTGACATAAAGAATGGGGAATATGTGAGCAAATAGCTAATATAGAGGGCGTCCACCCTTACATGATGTAATTTAATATAAAACAAGTATTGATGAGCGAGTAAGCTTTGACATCATACCCGCTAGTAATATATGAGAAGACGGCAAAGCAAAACAAGATGGCCGCATACGTGTGGGGCCTTGCAGAATTGTAACTCAATTCCCAGTGAAGGTGTTTCGTTCGAGCAAGTGTACGAATAACTTCAGTTGCGTGTGATTGCATCATGTACTTTAAAACGTTGCCCGTATATAATTGGTCTGCTTGAAACTGCGTGCGATTTTTCTAGCCGCTCGTGAAACTCATTCCCATGTGCTCTGTGCACTTGAATACGCAATTTATTGCAAAGACCGTAATTAACCCAAATACCTTGAATATTGCCTAAATATAGCCCATTACGTACCTCTTATTTCTGCAAAATGTAGGTTTTATCTAATGTTGAATTTTTTGGGGACGCTCTTGCATTGATGCCTTCAGGTAGCATATGTGGGTTTATTAACCAGTCCTTATTATTATCTTATATTATTAGTATTATTATTAGTATTATAATATTATCTTAGTATTAATCAGGCCTTCACCAAAAAACCCCCCCCCCACCCCCCTGTCACCCCCCCCCCCCTGGTGTAGTCGAGGAAGGCGGGGATATTGACAATTTTCGGGTGTCTTCAGATGTATATGACAACCCCCCCCCCCTCTACTGGCCCCGTGCACCCGGGGCCCACGGCCCCCCGGCCCCCCCTGTTGCTACGCCAGTGTGTCTAGTCATCGGTAACAATCATCTGGTATTGCACTATTTTAAGGATTACATGTGTCAACTTGGACAATTATGCATTTATTTTGCAGCTCGTACCAACTGATCCAAAACACTGTCACAACCGTCTTCTTTGTTGTCACAATACAGTTTTCTTGCTTTCCTTTTTTTATTTCACATTTCTGTTACTATCTTGAAGCGACGATGGCTACGTAACCAGATTTCTTGTCTAACGCTGCCAATCATAATGATTAGACGTGTCAACTTCTTTATTTTCCTTTTTTGTTACGACCACGACGTGGCTACGGAGACCTAACCAGTTTATTTTTATTTTTTGTTGTTTTTCGAAAATAATGTTTCGTGATTCGAATCTCGGTCAGAGTTAATTTTTTTCTAACGTTACCAATCATCCAGTATTCCACTATTATAATGATACATGTGTTCATTTGACCAAGTATGGAATTATATTATAGATATAAGGCGTCACGGGACTGGCAGATCTTGCTGGGGTACTCGCCAAAGAATGCTGTATACATATTAAGAAAATGTTTTTAATGTTCCTACCCCATCGGAGGGGTAATGCTTAAATTATGGCTGCAGCCACACGGGCCTGGGTGCCACAAAAGTGTTTGTACCTTGAACAATCGCCGCTCTCACCTGGTACGATATTAAATGCTCGGTTGTGAACAGTTCGTGCGCGTACGTTCCACGCATGTGAAAATAAAACGGAACATTTCAGAATGGCGCCACCTACGTCAAGAAGGCCCCTCACCAAGTTTGGACATTGGAAACAAGCTGATTGCGCGCCGATCACGTGATGACGGTTGTGTTCGCTATATAGGGCTTGCTCGGGGGATAGTCGGTTCGTTGGTTCTGGATTGCGGTGAACGTTCATCGGGGCCTGTAGCGCCGCGTATATGTCGCGACAAGAGCGATAACAGAGAAAGCCCGAGCTTCGTCGTTATCAGAAATGTGAGCGCCTACACGTGTTGTCTAGTGCTTGACATATCCCGTCTGCAGTACACAAATAGAGCTGCGTTATTCCAGCGAAACGGGCAGAAGTCAAAGCTTTCACTGGAAGTGGGCCGCATATATAAAGAAAGGAAACTATTTCTAAAAAAATGAGAGGATGGGTCATGAAGTAAATATCACGTGGGTCTCGGCTTTGATATGAGAGAAGGCAGCCGAGGAATGTCGCTTGCTGGTTCGCGCCAACGGGGAGAGAGCATCGGCGGGACCATCGCCCCGCGTCCGCACCGTCGCCGCAAAACTTTTCCTGCGCTTCGACCTCCTTCACCGCTAAACCATTTTTGAAGAATGCTTAGGCAGAACGTCTAGAGCCTGTACTTTACAGCATCATCATCATCATCAGCCTGGTTACGCCCACTGCAGGGCAAAGGCCTCTCCAATACTACTCCAACTACCTCGGTCATCTATTAATTGTGGCCATGTTGTCTTTGCAAACTTCTTAATCTCATCCGCCCACCTAACTTTCTGCCGCCCTCTGCTATGCTTACCCTCCCTTGGAATCCATTCCGTAACTCTCAATGACCATCGGTTATCTTCCCTCCTCATCACGTGTCCTGCCCATGCCCCCCCCCCCCCATTTCCCTTTCTTGATTTCAACTAAGATATCGTTAACTCGAGTTTGTTCCCTTACCCAATCTGCTCTATTCTTATCCCTCAACGTTACACCTATCATTCTTCTTTCCATAGCTCGTTGCGTCGTCCTCAATTTAAGTACAACCCTTCTCGTAAGCCTCCAGGTTTCTGCCCCGTACGTGAGTACTGGTAAGACACAGCTGTTATAAGGTTTTCTCTTGAGGGATAATGGCAGCCTGCTGTTCATGATCTGAGAATGCCTGCCAAACACACCCCAGCCCATTCTTATTCTTCTGATTATTTCAGTCTCATGATCCGGATCCGCAGTCACTACCTGTCCTAAGTAGATGTATTCCCTTACCACTTCCAATGCCTCACTACCTATTGTAAACTGCTGTTCTCTTCCGAGACTGTTAAACATTACTTTAGTTTTCTGTAGATTAATTTACAGCATCAACCGCGTAAAAAGATTGCCGCGGCGTCTGGTGAGGGCATCTGTAAAATGTAGCAATCAGTGCATTAGTAGCTGTACTCGCAGGTATAGGTTGTTCCAATATGCTGGTAGTTTTCATGAAGGTAGAAAAATGACACACTTCTTCAGGTAAATAACTTCTACAATACTGCACTTTAGGCTTTCAGTAGAATCATTCTCGCGCATAGCAAACATAAATTATTCCTTTTTAATTATTGCACTTGCACGGAAGCCATTATTTATGTATTGTTTTTGTTTGCGTCTCTAATATACGTGGATAGCTGGTTTCGAGAGTCGAATCCAGCAAAGACGCAGCGAATAACGAGGCTGCAGAAGAACGCTTAACGAGGGCGGCTCAAGATGTTCGAGACGGCAACAATAAAATGGGATACCAGGATAATTTCGCAGTTCCCAGAGGCAAATGTAACCATTTCCTGTTATTACGAACGCCTTGTTTCTTCACACCCGCATTGGCAGTCTCGTCGCTTCCTTCCTCACGGAACATTTTGCGCTGCTCTCCTTCCGCGTATTGTATTCGCGCTTCTAATTGAGGCGCGGCATACATACCCCGGCTGACTTGTCCCGAACTGCAACGTGTAACGTCCGAGTGACACACGTGTTTCCTCTGTGCGTACTCACTGTAACGCCTTCCAAGGCGTCTTCGGCATCTCCTGCGGCGTGGGGGCTTCATTGTTTCCGCTCCATCGAGCCGACTGCCGTCCATTGTGCGCTGGTCCGTGCGTCCTTATTTGCTTTGGCCATTGCGTTTGTCATAGCGCTCCACCACTCCAACTCTCTCTCTCTCTCTCTCCCATTAGCCTTGCGCATGAGCCACGCATGCATGAAGTTTCAGTGTCCAGAAATAAGGGTACGGTACGCATAATTGTTATTGCCGCCTTTTGTGGCCGCTTACGCTACTTTTTCCCCAGGAAAACTCCCAAGAGCTCCCATACAGCTCAGCCAAGCTACAGCGGCGTTGCTGAACAATACGTGTGATTACTTGTCTTAGCTTAACCATTTTCGTAGAATTCGCTTTTCTTGCTTGAAAAGACCATAGTGCTTGGACGATGGTGACGATGGTGAAAGGATTGATAATGCTTGACATCTGTAAAGAACACCGGTTTGAGGTGTTCTTTGTACACCAGAGTGTTCCGAATATAATTTGAAGCATCTGTTGTGTTCTAACTTAAGGCAGAACTCAGGGGATATCAGGATATTGCGTTTGGACTCCATCAGGATACGATGGCTGAGGCACGGTTTCCAACCCGCGACCTCGTGTTCTGCAGTATAACGCGATATCCACGGAACGCCCGCGTGAGGACGGTCAGGTCTCTCTTTTTAAGTGTGGAATGTGGGAACTGCAGTGGTCCGCATAACGTTACGTGTAAAGCTTCTTCAGAATTTACAGTAAATATGAATATTCATTGAAGGCTACACTGATGTATTCTACCTCGTACAAGGTGCGCTAATTTCTTTTTCCCCGATTTGGGCATCGCTGATGCGGTTTTCTTGCAACGGTGTACTGCCCGAAGCAGTAAAAATATGACGACGTTGGACAGGGACGAGCGTACGACTTCATCAAAACATGTATAAATCACCGGATTTTTTCGCAATAAACCGTAACAAGGAAGAAAAAAATTTTCTTGTCTCTGTCTACTTCGCGCTCTATACACCCTTGAAACATAATGGAATACTTAACTGTGAGAACAGTTCCCACGCTTTGGGACGTTATCGCACCGCAATGATCCTCATCTATCTTATACGCCTTTCTTTTTTTTTTTTAACGTTGCACGCCAGATACTTTCAAGTCACGTGACAACGTGACGTAGCATTCTTGAGAGGAACGTAGTGAGCGCGGGGTTTTCGAGGAAACAAACGCACGCGAAACAGGGGACGATTATCATTGTGGGCGAAAAAATATGCCATAAAGAGTGTAAAACATTTTCAGACAGTTACTAGCCGCATCTGCTCCTGTCACGGTACAACCGCTAAACAGAAGCTTAGCGTGCGCAATGAATGTGTATCCACGGATACAATCTTCCTTACCTATAGCGGTCAAGTACACATTTCCCACAGGGATTAAGAAGATCCGCGTGCTCGAATACTTCAATATATTTTCTTTTATACTTCGCATATGGCCTCAGACATTCCTCAGTGTGGCTTTACTTGTGTGGAGCCTCACCTGCAGAAGGCTTTACCGAATAGCGGCCCTTTTCTCCTGCAGGAAGTTGCAAGGACTGACAACGTCAATACGGGAAGTGTGTTGACGCACCTACTTACGTGAATGCTTTCGAGTTCTTACAGTATGCAGAGGCAAGGCTACTAAGGTCGTTGAGAAGGCACTTGATGTGTCACCGTGTCTGCTGACAGCTCTCTAATGATGGAATCTAGAACACCTATCTTGCAACTGTCCTGCCTACGTGTGAGAGCGGTATAGGCTCTAGTATGCAGCGCCAACCAATTACTGTCTAGTGTTTTACATTGGGAATTTTGTGTCGCTGCGAGCTTTTATTTTCTACGAACGAGATTGCTTCCCTAACCTTCAACGTGAATTATTTCAGGTAAATCTTCAAGGTGCATCAGGACCAATGTAAATAGCGGCTCTTTGTACGCTCTAGTTGTCTCGAAGCTTCTTTTCGATTCAGCGGTTTCCTCCAATCTCGTGCACGTTGCAGGCTTTTATTTCTTTTTAGGCTAAAGTTGACCGGCTATGCGGGATGCCAATGTGTCCTACTGGTGAGTCCTTGAAAAAGTAACTTTCTTTACAGGCTGTAGCTAACCAACGCAAGTGGGACATTTATCGTTCGTCAATCATACCATGTTTAACATGCATAATGCATAACAGCATAACAGCTTAACAGCATAACACGCATAACCATGCTGCATGCGTTCTACAACCTCCTCTTCTAAAACGTAGAATATGCCATACCAACAAGGCCCATATGGCTATCCTCATCGACTTGAAGAGATGCTTTGGAGCAACAGCTGCCAAATTCCACTCGCCATCTTTTCAAAAACGCACGGTAAACTTCGAGGTTTAGAGATGCTGCGTCGTGGCGAAGTATTGTTCTGTATTTTCCTGGAAAGTTACATTTATTTGATATGCATCATTAATGAAGTGCGTAATAGTGGACTATAATTATCCTCCGTTGTTTAGCTATGTCACTTGATACATGGAAATTGCAGCACCGCGTTACCTTACAGGCACTGAAAAGGCCAATTTGCTGAAAAAGAAACGTTGAAGCAAGTGTTGCGAAAAACACATGATTCTAAATATGTTGCTATTTTTTTCCCTGGCCCGCTATTATAGGCACCTAACTCCTTCAGTCTTCGTCAGGCTTGCTGGTGTAGTTGCAATGACAAGTGATCTTCGCTGATTCAACCAGGAATCAGTAATTATTACAACCGTGGCTGGAAACAAAACAAAACCTTACTGAGACGGGTTTTTCCGTCCTGAGATTTCTCTTCTTTGATCATTAGCACAAGCTTTCGGCATATACCTCACTTGGCCTCGGTGTACGAAATAATTCTTTATGACTGAGTGCCTGAGCAGACTGTCAAACTCGTGCAGTTGGCAAACCCAACGCGTAGTTATTCGACAAATTGGAAGGGATTTAACACAGAAGAGCAGCATACGCAAATTGGTTTATATTCATCTATACGTTACAGTATTTGATACGGCTACTTAAAACAGACGCGATCGCAAACATCCGTGGCAGCTTGTGTGTACTTTCGCAGAAATTTTAGCTCATTATTCGCTCGTCATCTATTCAGGTAAAAATAGACAGAAATGCTTGTCGTGTTCAGTGAGCTCGCAGTGTTTGTCTCTTACTTTATTTCAGAGGTTAAGGTATGGTTTGTGATGAGGACGCTTTATATGACGTCATGACAGTGACTTCATAAGTGAAAGAGTAAATTTTTTGTCCCGGCAGTATAAGTGCAAAACGACCAAAGTTGTCGAATGTCTCATCACACTTACCTCACGTAGCATGAACGATCACCTTCATTGCAAGGCGAAATACTCAAAATTTATTCGGGCCTTTTGAAGCTCCATAACGACGGGGGAGGCAAAGGAATTGCTGCAAGACTGATTTATAGGAGCGCTGAAAGTTTTTATTCTTGCGTCACATAATGGATTTATTTGTCTACTTTGAGACGGCCTCTGGTATATACAATAAGTCAACATTCATGATATGATAGCTATAGAGAGTAAGTAAATATACAGGTCAAATGCTAGCTGAGGGCTGTGAGCACAGTAAAAACGAACTGCGCATGCTGTTAGATTCGTAAGAAGGGACATGACTAAACAGTTATCACAGGACATATTTTTGATTCACAATACCCAAATAGGAACAAACAAGATGGCAAAAGAATAATTCCTCTCTTGAACAGGAGATGGACAACAACACTCAACAACACAGACAACTGTGAGTAGACTAGTAGACATAACATGTCAAAACGATTTGCACACCGGTGAACATAAACGAGCCTCTTAAAGAAACAAACAACGTGTATTAGTGGAAGGGAATGCTTATGTTATTTTTGAAATAGTAAATATGTGAGAACGCAACGACAATAAAATTCTTAAAAACAAACATTAGCACATCTTAATAACGTCTGACAACAAGACACCAAACTGGACAACACTAACAAACAAACACTCTAACATTCAACAAGAGCTCAGTGTTAAAAAACTTTCGATAACTGGGACAAAATAAGAACATATTCACTATATGCAATCGCATTCAAACAATGAGTGAAGACAATACAGCTGCGTCAAGACACAATAGAAAATGGACACTGGATTTAAGCTCCACAGCACACAGCAAGCGTGGTGTTAGTCGAATTCCGTTTGGTGGCAGCTCATATTTTTGCTTTTCAACCGCAATTAGGAAACTGCACTTCCAAAATGTAAGGCAGATAAAGTTGAGGCGAGTACGAAACTTACACGAAACTGAACACAAACGCGAATATGCCACTAACCTGAGAAATTCAACACAAACAATGGCCTAGGTGTTAGTGAGAACGTTGAGAAAGGCTGTAAATTCAGTCACGTTGCTAATTCATTCACACTGTTCACTTATAAATGTTCTAGTGAGCTCCAGTGCTCTCAAAGAAACGTGTTAACAGAGACGTCCACAGTTAAAAGAATTGGAATGGTTAGCGACCTGCAGATAGTGATGAACATGTATGCAGAGTATCAACTTTCATGTGATGAAGCGGTAATGTCGCTCTTCATGGGGGCTCGGCGGGAAAGTACCTCGTGATAATGTAATCGTAAACACTTCCGTGTAGCTGCGGGGCATTTAGCACATACTTAGATTTATGGTGCAATGTGTGATGACGTTTATAGTACAATAACGTAAGACAGGGGTCCAAATTTTATAAAGCTTGGGCAGTAAGCAACATTTGAATGGTGCGAGAAACGGGGCATGAACACGATCAATACAGCACCAAATTTAAAGCAAGACTACTATTCCTGCTCTGAACCAGCGCTAACATTAGGGATAAACTTCAGTGATCACCGGGTGCAAAAGTCAGAGTCAAAGTAGGGTCTGCCAAGGATCTTAGTAAGCCATTCACCTGGCTCAAAAGAGCTGAGAATGTAAGCCCATCGACTAAACATCCTTTTTGTCCACCTATATCATGTCAGATGAGACGGTCGCTGTAATTTTAAACATGACACTGACGACTTCGTGAAACGAAATTTGCGACCTCGCGCGAACCGTTCCATACTTTGTTAGAAACCTATAATGCCGTATTTTAACCAGAAAGCAGTCTAAGAGCCCTTTCAGGTCGACAAAGCCTGTCGCAAGTAAACGGGTGTCCAATGCGAGCTGCTGCTTATGCCCGCGCGACGACACTTCTGGCACAACGTGGAGTGGAAAGAAGAGTTCTCAAAACATACGATGCGGCTTTCACCACCAACCACCGCCACCACCGCCGCCACCGCCACCTCCGGAGTCCCAGCCCCCTCCGCCCATGGCCCAACCACCACCGCCTCCCATCGGCCAGCCGCCCATCATGTCCCAGCCACTCTGCTTCTTCTCCACCAGGATCGGGAACGGGATGGGCAGCAGGTGCGGCTTGAGGATCTTGGCCAGGATCGCGAGCTTGGCGAGCTTCTTGACTTTCTTCATCTTGTAGATCTTCTCGATGCCGTCGGCGCGGTCACCGGTCAGCAGGAGGACGACCAATAGTAGAAGCATCCAGCGTGCTCTCGACATGGTCCTTTTCCGGAGTGACAGCATTGTGCAGGCGCCGCCGTTGTTGAGTAGCACCGAAAGGACAGCGGGTGCCAAGGACAAGGGGGATTTGCGGCCCGACCGCACCTGTAGGCTCGGTCGTCGCGTTGGTCAGTTACCGCCTCTTCGCGGAGTCTCTTGCGTTCTACACTACTCGTTGACCGGTCGTGGGGCACCTTTATATGCACTCCACCATTCACAGCGCGGTGGAAGGGTTTCGCTGTACTGGCGTGGCGAGGAGGAATCGAGAGTCAGAGGCACGCAGGGGAGGATCTTGCGGTTTCCTTCATCAATCAGGATAGCGATTTCTTGAATGGGGCTTCCACCGCGTTGGAAAGATACCCCCTTCTTCTTCTCGTTGTCTTCCCTCCTCGTCTCCTTTAGCCCTGTAGGCACCAAAAATAGCCGGTGCGCTTCTCACCCAACGCGTGTTGTTCTCGCCTTCGCGGGCAACTGGAGAGGCCACGATCTCCGGGCAGGGTCTTCCTTCCCGTGCAGTAGGTGAAGAGAGAGAGAAAAAAAATATGATAAAGTTTCCGCGCTTCCTGGAAGCTCGAGAAGCGCAGGGAACTGAGGGCGTATGTGGAGAACCTCTCTCAGCGTCCACACTAGCAGCTCGAGGAGTGCCTGTGAGTCTCCGGCGGGCACGAAGAAAGAAGTGTGTCCGAGGCACTCGAGGTCTTGGTCCGCGCGAGAAAGAAAGACGTGTCTGTGTGTGCGCCTGCCTCCGGCGACCTCTTCTTCTGATGGACTGAGAGGGGCCCCGACTGTTGGGGGGAGGGAGGAACCTTTCGCCCCCTCGATGCGGCAGCAGCGAAGACGAGCTTGTCACGCCCACTGAACCGGCAAGAGCGAGAACGCTCTTGGCAGACAGACCTGCATGTGGTCGCCAACGTTGATGCGCTCCGCCGCGGAAACCCGCCATGAAAACCTCTCACCCTTCCTTCTCCCATTTCTCCGTCCCCCCTAGGGGGTCATCGGCGGGCATGCGTCGGGCGTTTCCTATTGTCGCCCCCCCCTTTCCCTCTTCCTCTATCTTTACTGGCCCTTCAAGACACCACGAGCGTCGAGGCAGAGAAAGGAAGGGAGAAAATGGCGCCTTCGCGGTGCCTCCGTTGCCAGAAACCCCGACAGCCCGGGTCGCACCGTAGCTGTAGGGGTCAACAAACCATGCAAAGAGAACGAACCAAAGATTCTCCCGTTGCGACCTTGGCAGCAGGAAGGCCGCCGTCCGTGATAGCCAACGCGGCTTTCTCTGATGGTCGCTTGTTTCAAGCTTCTACACAAGATGCCCGCGCCTCTCCCGTCTCTAGGCTTTCGGCGCGGTAAACAAAGGAACTGGAAGAGCCCCACCGCCGCGGGGAAAGTAAGTGCCTCCTTTATCAGGAAGCACGCGGGCACTCTGCTGCTTGTCGTCCCAGCGGACGGACAAGCGCCTCGGCGTCGGCCGTTCCACGTCGAGGGAGCCGAGTCCCGGCCAAAGTTGCTGGCAGAAAAGAACGCCGCGCAATAAAGGAAACGCCCCGCGACAAAAGAAACAAGCGTAACACAGGCACGTAGCGTTTAATGTCGAGACGCGCGCGCGGTCTCTCGTGGATATCGTCGGGGAGAAAGCGGCGTCGCGCCCGTCATCGTGACTGACAATGGAGCGGGCGTGAACGCGCTTGTTCATTGGGCGCGTCCGATCGAATTAAGGCCCGGCTGCTCTTGACCTGACGCGGTCGCCCGCGCGCGTTTTATTCTGCTTTTTTCGAGCGGCACGAGTACGCCGAGTGGCCGGCCGGCTCTCTCCGCGGCGAACGAGAATAGCAACTATGCATGCGTGCGCGCGCCGCCGGCGTCGCGCCGTGCGGCGCGTGCCCCGCCGTAGCAAGCGAGGGAGTGTGCACGGCGTTGTAGCTGCAATAGAAAAGAAGGCGCTCTCTAACACCCAAAACTTGCTCGAGACAGATTATAACATAGCTATACGTAACGACGCCCGACGAGAGCTCACTTTCGTTTTATTTTCGCCCTATCTTTTCTTTTTTCTTTTTTTGTCCGCAGTAGCTTGTAAGGAAGCGTTCTTCACTGATCACAGTGGATAGAAGCGACGAACCCTTAGGTGGTTTTCAATTTTCGTTTTTGTCATGGGCGCAAGTACGTGCAGCTTCCGAGGGATGTGGGGGCGGAAGCAGCTGCAAGCGTCGTCCGATGCTTAGCGACCTGTCTGTCGGCGTATTTGTTTGAATCAAACGCTTGCGGCGCGGCAAACAGCAGCTTGCACGAGGGCGGTGAACATGGTGGAAAAGTTGTTGATGAAAGTTGTTTGCTGTAATTGCACTGGTCAGAAATGCAGGCCTTATCATGAGAGTCCTGAAGAAGAGGGACTGAACTCTGCCTCTTCGGCTCTTTTGGAGAGATAATAATATATACATTCCAGCGCTGAGCAACTCAAGAGCAAATTATCATGTTAAGTAAAAGTGGTATTCAATAAGCCTTTATGCCTTCATTTTATAGACGGGACTAAAGAAAGGAAGAAATTGTGTTTAAGGCATTGCACGAGTCCTATGAATCACGCAGTACTGACGAATTGAAAATTCACAAAACTGGGAAGACTAACGCAGAGAAGAATAAAAAAGAAAGGAATGCATGTCTCTACATTTGCCTATATAGCTTACATTAAGCGCACCCCGTTCCCGGATGAACTCGTTCTATGGCTTTCTTGGTCAGGGCATTGATCTACCCGTTCTGTTTTGTAGAATTTCCACCCCATAGGTACTCCTGTGTTTCTCTGCAGTACTTCTAACCGCGTTTGGCGATTCTGCCTGGGCTGCACTTTTCGAAGTCCAGACAGAGCCGACCACTATAGCATTGACCTTCGCAAATCGCCGCAGCTCGACCACTTAGAGGTCAAGTTCACATTGTGCAGTGTCTCCTGGGTCACGCAAAGTTGGTTGCTTCGCAGACAGCCGAGTTTGAACAAACGCGCGAGACCTTGATCACGAAGCGAAATGAGCGATACACTACCAAACTTATCCGCGACTCGCGAGGTCGCCGAATAAACGCGCGTCCCGCTGCAGTCTTCAATTGTGCCAGTGTCTCGAAGGCACATTGGCATTTCACCGAACATCAAAACGCCATGAGCAGCGCCGTAGAGTCCAACCCTCGGCCTCCGTATTGGCGTATATAATCAGAGAGTCGCTTATAAGGACGAACAATCGTAAGGCAATGAAGAGGAAATCGGAGTGGCGTCGTGTCCCGTATCTATTGGGACGCGGGGTCATCGAAGGGGTCGGTGGCGTGACTCTCTCTACCTCATCGGACGGCGATGAAGTGACGCTGAAGCTCGGGCAGCTCACGCGCTACTGCGCTTTGAATGCCTCGTCAAGACAGGTAGTAGGAACCGGTCCACGAAACGGAAGACGAACCGCGAGGAAAGATTGCTAGCCGCGGCATCAAGCGATAGCGGGAGCGATACGTGAGCGACAGTCAAAGTCCACGTGTGCCTGCACGCTTCCAGGTTCGCCGCACGCAGAACGGAAAACCACAAACGAAATTGCAATTGTCTAGTAAGTGTCGTGTCCAAATATTAAAAATTCAAGCTCTCCTTGCAAACCCCTACCAGAATATCAAGCTCCGCGAAAGATGTCGATGTATACACCTAATGCGATTGCTAATCGTTCATATACACAAGACATATGTTAGTTTGTTCCTTTTTTTATTGTACGATAGCCAGAATACTAATAATTTGAAAGAACGACAAGATAAACCTTTTCGGCTTATATCGCTGAGAGTACTGCAAGGCATACGATGTTCATGTATAGTCGACTAGGGCATCACATTCACTGGGCACTATTATAGAACGGAACAGTTCTGAATGCGGAACCTTCAGTTATACTGTTAGGACTCCATTCTATGGTTTTTGGCGTATTGACGAGTTTGCCAGCATCATGCTCATCAGCTACCTACTGCTGCGTACTCCTTAAGTATTTCTATACACCACAACTTGCACGCTGCCTTCACTGTCGTCTGCAATCACTACCAGACCCCGTAAGAGGTAGGTTACTCACATACATCCATCAGCTGATATACATGGTGGTGATCTTAAAGTAATATGAAATTCTCAACGCTCGCCCCGGTAGATAGCGTATATCTTGTCGTTGAGCTGGATTATTCGATGAGGCGGACATTAGTAGCACGAGAAATCTAAGCACATATCGAACTAATAATAAGAAATTGCTAATTACCTTAGTTAATTTTTTTACGGTAGATATTGCGGTTTACGAATTGTCAGTGAGTGCGAAAGGCATCCACTTGAAACAAGTTTTCAGTATTATACTAGTTTCGAGATATTATTTCCCAAATTGTGAGACGAAATACGTGGGCGTTCCAATTACTTTTGTGCCTCAATGAATAAGAGAACGTTTTCGTAAAAAAAAGTAACTAGTGCAATAGTGCATTTTTACGGGGAGTTTGACGGCGCATATCTGCTAACTGGTGTCATCCTAGAAATTCATTGCAAGTGAATACGCCTGACAAGCTCAACAGCTACAATTCGTAAATTGCAATGTGTGCGGTAAAGTAACCAATTGAAGACGTAATTAGTAATTTTCTGATAATTAGTCGTATATGCGCTTTGATATTTTGTACAAGTAATGTCCGCCTCTCTGAACGATCTAATTCAATTGTGCGATTTTACGTGCCAAAACCCCGATCTGATTATGAGGCACTCCGTAGTGGGGGGGCTTCGGAAATTTGGACCACGTGGGGTTCTTTAACGTGCCCCTAAATCTTAGTACACGGGTGTGTTCGCATTTCGCCCCCATCGAACTGCGGCTGCCATGGCCGGCATTCGATCCCGCGACTTCGTGCTTAGCAATCCAACACTACCTGAACGATCTAGCTCAAGGACTAAAAGTATGTATCTGCAAGAGGTGATTTTGAAAATTTTCGTAATTCTTTACATTATCACCGTTTCTTTAAGTAACAGAATGTCCGCAGTCAAGAAATCACGCTCAGTGATGAAATGGTGTACAGTCGAAGATGCGAACTGGTGCACAGTTGAAGTGGTGTGCAGTCTCAGCGAACTGGTTCGTGAAGCAAACAGTCTGCATTGTAAAGTTTTGCTCTTGTTCTAACTCTCCTGAATAAAACCACCGAGAAAGGTCAAAATTTTCAGGATTACTGTTTGACGCTGAACTAAATGATTGCGATGCTTTGTTCTGTTATTGCATGCATGAAAGCTGCTTTTCAGGTGCTCGTAAGGTAGCACCTGCCAAGTGACCACATTTCCAAGAATCGTCGGGCCCCCGACAAGCTCACCGCTCCACGGATGTGTGTTGGCACAGCGCCCCACATTTGATGCTGCTTGATAGTTATTGATTGCAAACCTTCTGTCGAATTCACGCTCGGCTTTGCGAGAGGAGGAGGAGGAATGTTTACTGCAACCTTGCCTTGCAAGAGTTGCTGGCATTCGCTCCACCCGAACGCCCCTTAGCTAGTACATTAGTGCATACCGCAACTGGTAACCCATCCGCAATTGGCGACAGAAGGAAAAACTAATCCAAGAGATGGATTTGAACGAGGGCGCCGCAGGCTGTGCACCATCCATTCCATGTTTACCCACGCAGCTGACCATTCGCAATCTAACTCTGAATCACGGAGGAATTCCGAGATGAATTACCTCTCTCCGAGATATCCAGTGTCATCGAGGGAACAGAATACCACTTGCACTTGTGTGCGGGATGGTCTTGTGCGTCATACAGCTACTGGCACTTGACCTTTCGTGTCAAATTAAGGACACTCTAACAAAGAATATCGGACGTTAGGAAAAGCTTGACAGGGCACACGGGACGATGACACGTTCAGTTGCTTTGCACCACCATGCTGGAGATTGCGTTAAACCAGCATCAGCGTCTTTAAAGTCCATGCTGAGTCAGCAATGATGGATCAGCAATGGCAGCATCAACTTCATTGAAACCGATACTCATTTCGATAGATGGCTGCAACCGACCGAACTTCTTCAGTTAATACACAAAGATTCAGTAAATAAGTACGTAATTGCAGACATTTGTTCACTGAATGTCCCGCGCTCAGAGTAGGTATCGATGAATGTTGACCATGCAGGTTGGCTTAGCGCTTGTAAAGAATGCGCCGTGTCCTTTATGTCAAACACGCTCTAGCCACTATAGTTAGGAATACAACCGACACAGGTGGTATGTTATTTTTTGCGCTTACCGGACCTGCCCAACGCGAGGTTGTATTTCCGCATCGGTAGCATACACCGATGCAGAACCAACTACCTCGTCTAGTGCTATTAGACGAGGTAGTTGGTTGCTAGAACTCTGAAATATATTACGAGCGCAAGTCTGAACGAGACACGTGGAGCTGACACAGATGAACCAGCTAGAAGACAGTGTTGCCAACCAGTATTTCGAGAAGCCCTACGTGATAATCGGACATGTCTCGTATTACAGTAGGTGTACTTCGCCAAGATCCCACATATTACCCTAGGCGCTAATTTTGTATTAAAGTAATGAAATACAATGTTTAAGTAAGAAGAATGTTACAGATAAATAACTGGTTGCCGATATATTGACCAGAGCCTTAACGTAATAGAAACAAGCAATTTTTCTACATAATTTTCATAACATGCATCACAGGTACGTTTTCAAGCAGTAATTTATAGCTAAAATTCAATCTTTGAAGAAACCACTGCAACGATGCCTAAAATTGTAATGCAAGAATAAAAGCAAATAATTTTTCGGTGCGGTAACAAAGGACACGGCCCAGCAGGCTTCTTTTAGAACATTATTTCTAATATCGCGCCGTTTTGAACCGCTATAAGGAACACGAACAGACGTAGAAAGTGCGTACTTCTGTTTAAGCTCTGTTACAAATGCCCCGAAGTGTCCTTTCAAACCAGTTCAATATACCTTTCTTCAACACTCATATTTGCTCGGTCCCGGCCTGTCACTGCTAGGGCCGACTTCATTACGAGGACGGTGTTCAGGTTCTTAGCTGCGAGTATATCCCTACTTTTTTTTTTTTCATCACTCATACTAGAGAAGATCCTTTCGGTCTTTGCGTTAGAGAATGGTAAAGATAACATGAGCTGGGGGACAATGCCAAGATATTCTTGAATTCTTGGGTGTCTTCATGTTTTTATCTCTTCTATTTGTGCCCCGACTGATGCAGTTCATTTTTTTTTTTAGGATTTGCATTCTCGTAGCTGTTCAAGTGGGAAGAGAGAATGCACCACTCCTGTTCAATTCTTCCGGGGTCCGGCGGCAAGTCAGCATAACGCTTCTGAAGTCTCGGAAGCGCTAGCAGCTTCACTCTGGCCTCCACACTGTAAGCAGTTGCTGGTGCTGTAGACTTGACCTCGAGAAAAAATAAAATGAGCCAATGACTGGAAGTCTTCTCTGGACCTAGAGAACAGCTGCCTAATAAAGGATCTGATAACAAGCACAGATATCTTGCACTTCAGTTTGCTTGGCTTCTGCAAAGCCTGCAGCTATGCAGCGCTTGCACTCTTTGCCAAAGTCGACGTCTCCTAACGGCAGCAAAACGTGTAGGTCCATGGCGTCGATGTAACTGGTTTATAATGCGCTGGTTCGGACGAAGTTCTGCAACAGGGTTCTGAGAAGACACTCGCTTTCTGTTTAGGGCACTGCTAAGAGATTCTCACGGTGCCGAGGAAAGCGCGTTGATTTTGTTAAAGAAGTTCAGAACTGATTTCATGAAGCTTAAATAGGCCTCGGTGACCCACTTCATGTCCTTTAGGATATTTTTGGAGAAGACAACATGATCAGTAATGACTTCGTCCTGGAAGGGAAGTGTCAGCATATCCCATTCTTCTAATACACGCTCGATGCAGTTGGGAAGGATGCCGTCGCGTTTCTCAAGGACGCAAATTTTTCCTCCCTCTGTTTCAAGATATTCCTGAGAAACGGCAAGGTGAGCTTGCCACCTGCTGCTATGGCTAATGTAGCAGGCAATATTTCGCAGGAAGTTTTCAGCGTAACTAAATAAGTTCATTGCAGCTTTTCTTGCAGCGATGTGGGCTGAGTAGCACATGCCGCGTACTGCAACGAAAAGCTGATCTCCCTTTTGAACCAAGTTTTGCATCAAAGAATTGTGTTGTGGACCATACTACTGGTATTCTCACACTCACGACTAAATATGCTTTCAAAGGGATGTTCCTCTGCAGGAAGCATTGTTAACTGCTGATACAAGTGCATCGGCAGAACAACAAATTGCGTCCAAGGGAACCACTGCAAAAAGATGAGTAATGGTCTTTCGTCTTTCGATCGAAAACTACCGTCCAGCACAGCAGAGGAGCTTAGTGCCGAAAACATTGGTACCATCACTGGCGAATTTTTTTCCGCATGTGCCTGCGAGCTCGTCAGTCTGGGTATTCATCAAAATAATTTTTTTTTGTTATCGCTGTGCCTTTTTTTTTTTTTGCGCTGTAGCGGCACTTGCTTTGCGATGGTGAAGTCCGTAGAATTCTCCTGAGCATGTTCTTCTAGATGGTCGATCGCTCAAAATTCTCAAAAAAAGAAAACCCTCCAGTACGTAATTACCCTATGGTTGGGAACGCCATGGCGAAATTAGGCTACATTTTGTCGAAAAATTGCCCGACGGCTCTACGGCCTTACCAAGCAGTTAAAATGGTCAAAAATACCCTACAGAATGGTAATTACCATACGCTTAGCCACACTGCCGGAACATGCAGAAAGTTGAGGATCGATAGAAAAACACCCTACGCGCATTAAAAGCATTTTGATGACGGTTGAAAATATAAGTGTAGCCCACTTTATCAGAAGGCACGTGAACAAAGTTTAATTAAGCATCACTGTGAGGGAGGCCATATAGAAGAGACCCGGACTAATTTCAGGGTTTTCTCGTAATGCGTGCTCAAATGTATATACACAAGTGTTTTTGCATTTTTATCCCCATTGAAAAGCGACCACTGTGGCCCGTGAATAGAACCCTCAACATCGAGCTCTGCAGCAGAACGTCATAGCCACGGCGTATGCGCGACGGTTTGCTACGTCTGGTCTAACCCAGAAAACAACAAATTGATCTGTCGTTAATTTGCATCAAACAACGAAGAGTGTTAGCCAGGTTACCACCATTTGTGTGTATATCTCTGAGAAAATAGAGCCACCTAGGTACCGTGATTTCCTCAGCTGGATGGGAATACTCCATCAGTGTAGATCACACAGTCGAATAAAAATGCGATAAAGAGAAACTACGAAAGAAAAAAGAACTTGAGCAGATCTATTTAACTCTGAACAAACACATGATGTACAGCGTGACCTGCTAGAGTGGCTAAACTCTCTAAAGCATTCTCGCGCAAATCTTACTCATAAGCGCAGGTCAATGTGATGATTATGATGGAGCCTCAATTAACGGCACAAAGCTACTGTGGGGGATAGGCCAGGATGATGATGATGATGATGAAGCCTCAATCAATGGCACAAACCCACTATCGGGGATAGGCCATAAATCCGGTGGTAATATCTGGTGGTAAAATGGTCGCCACTTTCTCTTTTCTTCTTTGTTTCCTTCTACGACCTTCCTTTCAATTTTTATTCCTTCTTTGGGTCATTTTTTTCTGCTTTTATACTACCCACCATGGCGACTTAATGGCTGTGCCGTGGCGCTCCTAAGTACGAGGCCAGGGGTGCGGATACCGGCAGTGGCGGCCACATTTAGGTCGGGGTGAAATGCAAGAATATTCGTGTACCGGGCTGTGGGTGCAAGTTAAAGAACCCCACATGGTCAAAATTTATCCGCAGCCCCCACTACGGCCTACTACGGCCGCAGCCCCACACGGTCATGATAAGACCGTGGGTTTGGCCCGAAAAGCCACAGAATTTCTTTTTTCTTACGTGTCTAGCCTTCTATGAACTTCTTTTTTTCTTTTTTTCCTTTCTTTCTTTCTTTATATAGGGCGATGATACAGCACTGCCTTGGATGGCGGGGCTGAAAATTTACGGTTGTCTTTAGCTGGGCTGTGACGCTCTTATTCCTGCCACAGTAAAACAAGAGAAATATGCTACAAATAATGCATTAAAACGTAGGAAAATGATGCCTGATGCAGTGCATGCTCCTACGCATTTCTGAGAAAATATTTTATAACAGCATATGTCGGCGTAAACAATAAATAAATGAGGCTCTAAATAACAAAACCATCAATACTCGAATAGCACTCTAACTGCTCTAATAGACCCGCAATTTCCTTTCTACCTTTCTGCATTCATATACCGTATGTTAACAAATCTAGCAGCACGAGATAATCAGTTAACGTCAGGTATCCGAGCAGTCAGTATTCGATCTCCGTATCCCATTCTCGGCCGTCAATTGTGGCGTAGATGCTACATTTAACGAAGAACTAAGTTAACAGAAGTATATACGCTGATTTGTTCAATATTGGTGCAAGACTTCCAACGTTCCCTTGTATTTGCAAGTATTCCGCTGTCGTGCGTGGGCAGGGCAGCAAGGGCAACGCAACAAAACAAAACCCTCGGAAAAACGCGCCGAGTAGGAGCAGCGCGGTCACCTGCTGAGCCGTCTCGGGTTACAACCCCGCGCACGAGAGGGACGAGCGACGGCGGAAAGGCGCGCGAGCCCGCGCAGTTGAAGCGTAGGACACCAAACGCATGGACCTTTTGTGTGGAGCGTGTGTATATTGTATTGAACAAGAGAGGGTTGGTAACCCTGCATCACTATAAGCGTAATGTAGTGAATGAAATAGTTAAAATGAAAAGCAGTACTGGAACTATCACCTCGACGACCACAATTAGTGTTCGCAATATTGTAGTTTTTTATAGTACGGTTTGCAACGAAACCACACAGAGGGTTATCCAAGAATAATTTTAGATATGATTGTGGAGACTACTTTACTATTGTTTTAATGTTACCACACTGTATTAAGATATTCGAATCAGTACCTTCATAATCTGTACCCCTTACATTTATTAATGTGTAGTGATTGGTTGGACGTCGGGAATTGTCCATGTTATGCAACGTCGAATACTATCTATGCAGCTATCTTACAAAACCTCCCCTCCCCCCCCCCCAAAAAAAAAACACAAGGGTACCACATAAAAAAAATTATATGTCAGAAGTGGGATTCGAACCCACGCCCGGAAGACCGGACTGCGACCTGAACGCAGCGCCTTGGACCGCTCGGCCATCCTGACAGACGTAACGGCAAGCTACACGAAATGCTACTCAAGCGGAGTACATGGGCGTGATGTGCCACGACAGTGTAGAATAGATTTCCGATAGAACTACTTTTATGAGGGGACGCAGCAAAGGTGAAATTATTCTAAACAGACGAGTTCGCGCTGCGCATGGCAGCAAATCCTTGAGCCCGTTACTGCTGAAGCAGGGTTTTCACTTTCGAAAAATGGTAAGCCAGCGCAATGTTCACTATCAGGGTTATTGATAATGTACGTTGGTGTGTCAGTTCTTTGCCATAGTTTGCTCAGCTTCAACGTTGTATCCCGCTCCGATTGAATACTCACAAGGTTGCACGTCAGAGTGTCCTTCAAATTGATAGCTCTGCGCACAACTTTCACTGGGCAAAAAATAAAAAAAAGCAATAAAGGCCACCCCTTACCGAACCTCGCACAGCACTTCCTTAAAAAATATCATCAAGCTTTTAAATATAGGTATTTAAATTATTATCTCAGACAAGATGCACGGAGATAATAAACACGTTACGACGTTCCGCAAGAGTCCTGTGCTTTTAGTCCCTTTTCTTATTTTGCGTGCTCATACTTCGTTACCCTATTTTGATGAATCGCGCTACAGTGAAGTACACATGCGAATAATAGTGCAGTACCATTCACTGTCAGTTGCTATAGAAAGCTAGGTTGCTGTAATTTGCAGTTACTTCTATAAAGTTCTGAAAGAAAGTGTAAAATTCTACATATGGTGCATGCATCCCCTCTCGCTTTCTAACGCTATGCAATGATCGCTGCCCCCTTGTCAAAAGATAAAACAAGTTTAAATGCTTCCAACAGCGCAACGGCTGTAATCTACAGTAAATATAGCCGCGATCCGCACTACATTTTCTATCATGAGTGCAGCATGCTGTCAATTTCCGTTAGTGGAAGTCGATGACTGCTGTCGCTGCGTTTATTCCGATTTCATTTAAAAAGCTGTGACTATAACACTACTGCCAAAAATAAGTATAGCTGCCGTCCTAAAAAATGTTGGATCGGTATAACATCCAATTCAATGTCTGTCTTTAAATAATGTCTCTAAGGTCAAAGTGATACTAGTTGTACGAGCATGCGTTACCACATGCGACTTCCCTGGTAAATGGTATACCGCTGAAAGCGGTAGATAAATATACCTCTGAGCAACCGAATTTGACGGACTACCGAAAAGTGTTCGATACATTAATACTTTCGCATACCCGTTATGCGTCCCATAGGAAAAGAAAAACACAGAAGAAACAAAACTGGAAAGACTCCAGAAAAAAAGTATTTGCACCAACGACTATCCTGGCACGATATAACTATAACTGGCACGATTAATTATGCCTCGATCTTGAGCTGTCAATGACGCTTCCCCCTTATCATGCGAATAACCAAAACCTTCCTGTTACGTAGACGTGCAAGTATTGGAATGGCTTAAAATAGGTAGTCTGACACAACCGCAAACAACTAAGTGAAATTGTGATGGAGAGAAACACTTAAATAAAAAAAAAACACGAGCCCTTCCATTCCATGAGGGCGAACGACCAACGAAGCTGTGTACCACACGACAAAGGGGGGGACACAGAATTTTGAATGCAAGTACGAGCACATTTATTTTTCTTGATCGGTAGTCTTCGTGACGAATGGTACGGACGCACATTTAGCTTTTTACCTTCGCGTTCATTCGTGTTATACATTCGTTATATACATTTGTGTTTCCATTTCGCGATATACTGAGGCAAAGAATTTGAGGCCGAAGTCGCCGCACCCACTGGCAGTGGGCCAGTGTCAGCAGCGCCTCCGTAGAGGGAGGGGCAGTATGGGAACGTTGCCATGGTGACCGGCATGGGGGCCAGCTGTGAAAGACGACAACGGCGATGAAGAACGCGGGAGCAGTGGCACGAGCCATCGCTGATGATGACAGTAGTTGCTCTCGCAGATTTGTTTTTTTTTTAATATTTGGGGTTTTACGCGCCAAAACCACTTTCTGATTATGAGGCACGCCGTAGTGGAGGACTCCGGAAATTTTGACCACCTGGGGTTCTTTAACGTGCACCTTTAAGCACACGGGTGTTTTCGCATTTCGCCCCCATCGAAATGCGGCCGCCGTGGCCGGGATTCGATCCCGCGACCTCGTGCTCAGCAGCCCAACACCATAGCCACTGAGCAACCACGGCGGGTTCGCAGATTTGTTGACGGACATGAAAAATGCGCGGAAACCTAAAGCCACAAACAGCTTCGCTGTAAAGCTGCTGTCATGCACACTAGCGTTTTTGTTGCCGCAAGAAAGCTTCATATTATGAAAACGTGCGAACGCCACAAGTGGCGCAGATTTTCGGCAGCACAGGGTATCACTTACAATCAGCAATATTTTCTTGCTTTGTTGCTGGCCGTCAATTTTTAGGCACACGCAAAAAAAAAAACGAGAGGAATAACAGATAAAGAAAGAAAAGCGTTTCCGTGTCTTGACAGCGTTACTGGAGAAATTTGCGCGGAATTTTGTGAGAACAATAGCCAGCCAGAAGCTTTGTAGCAGGTTACATCTCCGTGTCAATATACGAGTATATTACGCAACGTGTCATAAAAAAAAAAGTGGTGCCGTCTAGCGAGCGACCTGTCTTTAACGCTGTTGTAGTAGTTAGCGTCGCCGGGGCAAAAGATTCACATCAGGGGAAATTAGCGGTCAAACACCCATGATATGCCCGAAAAGCAACAGTGACGAGACTAGACGCATCGGTGTACTGTATAGTGAGCAACTGTTTTAATTTTTCCCGGTTGCCACTGCCGTCAAACTTGTAAGGTCTTCTTTCCCAATCCAGCTGTGGAAGCAAATTTTTCTTCACTGTGGGGGCACGTTAATAGAGACAATGACGATTGGTAAGATAAAATAAAAAAAAACTTTAGAATACTGGGCTGTATTTTGTTTCACCCCCGGTATTATCATTCTTTCAAAATTATATCCTGCACTAAAAGAAAAGTGCAAAAGTGGCACCATTTTCACCGCCGTTTGCGAAAGCAGTAGACGACAGAGGCTTGAAAGGGCTCTTAACACATTCCGCATATTGCCGCAAAACGCAGGCCTAGTCCCAACGACGTTACTTATTTTTCCGTCCCATCAGAGGTCACTTAGTTCATGTGGTGTTCACGAGAAAATGAGCGTCGATGTTTGTTGTATGTTTAGCCTATTTCCCCATAAAGAATTTACGGTCAAGGCCTCAAAGCACCGGTCCGTCGAGAGGCACCCTTTCGTCGAGGAAGCACTTTTCGCCGTGGAGAAAGCGGAGAATGGCGGTTTACCCGTTTCGTTTATCTTTTTTCATGGTCAACCAGTCACCCAGGAAGGTTCAGTGACCACGTCGATGCCTTACACCTGTCAGACAGCCCATTTTGCTATGACTAGAACCCTCACTTCTATATGGTTATCGTTTTTCTACACTGATTGCTGGGATTTGTCTAAAGGAATGTTGCCGTTACTTTAACTGTAAGTGTCCGTTCAAACACACCATCCGCCTGAACTTTCCACATATATACTTTTTTCATGAATATTTTTCTGTCTGTTCGGTTTATGAGATCTATATTGTGTTATTTTGCACTTCGTATTTTTTATTGTACATCTACAATGTACCCGACGCTGGTCTTGTACAAGGTAACGACGATCACAAAATAAATGCTCCTTCATGTTTGTTCTTGAACGTTGACCTGCGGAGCTCGAGGCTGCGGGCTCAATTCCAGCCGCGGAGAGCCAATATCGATGGGTGCGAAATGCAAAAAACGCCCGCGTACCGTAAATTGGTCGCATGTGAAAGAAACCCCGGTGTTCAAATTTAAACGGGAACCCCACATTACCGCGTGCCTCTTAATCGGATTGCGGTTTTGACACGTTAAACCCCAGTATTTACTACATGTTCGATTCCTCAAAGATGCGGTTATCCTTCCCACGACAATGCGCAATATTCCAATGCATAAAAATCTGCAAGCTGATGTCAGCTTCTTTAGGCCACGCAGTGGTAGTGCAATGGAAAATCGGGAATCGTTGATATCCCGTCAGGCTTTGTGAAATCAGGACACTAATAGAAGTCTCAATGCATCATCACCCAAACGTGCTGTAGGCGTTTCACGTATTCCTTAAAAATTTCTCCTTCGTGTTACTGCGGGAACAAATCCAAGTGAGCGCGATATAACTCTCCTTCAGTCGCGGAGTGCAAATTTCTGTGCGGGATATTTTATGCCAGTTTTCTCCCGTAGCGACTAAAGAAAAAAAGTTCCGAACTTCTGTTAGTCAACTTAATTTTCTCTTTACTTATTGTGACTCTCGTTCACTTCATGCTGTACATTATATTGCTACGCAGAACCACTTTGCGCAGGGCCACTACCAAGTAAGGTGGGCGGATGAGATTAAGAAGTTTGCAGGGACGGCATGGCCACAATTAGTACATGACCGGGGTTGTTGGAGAAGTATGGGAGAGGCCTTTGCCCTGCAGTGGGCGTAACCAGGCTGATGAGGATGATGATGATGATCATGACTACCATGTGAGCAATAACGAAAGTGTAGCGCTGCCCTCATCATAATGACTACAGCCAATAATTATCTTCTGCATGTGGTTTGGGCCGATGATTCAAACGTCACTTACGTAAAAAATGCGACATGACTGCGATAAGTGAAAATTAAATTACTATGTAATTACAAGAACTACCTAGAAAACGAACAAAGAATCATCCTACCACCCCAACTTTTTCTTTCGGTGTTGTCTGCTAGTTTGCAGCCCCTTGACGAAACATAATTTTAAGTTTGACGCATTTATTCACCATGCGCGTTGACTCTCGACTAAAGGACATATGGGCGACTAGAAGTACCCAAGCAGGTGTTTTCACTAAGACCGCTAACACCCTCGCAGCAACGTTTTGCCAATTGCGCCATTCTCTGAGAGGGAGGTAAAGAACAAACGAAAAAAAAGACCTAGAAGAAGTGAGAGAAACGCAAAAACAAGCTCCGCAAATGCACAACTTCAAGGAAACGTTGATAACAGTTCACAAGCCAGCAGTTCTGCAGCAGTCCGGGGCCCACGGGCCTTTTCTCTTTCTGCCTTGCTTTTTTTTTTTGTCAGCCCCTTAACGCCTTTCTTTTCTTTTTGGATCTCGAGCCAAACGCGGCACGCATTCAGTAGACGAGCGTAAACAAGCATTTTAACCTCTCCGCGCACCTCTTACGGTCGGAGAAAGGACGGCGCCATAATTTGCCGCGCTTTATGGCTGGCCACAGCGCCGTTATGTTTCGTTTTCTCATTCGCCCATTCAGTGGCGCTAAAGAAAGGAGAGAAAAAAAACGTTTTCCACGTTATCAGTGACAGAAATAAGAGTGTGGTGGCGTAAAGCATCAGGGTCAAAAACCGTGGTTAAAAAAAAAAAGTGCGAATCCCACTGATGCAGCCAAAACTTCCCTTTGTTTTGTAAATCCCGGCTGAAACGGAGCCCCGCTGTCAGTACTGACCATTGGACATGGCTCGGTGCTCAGGCACGCTTCCTACTTTGGCGGCGCACGGTCGGCCGCGGTGAATAGCGCGTCCCCCGCTGCGAAGCCGCCGAGGCTTTCCTCAGCCGCCAAAGCGAACGCTTCGTTCCGAGGAGGTCTTCAAACCTTGGCAGCGCGCTGGTATTTTTGTCGAAACCCCGCGGAGTTTCGGTTACGCCCACTTTTAATTTGGCGTATTCCCGGACATTCACCGCCGGTATAAGGGAAGCGCAGCAGAGGACGGGAAAAGAATAGGTGGTGCTACGAAATTAGGAAATTTGCGGGTGCTAGTGGGAATCGGTCGGCGCAGGACAGGGGTAATTGGAGACCCCAGGGAGAGGCCTTCGTCTTGCAGTGGGCATAAAATAAGCTGCTGCTGCTGCTGCTGATGATGATCGTGATGCTGATAACATGAGGTAAACGAATAATCACCTCCCTTAGAATGAGTATCGAAATATCACCCCCCCCCCCCCACCGCCGCTTTTTTTTTCTTAAATATTTTTGTGAGGTAAAAGGCGAGTGGATGACGTTAGACTTGTTTCTTGACAAACTACCGCGGCCTTTTCAAGCGTTTCCTGCATCGCATTTGAAATTAATGAAGCGACGCAAACGACGTTGCGCATCAAACAATGGGTTTGCAGCTGCAACTTCCGAACCCTCGATTCTCAGAGAGAGTTCCATATATGAAATTGAGCCCACCATTATCTGGTGCTGATTTAGAAACCAGGTAGAGATGACTTGCAATGTGCTGAGGGCGCGGGATCGAAGCCCGGCCATGACGGCCTCATTTGAATGTGGGGGAAATACAAAAAAAAAAAAAAAACGCCCATTCACCGCATGCATTGGCTACACGTTACAGAGCCTCAGGTCGTAAAAATTATTCTGGAGTCCCAGTCTGTGGCATGCCTCATAATCATATCATGGTTAAGGCACATAAGACACCATAATTTAATTTTAATTGCCTTGCAATGTGTTTTGAACATGTCTGAGAAGCTGGACGAAATATTCTAAGGATGGGCGTAAGTTCCCCAAGTCCGGGGCCAAAAATATTTTATCGCTGACGTATTAACTCGGAAATTAGAAGCTCAAGACGCTAAGCGCAGTCTTCAAACTTCCAGGATGGTGTCAGAGACGTGAGCAGCTAAACCGTTGACCATACGCGCGTTTAAATTCTACGTATCCACACACACACATGTTGCACAAAGAAAAATAAGGAGGAACGATTTGTCTTGACATGGATTGGCCCTACTGTTAACAAAAATAGCGAACTAAATTCGAGTACGATTATGAACCAACGTGTAACGGAGGCGGTTAGACGTAAGCGTAAGAAAAGGACATGATGGAATTTGCAAATATTTAGTAAAGCAATGAAGGGGGCTAGTTGGTGAACGTTCATGATTATATTGCGCTTAGTGTTACACTGACGATTTTAAGTGAAGGACCGGACGTGTACGTACGTAGCGCAAACTACCAACTGTTTAATACTGTTAAAGAACGCACTTATATACAAGGAGATATGGCGCAGGGGGGGGGGGAGATATGCAAAGATATGACAAGGTAACGACATGTGATCATACTTTGGGCCAGGCATACATTGTTCACTTGCACCCGTAATAAACAGTTGGTAGTTTGCTCTACGTACGTCCACGTCCTGTCTTTCACTTAATATCGTCAGTGTAACACTAAGCGCTAGATAATCATGATTGTAAATATTCTATCGCAATTTCTAGGGAGTGAGAGAAAGAGAGAAATAATATACGTTTGTGCGTGTGTGCGCATTTGTGTGTAAGTGTGTGTAAATAGCTGGGTGGGTGGGTGGACTTGGCTGTTATTTGGATCTGACTGCTGGTACGATCTGTTGGGAACTCGGCGCTGACGCCCGTGGTTGTACCTGGGTCGCAAGCCCCAAGGGTAGCGTTGGCCTGGCGGCCTGGGGTACAACTGCAAGCATCCGAAGGTCCCGGCAAAGCATGAGTCGACAGGTAACAACGAAACAACTTGTTTATTTTAACATCGCAAAGAGTTGGCGGTCAGGTTTGACCGAAGTAGAGAGACGGGAGAGCACTTCACTCAACGGAAGAAATCGGAGCCCTCCTCTGGCGTCCGGGGGCAGCTGTTTTTATACTCTCGCAGTTGAGGGCAAGAAGGAACCCCTCAAAAGACGAGCACGTGAATGTACAATGGGCTAATGGTGACGCACACTGTCGTAGCGATGCCGTAGCACCATGTCGTGGCGCTGCGCACGATCTCGTAGCACCTGGTCGTGGCGCTGCGCAGCACACTGTCGTGGCGCTGCCGGTCGGACACAATGACTGTAACGAGAAGATGGTCCCTGCTTTGGCATCGCCTGTTTCGGGCACAATGACTGGAACGAGATCCCTGCTTTGGCATCGCCTGTTTCGGGCCCAATAACTGGAAGGAGATCCCTGCTTTGGCATCGCCTGTTTCGGGCACAATGACTGGAACGAAATCCCTAGGCGGTCGCATCGCCGCAGACGCGCCTGGAAACACCTGGCGATGAGTGTTGCGGTGACGACGATCGGGCCAAAATGTCCGCCGCCCCGCCGCCGTCGCGCCGGCAAAACCACGTGTCGCAGGCGAAACGCAACAGACCGCCCCGCCGGGGAAAGGAGATCCCGATGGACAGGGGACTGCATCCGCTGTCCGGAGGGATGTCGCTCGATGATGCTCATAACCGAAGTCGGGCGTCCCTTGACGTTTCTTGAGCGCAGCGCACAGAGAAGGCCTCGTTCTCTCGTTCAGGTTCGCACGGGACACTGCAAAGTGACTTCGGGAGAGTTCACATTTTTGTTCTCGTTCCCGGCAAGCGTTAGAACTACGCTGAAAACTCAACCGCTCAGTCAGCAAGCACGGCACAACCCTCACTAAGCCCTGCCAGGCTCTTTCCCCTTTTTATACCACTGCCTAGTTCCTTACAGTAGTCTAGCATCACTCAGAACGCGTCCACAAATTGAAAAATTGCACTAGAAAGCATATCATCACTTTGAAACACTAAACAAAAGCAATATGTTAAAAAAAATCCTGCCTCAGGAAGAAAAACATCAGTAACAAACAATTTTGAGGCTGATTCCTACGTTAGGGGCTTCGACTTAAGCCATCGGCGTTACCGTTGAGACTCCCCTTTTTGTAACGCACCTCAAAGGAATATTGTTGTAAAGCGAGGCTCCAGCGCAGGAGGCGGCCATTTTTGGGAGAGATGGTCTGCAGCCATTGGAGAGGGCAGTGATCTGTCTCAATGATAAACCTCGAGCCGGCTAGATAGCATGACAATTTCTGAACGGCCCACACGAGACATGCACACTCTTTCTCGGTGGCGCTATACGCCTGCTCACGACTGGTCAGCTTACGACTAGCATACAGGACGGGGTGTTCTACTTCTCCATTTTCCCGTTGGCACAGTACAACGCCCATGCCTCGCTCACTAGCATCGCACTGAACAATGAACCCTTTTGTATAGTCTGGCGATCGTAGCACAGGCTGGCTTGTTAGGGCACTCTTTAGGGCGCTAAAAGCTCTTTCCTTTGTCTCGTCCCAGACGACTGTTTGAGGCTCTGTCTTTCTTAGAGCATCCGTCAGGGGAGCCGCGATATCAGAGTACCTAGGGATGTACCTCTGATAGTAGCCGGCGACACCTAAGAACGACCGAATATCGGTCTTTGTGCGCGGTTGCGGAAAGTCTCGCACAGCGGCCACTTTTATTTCAGAGGGGCGGCGACGACCCTGACCAATCACGTGACCGAGGTAGACAACCTCGGCCTGTGCTAACTGGCACTTAGGAGCCTTTACTGTCAAGCCTGCTTCGCGCAGGCGGGTTAGCACTGCCCGCAAGTGTGTCATATGCTCAGACCAGGATGCGGAGAATATCGCTACGTCGTCTAGATACGGTAAAGCGAATTCTTGCTGTCCCCGCAACACTTTATCCATGAGACTTGAAAAACAGTATGGCGCGTTCTTCAAACCAAAACTCAACACTTTAGGACGGAATGTTCCCATTGGTGAAATGAACGCCGCATACCTACTAGCCTCTTCTGTAAGTGGAACCTGCCAATAACCCCTGACAAGATCTAGGGTGGAAATAAACTGAGCGCTACTAACTTTCTCAAGGCGCTCCTCGATGTTAGGGATCGGATAAATTTGATCCTTAGTGATGGAATTAAGCCTGCGGTAGTCGACGCAAGGACGAGGTTCCTTGCCCGGTACCTCAACTAAAATCAAAGGGGAGGTATAATCACTCTCACCTGCCTCAATAACACCGAGCTGTAGCATTTTCTTTACCTCAGCCTCCATAATATCGCTCTGGCGGGGTGACACCCGATACGCCTTGGATCGTACTGGCTCTGTGGAGGTAAGTTCTATATCATGAGTAAGTACAGAAGTCCTACCAGGCCTCTCAGAGAACAGACCTTGAAACTCTTGTAATAGCTGGTGTAGTTCGGTTTTCTGCTCAGGCGACAGCGGTGCTTTACTGATAAGGTCACTAATGACTTGACCGGTGTCTTCCCTGTTCGTCACTGAGCCTAGTCCCGGAAGCTCGACCGGAAGCTCTTCAGGAACGTTTACCATCATGCACACCACTGCTTCCCTTTGTCTATAAGGTTTGAGCAGATTACAGTGGTAAACTTGCTGTGCTTTCCGCTTTCCTGGCAGACTTACCACGTAGTTAACGTCCGACAGTTTCTGAACAATTCGCGCTGGGCCCTCCCACTGCACGTCTAGTTTGTTGTTTAGCGATGTGCGCAATATCATGACCTCATCGCCAACCTCAAAACGACGGGCCCTGGCTGTCCGATCATAATAAACCTTGGCCCTCTGCTGGGCCTTTGTCATTGCTTCACCTGACAACTCCTGTGCCCTTCTTAAGCGTTCGAGGAGCTTAAGCACGTACTCCACCACGACTGGGTCGTCGCCCCTACCTTCCCATGATTCTCGAAGCATGCGAAGCGGAGATCGAAGCGAGCGACCGTACACCAGTTCAGCTGGCGAAAACCCCGTAGCCGCATGCGGCGCGGTCCTTAAAGCAAACATCACCCCAGGCAGACACAGCTCCCAGTCAGTTTGATGTTCAAAACACAAGGCTCTCAACACGCGCTTCATGACGGAGTGGAGCTTCTCAACGGAATTCGACTGTGGGTGGTACACTGAGCTGTGTAGCAGCTTTACCCCACACCTTTCGAGAAAAGTTGTCGTCAAAGCGCTAGTAAACACTGTGCCCTGATCTGATTGAATTTCTGCAGGAAAACCAACTCGCGCAAATATGGACAGTAGTGCATTAACTATCTCAACTGAGCTGAGTTCTTTAAGCGGCACTGCTTCAGGGAACTTTGTCGCTGGGCAGATCACAGTCAAAATGTGTCTGTACCCCGTGGCTGTTACCGGCAGAGGTCCCACTGTATCAATAACGAGCCGTCTAAAAGGCTCCGTAATGATAGGTACCAATTTCAACGGCGCCCTCGATTTGTCCCCTGGTTTGCCCACCCGCTGACAAGTGTCACATGTCCTCACGAAATGGTCTGCGTCCCGAAAACACCCTGGCCAATAGTACTCTTGCAAGAGACGGTCCTTAGTTTTCTTAACTCCTAGGTGTCCGGACCACGAACCCCCATGTGACAAGCGCAACAGATCCTGACGATAGCATTGAGGCACGACCAGCTGATCGAACTCCACTCCTCGGCGGTCTAGATACTTCCGGTACAGGACTCCACCTCTTTCCACAAAACGCGCAGTTTTCCTGGCGATACCTTCTTTGACATTGCAGCGCACGTTTTCCAGGCTGCCATCCTTTTTTTGCTCGGCTATCAAAGCCGTCCGGCTGACTTTTAGCAACCTATCAAGTCCGTCTGACGTAGGCGCGATGAGCAAATCAGTAGATAGCTCTTCTAACTTTCCCGCGTCGGGATTTTCCTCTCCAGTATCTGGCGCCTTCAACGCTACAGACTCAATTCTATTCTGTTCGGGCGTGCTCTGAATATCAGCTTGCTGCGCCTCTGACCCTTTTTCGTTGTTTGATAACGTCGGCCCCGCAACTACCGCCTTTGCAGCGAGCTCCCGAACCTTCGATCTGGTTAAGGCCTGAACACTAGCTTCACCAAACAAAAGCCCCTTCTCGCGCAGGAGGTGATCGGACCTGTTTGAAAATAGGTACGGGTACTGGGGTGGCAGCATAGATGACACTGCCGCCTCCGTCTCAAGCGCTCCGAAAGGTCCTTCAATAAGCACTTTTGCTACCGGCAGACACACGCTATGAGCTTCCACGGCTTGCTTGATCCACGCGCACTCGCCCGTGAACATATGGGGTTCTACGTAAGACGGGTGAACTACATCCATCGTAGCTGCGGAATCGCGAAGCACTCGGCACTCTTTCCCGTTTACGAGGAGGTCTCGCATGTAAGGCTCAAGAAGCTTCATGTTCTCGTCAGTGCTGCCTATTGAAAAAAACACAACTTTTGGTGTTGTTTCCGGACACTGCGCCGAAAAGTGACCCGGCTTCTGGCACGTATAACAAACGCCCGCTCGCCTCATCTCGAACCGCTTTCTGCGTTCGGCTTCGGCTGCCGTCTCTTTACGTTTGGTCGGATTGCTTTCACTCGCATCCTCACTACGCGTGTCCCCCTTAAATCTCATGGGCGTGAACCTTGGCCTCTCAGACTTGGAGCCAAATTCACCCTTTTGACCGTCCTTAGCTCCGCGAGCTCGACGCGTCACAAACTCCTCGGCTAGCTCAGCGGCTCTAGCCACCGTACTCACGTCTGGCCTATCCAAGACCCAGTATCGCACGTTCTCCGGTAACCGACTATAAAACTGTTCTAGCCCGAAACACTGCAGAACTTTATCGTGGTCACCAAACGCTTTCTCTTCTTTGAGCCACTCCTGCATGTTCGACATAAGCCTATACGCAAACTCTGTATATGACTCACTTTTGCCTTTCTCATTTTCCCGAAACTTCCGACGGAACGCTTCCGCAGACAGCCGGTACTTTTTTAGCAGACTCGATTTTACTTTGTCGAAATCCTCTGCTTCCTCTCTATCCAAGCGAGCGACTACGTCGGCCGCCTCGCCGGGTAACAAAGTGAGCAAGCGCTGTGGCCACGTTTCCCGAGAGAACCCCTGCTTCTCGCACGTTCGCTCAAAGTTAACCAGGAACAAACCAATGTCCTCTCCAAGCTTAAACGGCCGCATCAGGTCAGTCATTTTGAACAATACGCGTTCTCCTGCACCGTGTGCCTGACTTCCATTACGAGCGCGTTCCATCTCTACCTCGAGACGCTTCATTTCCAAAGCGTGTTCGCGCTCTTCTTTTTCTTTCTGCTCTTTAAGTTCGCGCTCCTGTCTTTTTGACCTCTCCTCAATAGTCTCAAGGCATTCCGACAGCTCGTCATCCTCAGCCTCTAACTCAAGAATAGCCGTTATCAGTTCCGGTTTTCTTAGTTTGTCTGAGACATCCAGACCCAACTCTCTTGCAAGCTCCAACAATTTCGGTTTGCGCAACGACTTCAAATCCATGGCTGCTCTGAATGCTGCTTTCTCTACTGCTTACTATTGTCTTGCCGCAAACTAACCCGGCAGCAACGACAACCACAATTACCAGCTCTGTTTCTGACACTAACAAAAAGCCTGGCAAAGCTCAGTAGAAGAAAGTCCCGCACTCACCAAACCTCGCAGGCAGGAATTCCGCGCAGTCGTTCCGCTGCAGGCAACCAGTCGTCACACAGGGCTCGTTGCACTGCTCCCGGATCGTCGTTGAGCTGCTCAGCATACTGTCAACTGCATCTCTTTGCTGCTGGCCTCCGTTGTCGTGATCCCACCGCTGGCAGACAGTTGTTTGAAGTCGTAGGCGATCTCACCGCTGGCAACCAGATGTTTGGATCGGACTGCTGGTACGATCTGTTGGGAACTCGGCGCTGACGCCCGTGGTTGTACCTGGGTCGCAAGCCCCAAGGGTAGCGTTGGCCTGGCGGCCTGGGGTACAACTGCAAGCATCCGAAGGTCCCGGCAAAGCATGAGTCGACAGGTAACAACGAAACAACTTGTTTATTTTAACATCGCAAAGAGTTGGCGGTCAGGTTTGACCGAAGTAGAGAGACGGGAGAGCACTTCACTCAACGGAAGAAATCGGAGCCCTCCTCTGGCGTCCGGGGGCAGCTGTTTTTATACTCTCGCAGTTGAGGGCAAGAAGGAACCCCTCAAAAGACGAGCACGTGAATGTACAATGGGCTAATGGTGACGCACACTGTCGTAGCGATGCCGTAGCACCATGTCGTGGCGCTGCGCACGATCTCGTAGCACCTGGTCGTGGCGCTGCGCAGCACACTGTCGTGGCGCTGCGCAGCACACTGTCGTGGCGCTGCCGGTCGGACACAATGACTGTAACGAGAAGATGGTCCCTGCTTTGGCATCGCCTGTTTCGGGCACAATGACTGGAACGAGATCCCTGCTTTGGCATCGCCTGTTTCGGGCCCAATAACTGGAAGGAGATCCCTGCTTTGGCATCGCCTGTTTCGGGCACAATGACTGGAACGAAATCCCTAGGCGGTCGCATCGCCGCAGACGCGCCTGGAAACACCTGGCGATGAGTGTTGCGGTGACGACGATCGGGCCAAAATGTCCGCCGCCCCGCCGCCGTCGCGCCGGCAAAACCACGTGTCGCAGGCGAAACGCAACACTGTAGAAGCACCCTCACGGTGAGCTTTCGCTGCTGAAGAACGTGTTGTGTGAAGACTTCTGGCTAAATAGTCTGAGTTAGCCGAGCAATTATGGGATGACGTATTAAAGTTGCACAAGCCATTTCATTGTGATGCTAACTACTGAAGCGTACTTTAAAGGTAGTGGCGGGAAAAGGAAGTTTAATGTATTTTCCTCAATTTAGCAACTGGAAAGCTCAGATTAGGCTTGCAGTTAGTAGATCACTTTTGGTAATCATTCCGGACGTACTTCCTCAGGGCAAAGAAGATCGTAGATAACAGAAACTATCGTTTCTGCTAAATACGATTTACTTTCACAGTCCAAAAGGAACGTATACAACATCACTGCATATGAATGAAAGGCAAGCGCTTTTGTCACAGCGCAATCTTCGTGGTAAGAAAAATAGCGGGAAAGATTTCCTTTAGGGCCAATCCTCTTATTGCCTGGTAGCTGTTAAAGCGTACGATAACAAAGAGCATGAGGGCTCTGCAGTGTATTGCACGGATGTCCTATACGCTCAAATGTATGTCCAAGACGTCGGTGACGCAAGTGTGATCATAGTTAGACCTTGATACCCTGGTGTCAACCCTTTGTGCTTCTGCTGACAGCTATTGCTCCACCTCCTCCTCTTAGTCATTTGTGCGAAGAAGCCATCATCACGTTTCTTCTTTTACTTTCTTGCTTTCCGTTTTAATAACTGAAGCACGTGTATTTCTTTCCGAGCGAGTGTCCTTTACGCCATGCAAGAAGAAAGAAAAGAATGCAGTGGTTCTAATGTGTGAAACCTTCACCAGGGCAATGAAGGACGCCGTAAATGTGGAGGCGCGTATTGGTACGTTTTCTACGACCAATTACCTTCTTTCACCATCGTGACGCAGGCGTTTCAGCTGCGCACCTGGCGTAATTAAGGTACACCTGTCACCGGGCGAAACTGTAGGACGGCGGCTGCAACCAGGAAATACGAACGTGGTGTGGTAAATATTTGCGACGTTCGCTCAACGTAGTTGCTTTCCGCATTATTCTCTCTCTTCACGTTCTAGGACATTACTAACACAATATTTGTATTTGTGGACCTAAACATTCCTCAGTTGCGAGGCCACGGAATCTCTCGTTTACTAAAACCTTTCAAAATCTTGCTTTCCAAGAGAACTTTCAGACAAGCAAAATGGGTCTGTGGGAGCCGAACGTGCATGATAGGCTCACTGGTTGAAAGTTGCTGTTATTTACGTGGCTGGGAGTGACATGCACCACAAGGACCAACGAGAGCGACAGTGCGTTGTCCTCATGACGAAACGAGATGCAAAAAAAAAAGGAAACGTGCTAATTTTTTAGTGTCCACTCAACAATTACAAGCCGTACAGTTTGATAGTTGCATTTCGCTGCCAAATTATACCCAGTTCCTTCACAAATGCAGGGTAGCACTCACACAGGCCATAAATGACTCTCCACTTGTTGTGCATGCAAATTATCGTGAATTCATCACGCCAATACAGCACTCAAATATATACTAAATTTGACTGCCCGTAAACAGTTTTGACAAGTGGAGATATATCAGTAGAGGTTGGTTTCTTCCTTATGAAAGGTACATGTCCTGTAGCTCTATAGTGGCCGGAAAGTTAACAGCGATGACAGAACAAGTAGCTTCATACTTCAGTTTAACGTCAATATAATATGTCATGTCCCCAGTTTAACTGTAAATACAAGTGCATTTCGTAGACGAGACGAAGAGAACAATTAAAAGAAAGATATCACGCAGAATACAGTCTTAACTATTGGAAACAGGGCAGCAGAAATATTGCAGACCGGTTAGCTTAACGTGCTCCATTGCCCCGTGTTTTCTTTTGTTAATATTACTATATCTATTTATATTCCTGAAGATATTTGCCGTAGTATACCCAAACCTCGTTGTGTATGACGTGTTATCCGAGACATTTCCTCTTAGTCGTTCTCGAAAGCAAACGACAAAGCAAAAGTGACTCAAAAAGCGTATCATTCATCGCCCTCCCGACGGCGTTCGCGAATGCGAAGCGTGGTCGCATACGCGCGCTCTTTTACCGTACGACCAAACGTTGCGGACAAGCGTGCGCGGACGACGATCGATTGAAGATTGACAGACGCAACTGGGCGATGACACGAAAACAATAACAAAAAGAAGAAGAAGCAAGCCGAGATGCCGCGATCACGTCTTCCTAAGCGCCGCCAAACCAGGACGCCATTAGCGGAAAAAAATCAAACACGCAAAACAAGCGCGTGTGGGGATGCAAAAAAAAAAAAAGAGAGAAAGACTTCGGTAGGCATATAGCGGAAGAGTAACCCCTGGACGCTTTGTAATTAGTTTCCTGGAGGCCTTCATTCGGGGCAAAGGGGATACGAACGCCGACTGGGCATGCAGCCACTCTGTCTCGCTTCTTTCTTTTTGTACTTTGTCGCATTTTTCTTTTTGTTTTTCGGCAAAGGCTGCCTCTCAAGCTGACGCGCTCGCTGAGTGGGAAAAGCGAAGACGTTTCGGACGTGCGTGGCTAAAGATCTCCGCCGCGTTTCTCCTCTCAACGTCACGACGCGTCGCTCAACCATGAAAAGGAAGACGTCATCAAGGTTGCCTCTGCGCCCATCGGTCCGAATTTTAAAGTGGTGCGAGTTTCCGAAATTAAGTCTACATTATGCGATGACCCGTGCGGCGTCGGGATAGAAGAAACAGAATACGTCTACCGATTCTCTGCCCCCCCCCCCCCCATTTCTCTCTCTTTTTCTTTCTTCCACCTTTCTTCGCTTTAAATTTTTGTATAGTCACGCGACCAGGAGAGCAGAACAGCAGAGCCACTTTAGTCAGCGCGCAAAACATGCCAGGTTGTTTTCTTAATTTAGCTTCTCTCTAGAGCATATGACTGTAACGAAAAGTACGACGGCGGCTCATCTCAAAGGTGCGTGCTTCGAGATTTTGCTACTAAGTTTCTTTGGATTGTGTGAGCGCCCGCACTCCTCCTGTGGAAGACTTGGCGTCTGGACTGCGTAGGACAAGCGTGTAAGCTAGTAGGAAGAAATCTGGAGGCGAGTTTCCTTGATGTCCAAGCCTGTAGTCCTTGGGCATGGACAGAGACCCATTTTATTCTGGGATCTCCGTCGTGATTTAATAGAGACTGCCCAAAACTAACGGGAAACTGCCGAGTGGAACAACATGTGTTTAAAGAGGAGGGCAAGTGACAGCTTCTGCTGAGTAATTTGAAAACACCGGCTCATCCTAGTTTCCAGTGAAACTTGAGCTTTACATACCACTTGAAATGGCAAAATGACGAGCAATTGCTCACAATCTCTTCTGCGATCGCCGTTGCGATCCAAACTTATCGCATGAGCGGATAAAAGGTTGCAAAACTGTGCGAGATTCTTCTCTGGTTTCGTAGAAAGCTTTGTTTGCTGATACGCACTCTTTGCTCTGGTCTAAATACGTGGACATTGTTGCGTTGGATGATTTCACGAGCTAACGCACCTTCCAGTCTCGGAAACGACACCAGTACTTCTTAGCGGGGTGCTCTAGTAACGAGGCAACTACTGACATTATGAGGAGGCTTTAGCTCAAGAACAATTGACATTTGTCTATTGAAATACATCTAGAAGGCGGAAATTTCACTATTATAGACAACCACTGAACTGAGATGAAGAAAAGTCGCTTTCTTTTCAAGAGAAAAAGCTGCCGAATAACACTAATTGTTTGGCGCTGAATATTGACTGAGGGTTTTAGTTTTTTCCAGGTGTGGCCGAAATTAAGTGACGTGTAAAAAGTTAGCAAGATCTTGATGAGGGCTAGTTAGTTCATACTAAGAACTGAGGTTAAACTGCGCAAAAAAGACGAGGACACATGGAAACAAATACCACAGACAAGCGCTGACTGCCAACTGGAAGTTTATTTGAAATTCACCGGACGTTTATACCTTTTTCAGCATAGGCATGCGCACACCAGTCGCAAAAATATCTGCAAATCAGCAACATTATAATCTTTCATCCACAAACGTTATTTCTTTCCCGACAAGGCAAGAGAGGGGCTGCTTACACATTTATCTCCTTCCTTTCTAATGTGAAAAGCCTCTACTATTTCCCTTTCCCTCTTACCTTTCCCTTTCCCTATGAATTTTGTCTTTTCAAATATGGGGGTGCAGTGACACTTGTTACAGTGTGCAGCTAAATGACTCCCATAGCCATTCTTTAGGTTACTGCTGTGCTGACGAGCTATTTCATTGAAGCACTGTCCCGTTTGACCTATCTACGATTTTCCACAGCTTAGCGCTATCTGATATACAACTTTAACGCATAGCGGTATCTGATATATATTTTTTAACGCTTTTAGACTTTATCTTCATTCAACTGCTGTTAATTATGATGGGCAATTCTACATCCAACGCACTAGCATCTGTATAGGATCAGCCATAGCCCCCATTTTATGTGACATTTTTTTATCCCCGGTTGACAATGTAATTCCTGCTAGGTTGGTGGACATGCCTGTAACGCGAGTGTTTAGATATGCTGACGATTACTTAATTGTTAAAAGATACCTGTATGCATTTTTTTTGACGCGGTCGAAGAAATTTTGGACTTGTTCATAACTCATCGGGAGGACTTAAACTCACGTATGAATTGCCAATTAACAACCGTATTCAGTTTCTAGATATTAACATCTCTTTTTCTTTGGACGAGCATGTATGCTGGGGATATCATCCCAGATCTAAGAAAACCTTGTTGCGCTACGACAGCGCACATTCTAAATTGATTAAGAGAGGCATAGCTACAACGTGCATTAAGGCAGCACTTAGTACGTCATGTGAGCATGAGTGCGATCAAAGTTTTTAAAATCAGATAGCGCGATTACAGAACGAAGGCTTTCCCAGTTCTGTGATCACTTCAGTATGCGAAGCAATTTTGCAGAAAGAGAAAAGAAGTTCCGAGTCAGTGAGTGAGTGAGTGAGTGAGTGAGTGAGTGAGTGAGTGAGTGAGTGAGTGAGTGAGTGAGTGAGTGAGTGAGTGAGTGAGTGAGTGAGTGAGTGAAAACTTTTGAGTCTCAAGAGTTTCGCGGTTACGAGGTCTCCGTCGTCTTCATCTTCTTGGCGCTGGCGACTTGAGACTTCTCTTCAGCAAGGGTGGGCCCCTATTCCAAGGCTCCACTGAGTCGTGCTGCATCGCTCGCGTGCTGCACTAGGGCCCTTTGGGCCGTGAGCTCGCTGCTGGTGAGCCGACTCTCCCATTGCTCCGCACTCGGGTGCTCGTGTTTGTGGAATGCTTTGTTGCGTTCGCACTCCCAGGTGATGTGGTAGAGTGTAGGTTTGGCATCACACCAAGGGCTGGTGGCCCTGTATTGTGTCGGAAACATCTTATTGAGCACGTGTAAGTTGGGGAAGGAGTTTGTTTGTAGTCTGCGCCAGCTGGTCGCTTCCTAAACTTCCCAGAAAGAAAAGAAAGACAAAAGACAAGCGCATGTGGTGCCATACTTGCACAAGTTATCACACAATCTTAAGAAAGTTTCCAATAGACATAATATTAATTTGGTTTTCAGTGCCCCTTGTAAGCTGTCCTCGATATGTAATCGCATGAACAAGCGCGAAACGCACTTGTGCACCACAAATCATAAAACTCGTTTCCCTGAGTGCAGGCGCAACGTTATATATCAGATACCGCTAAGCTGTGGAAAATCGTACATAGGTAAAATGGAACAGTGCTTCAATGAAAGAGCTCGTCAGCACAGCAGTAACCTAAAGAATGGCTATGGGAGTCATTTAGCTGCACACTGTAACAAGTGTCACTGCAGCCCCATATTTGAAAAGACAAAATTCATAGGGAAAGGAAAATAGTAGAGGCTTTTCCCATTAGAAAGGAAGGAGATAAATGTGTAAGCAGCCACTCTCTTGCCTTGTCGGGAAAAGAAATAACATTTTTGGATGAAAGATTGTAATGTTGCTGATTTGCAGATGTTCTTGCGACTGGTGTGCGCATGCATGTGCTGAAAAAGGTATACATGTCTGGTGAATTTCAAATAAACTTCCAGTTGGCAGTCAGCGCTTGTCTGTGGTATTTGTTTCCTTGTGTCCTCGTCTTTTTCGTGCTGTTTAAACTCAGTTCTATGTAAAAAGTTAAAGCAAAAAGTTTACAAATCCAGAATCACGTGCTAGAAACAGACATCGAAGTTGTCTAAAGGGTATATGCTAGAATATCAGAAGGGGACAACTAGAATATATCAGTTTGCAGTTTACTCGAAATTGACACAATGCTTAAGAGGGTTTTCCTGAAGTAAAAGATGAGCGGGACATCTCAGCGCTGTGTATAATTCATGAATTCCCACCCTCCTCTGTTTAGATACATTAATAGCGTTTCTTCCATAAATTTGATAATGCTTCTTGTTATGATGATTCGCAGAGTTCTAAGGCTGATACTTGAGTTTCGTTAAGTTTTGCAAAGGTATTGACGGCGTACATAAAATTCCTTCTATCAATAGTCGGTAAATCCCAAATTTTCTTTAAAATGCAACAAACCTCATATGGTGCTATGTATGCGGAACAAAACGGTTTCTCCGTTCCCATGTATTTAGATAGATCCTGAAGTAAAGCTGGTCTCTGGAACAACTGTTTGTGGATGCGACTGTTGAACTCTGATATGCATAACTTTTTTCCGACTCTCTGGACGTCTCCGCATGGCAATCACTGGCATGAATCACTCGCCTAACTGTAGAGGCTGCTAAGCGATAGAGTAGTAACGTAAACGAGGTACGACTTCTGAACTTACGTTTTGCCATGCTTTATAGTACTCGAAAAACTAGCAGAAAAGCCGAAATAAAATGTATTTCAGCAGTTTACTCGCACAGACGACTGTTATGCACTACTACTTTTGCGGGGCCGCTGGTTGCCGATATTTATTTACTGCTTTTAACCCTCAGTGTTTAGACGCTGCCAATTGAAGGACCACATTGCAAACTAAACACAGCGAACATACAATTTAAACAAAAATAAAGCAGTCAATATATTTGTACTAAAACAAGACCTAGACAAAACAAACTAACCAAAGCATAGAAAAGTCAAAAGTCAAAGCTAAGAAAAAAAGAAATGTGCGATCAACAAATAAATGCATAATTGCTAAGGGGCTAGCTAAAGAAAAACGGCTTCTACAGCCAGACGAACTGATCCGTATTATGATTGAAAATGCATAGCTAACCAGGATGGCTAAGCCCTCGCTTAAACCACAACCCCCCTCCCCCCCTCCCTACCATCCGCTAACACCATCACCACCACTACACCTTAAATCATGATGCGTCAGTTGTTCTTGGCAATCACGCAATTACAATGATCGTTGTCGTCGCTACTTTGACACATAGAACCTTCTTCTCTGCTGAGAAGGGCAGGTGAGCGTTTACGTCAATTTTCAGCATCGAGAGAGAGAAATTTATTTACAGAAAGGCAGAGAGGTCGGCCAGAGGTATAACTTGCTCTGGCCTGCTAATCTACACTGGGGAAACGGGACGGGGAGGGAAAGGGCTGATGAATGATGATGGTATAAGGAAGAGATGCATATATACAAATTCACAGAGTTGTGGCATCTCTAAAGCCGTGCGTCCAGCCCAGTGGCTTGGATAAAAGCTATAGCGGCACTTGTTACCAGGGCTGCGCTGTTTGCATTAGGCCAAGGACCTAAAAGAAACTCGTCTGATAGCGTTCTCTTATGGATCGTTGCAATGGAAGAGACAAGTTGCTGTCGTTCTTGCGCGTACGCGGGTCACACGTAAAATATATGTTCAAGTGTTTCTGGCACCTCACAGTATTCACAGTTTGGGCTGATATCGCTGGCACCTATCCGATGTCTATAACGGTTGGTGAATGCGACACCAAGGCGAATCCGGTGCACCGTGCTCGTGCGGCTTCTTTTGAACTTGTGAGGCATACGAAATTTCATTTCTTGGTCCCATTTGTGTAATCGCTTGTGTCGTCGATCTGGTTGGGTCCAGTGTTCCAACGTGCGGTTGCGTATTACGCGACGAAGTAGGGCGTTTTGTGTCTGTTCGTGAGAACGGAATGCGTACTTCACAAGCATTATCTAAAGCAGTTTTCGTTTCAGCGTCTTCCTGTTCGTTCCCGATCACGCCACAGTGTGAGGGTATCCATTGAAAGGTGACATTGTGGCCATTTCTAGTTGCGCGTTCGAGACGCTCTGTAATTTCTATAGCCATGGAATAATACGGGCCCCGTCTGAGGACACAGACAATCGTTTGAAGAGCTGGCTTGCAATCGCAGAATTCACAACATACGTCGGTGTAAACGATCGCCACTTCATGATCTATGCCCCGTGCTTCTCTGTTTGCAGTGCCTATTCATGCTGTGGTCAAATTTCAATATACAACCGTTTTAAGCTCTAAATGGAGCCGATGAAATGGATAATTGAACTGTCAGTGAACGGGTGAATTTCTTCTTTTAACATGATGCACGAAAAGCTGATAGTTGAAGATATTGTTCTTTCCAGCTTATTCAATAAGCGACGAAAGAAAAGCGTGCTATTTTGCTATCAGGTTTACCGTAAATAACATTGAAATGGAATAATGGGCAGGTTTTATTTTATATTTCTTGTGTATGGCATGCTTTCAGTCGGCTTTCCCCGTAGGCCAGAGTGTCTTCCAGGAGCGCTTTCGTTGTTGGGTAGATATTTCAATTTCAGTGACACACATGCATGCTGTGCACTTTTTCTGCATCACGTGAAAGGCCTGCCTGCTTTAGACAGCTGCTATTACAACGGCAATTTTTTTTTACCTCATGCTTGCCTGTCGATAGTCGAAGATTCCAAAGCCCATAAAACGTATTCACTCACTGGGCTTCCTCTGTAACGTTTCAGGCTGTGTAAAAGACGTTGAGGAGGAAACGACAAATAAAATTATAATAAAATTTCGGATTTGCCGAACGATTACGTGATTTAGCGGCAGTGGAGCCTCACAGCGAACCCTTTACACACAATACTGCGGAAACAGTTACAGGCTAAAATTGTACGCAATACCTCGTACTGTTCTCAGTAGCCTTTCCGAAAGCCATTCATGTTATTGCAGAGACAGACAATGATAACAAAATGTGTAACTGAATTAAAGCAAGGTCGATTAGTCTGTTTCATTATGGAAGCACTTTTAGAGACTTTTACACAGTGACGCTGTAGTGGCTGGAGCACTTCTCCGTAGTGCACCGAGTGCTTCGGAGTGCTGCTCCGCTAAGAGGCAGCCAAACGGTGGTATCGGACAACCCGACACAATTCTGAAGGCCGTACACAGATGGCCGAACCTAAAAAAAATATACAGACTCAAACAAAGGTCCTTAGGCAGAGGCAGTCTGGATGAGAAATAGGTGACAGAAGGAAACACCGCATATCTGCCGGGTGTCGGATGACTGCGGTTTTGAAGACGGCAGTTGGAGGAGAGACGCGTTCAAATTGGTTGGTCAGGTGCCGCTCGGAAGCATGCCGATTGTCATGACTCCTCTTCAGCGAGTTGCCGTACACATTTTCGGCCCGTTGTCACCAACTTCCGAAAAAGGAAACCGGTATGTCCTTACCATGGTTGATTATGCGACCCGTTAACCAGATGCTATTGCCCTGCCAAGCATTTAGACAGCGAGGGTCGCCGAAGGCCTTCTGAAGATGTTATCTCGCGTGGGGATTCCCCGACAAATAACTAGTGGCTGGGGAACATCGTTCATGTTGCGAGTTAACAAGTGATGGAAATGCGCCAGCGTCTTCCGAACTGCAGCAGAACAGCAGAAGAAGGCGAAACTGGCATAACAGGAGTACTATGACAGGAAGTCGAAATCACCTCAGCTGTCTCTAGGGCACGCAGTTCCTGTCTTACTGCCACCTGACGCTGGTAAGCTGGTACTAACGTGGAAAGGTCCGTTCAAGGTTCTTGACGTTCAAGGTTAAATGACGTAATCCCCAAGGAGAATTACGTCATGGATCTCGGAACACGCACAAGCTTGTTCCATTAAATATGCTAAAGAAATACGAAGAGAGGTTACCAAGAGACACCGAGAACAATCAGATTTCAGTGCCACTTAATGCGAACCTGGGGAGGAGGATTTCTCTTCCTTCCTGGTTCGACAGCAAGGAAGATCCAGAGATGTCCAGCTATCGGAGGAGAAAACTAAGGAGCAAAATTCGGAAGTCACAGATCTAGAGGCCTGCCAGGCTGTACGGACGTATTTTCCCAGAAAGACGGGCCCCGTGCAATGCAAGCTCCAAGTTACGACGGAGGCGTGAATTGTCAAGCTATATCCGATACCATTTGCTAGTCAAGAAACTGTGCAAAAAGGAGTACAGCAGATGCTCCGGCAGAGAATAATTGAGCGCTCGAGTTCCCCGTAGCAATCGCCTGCGGTAGTCGTAAAGAAAAAAAGCATGGGGCCATGCGCCTTTGCATTGACTTCCGGCAATTGAACCAAGCCTTCGTTTCCGATAACGAGCCAATCCCCAGGGTGGACATGATATTTGCAAAATTAGAAAACTACCACTGTTTTTGAAAATTTGATTTCTCCAACGGGTACTGGAACGTGCCAATGGACGAGGAGCCAAAATCAATGAAGGTCGCCCGTGTTTACCATCGCAGCCCTGTTCGTTCGCGCTATTCTTGCTTGAGAAAGCGTTTGCTTGTGCTTCCGGATTTTACCAATTTTGCTTTATTGCCTTCGGAATTAAGACAGCACCAGCCGTCATCACGAGGCTAATGACGAAGCTTGTGGAAGGCCTTCTAAACATTCACCCCTATTTCGATGATGTGCTCACCACCACCGAAACTTGGGAGGAGGATGGGAGTACACTCCAGTCGTTCCTTGAACGTGTGCAACGAGCTGTTATACGGGGCGGCGAACAAAGAGCCCAGTTGACTTCATTTCTGTAACTTTCACTGGACAAATCGTAGGACATAGCCTCCTACAACCGCAAGCCGATATGCTGGAGAAGACTCAACCTGCAAAGCTGCCCGAAACGAAGAAATCAGTGCCGTCATTTCTGGGCCTTACCGATTATTGGAAAGATTTCGTCCCCAACTCATCAGAAGTGGCCCTTCCTTTGCGAGGGTTGACCCCAAAGAAGGCACCAAACAAAGTGATATGGGGGAAGACAGTACAGGAGGCATTCGAAGTGCTAAAGCGGATGCTTTTCAATCAGCCGATCTTGAGGGCCCCTGACTTCACGAAGCCATTCGTGCTGGGCACTCATGCTTCTGCGAAAAGCCTGGGCGCCATACTCATGCAATGGAATGGCGACGTTCCCCATCCAGTGGCATACGCAAGTCGCCAACTTCTGCCACGTAAGGAAAACTACTCGAAGATATAACGAGAGTTTCTGGTGCTTGTGTGGGCAGTTAAAGAAAAATCCATGTATTCTTGTTGGGCAAGTCCTTTATTTTGCAATGCGACCGTGAGTCTTTTGCATGTACAAACTCCGCGAGGAATGTAAACAATCGTGTGCTGCACTGAAGTTTGTCTCTAATGGAATATGAGTTCGCCGTGCAATAGATGAACTGCCGCGAAAATGTAGGAGCCGACTACATGAGCGTGCTATAATCATCATAACAACAATGGTAACCAATAATACTATAGTTTTATGCAACGTAGTGTATCGGGTTGGACGCGGGTGTGATTGCATTAAATAGTCATTTTTTGAGGTGAGCGAGTCATATAGATATGTACGTGCATGCGCTTCCATGTAAATAGTCAATGCTGCATTATACTTATATTGGACAACCCGTAGTTATTCAAGTCAACCGAATGACGAACAGGTGCGCCCATGTTTGTGTTTGTGTCAGCGTATGCTATCGGGACAGTGCAACAGTGAAAAGTTGTGCCCCCTGAAAACTTCCTCAAATGGGGGGGGGGGGGTGATTGTAGTGACTGGAATACTTCTCCGCAAGACACTGAATACTACCCCGCAAGGTGGTAGCTAGACAGTAATTATGAAGACCGTCCGTTCCCCACCACACAGTGAAACCTAAAAAAAAAAAACGAAACAGTCTAAAACGTAGATGCTTCGGCACAGAGCATCTGGAGGAGAAATATGCGAAAGATGGAAGCACCACACCCCGGCCGGGTGTCGGATGACCGCGGGTTTGAGTACGGCAGTTGGAGGAAATGCGCGTTCAGCTTCAGATCAGGCGGGCGCTAAGAGAATAGCAGGAGCGAAGCCGGCAAGTAACTTTGCGCGAACCAAGGCGCCGTCATCGCCAACTCCGCCGGTCGCTGCCGTCGACGACGACGATAATTAGGCGCAACCAAGTCACTACCTGCACTGCAGCCACAGCGCCACATTCCACTGACGAACTGAAATCGCCGCACTGCGTCGGGTGATAGACGTGTAGCGTGTGAGCCCTCTGCTAAAATGTCATTGTTTTTCCAGGCACCATGTCTTGCTATGTCCGATTCGATGTCTGATTTTTCTTTGAAGTGTTCGTTTCTGTTTTCATCGTATTTCTTTCTTGTATTTTGAATACTGATATCACACACACACACACACACACACACACACACACACACACACACACACACACACACACACACACACACACACATATATATATATATATATATATATATATATATATATATATATATGTATAGAGAGAGAGAGAGAGAGAAGTCATAAGAGAAATGCAGGGGGGTTAACCACGCTGATCCCGGTAGGGTAAACTGCACTGGGGAAGGGGGAAAGGGGATTGAAAGAGGAGCAGGAAGAAAGAAGTTCACAGTCTCCAGTGTTACGCACACAAGCGTTCACCACCGACTCAGTCACAGATGGTCATACACGCTGGTGCATTTCAAGAAACGCACCCGTGCCTTTGTGGCCTTGCACATAGCATACTCACGAGGCCACGGGCCCAAGATCTTCTGCTCTGTAAAAGGACGGTCGTTTAAGTGCTCCAAAGCTGTACGAAGGGCTTTCTTCTCGTCTTCGTATGTAGGTCAGTCACACAGGAGATGATTGTTATACCTGGTAAAGTTGCAATGTCATACGCGGGTCCGTGGAATATAGGCGCCGCTTGGTAACTCCGGTGTGTTCCATTTTTTTACAGTAATAAAATGGGCAAGACCACTGATGTGCCGCGCTGTATCCGTTCTCGACAATGACATCGAGGTGCTTTCACATGCATCATCACGTGCCTCACGGGAAGCTTTGTCGGCACTTTCATTGCCAGCAATATTGAAGTGCCCGAGTAGCCACTGAAATACAATGTCGTGGCTTCCGTCCACCGCTGGATGGCAGCGTAATCGTATCTCTCCTACCAGTTGTTCATGTGGGCTGCGGCGCAGAGCTGATAAAGAGTGATTGCAGGGCTGCTTTTGAATGGCAGAATATAGACCAGTGATTTGGTGATTGTCGCTGCACATATAGCACGGCGCTACGTAGGGTGGAAAGTTCGAATACTGTTGGTGTTGTGACGTGGCCGATCTTGAACTTCTTGCAGATTGACATCGACGGAATGACTACCGCACCAGTAAAACGAAGAGCCATCTGTATGAATGTGAACTTGATTGGAGTATGAATCATGCAGTAGATGAGCGACTTGATTCAGCGCACAAGTTGGCAAGTCATACTTTTGAACTCCTGGAATGCAAAGCCGCACTTGTGGATGCTGGAGACACCACATATGACAAAGTGATCTTGCTGCAGGCGTGAAATCCGACGGAAGACAGGATTGGTACGAGGCTTCAATGCCCCAAAAAGTTGCATCTGGTCTGCTTTCCAAGAGAGAAGCAAGGCGTTCATATTCGAGCCGGGAAAGGTGACGAAGGTGATTTCTAGGGGTGTCTGTGACGACATATGTGCTGATCGGATGTTCCTTGGCGATGGCAACTGTTGCGGCTGTTGAAGCTCATCACGGTAGACCCAGACATGTTCTAAGCGCTTGAGCTTGCAGTCTCTCAAGCACTGTGAGATTTGTCCTCCGGACGCTTGACTTTACTGGAGTGCTGTAATGCAAGAAAACCATGAAGAGCGCTTTGTACAGTTGAAGCATATAGAACACACCCGGGGTCCCCATGGTTTTCGAGCGATGGCTTTGAAAAGGTGACTGATTGAGAGAAGTCTCTTCCTTAGACAGGATACATGAGGGCTTTAGGAGAAGACGCGGTCGAGAATAACCCCTAAAAAGAGATGGCTTCTCCTGTACAATATAGGCTGGCCATAATTGGGCTCCGGGTATCCAGTCATCGATTTTCACGTGAAAGTGATTAATGCGCACTTTTCTGTAGAAATTCTGAGGCCTTGTCTCTCAAGACGTAATTGTTGCAGCATTTTGTAACCTTGCGGGAACTTGCAGCCTAGTAACTCCTGACGCGCAGATGCAAATATCATCTGCGTAAATTGACAGACTGATCGACTGTGGCAGCAATTCCGCCAGCCCAATCAAAGCCAGGTTGAATGAAACCGGGCTCAAAACATCACCTTGTGGAACTCCACGGCTCGTGTAATGGTCGGAAGTTTGACCATCCTCGGTGACTGCAAGGAAGCCCCCCTCAGTAAGGTAGCTCTGAATACACCGAAAATTGCGGCCTCCGTTTGCAGCAGCCACGAGCGCGTCAAGAATGGCTTCGTGAGAAACGTTATCAGAAGCGCCCCTGTCATCTAAAGATAGCGCTACAGAGACGCATTTGGATGATTCCTGTTGTTGAGTTGAAGATACACGATGAATGACGTTGTTGATCGACGAACGGCCACGTCGAAAACCTGTCATCGCGTCTAGATAAACATTGTAGTGTTCAAGAAACCACTTCAGGCACATAAGGATCATCCTTTCCATCAGCTTGCCAACACAGCTAGCGAGAGCAATAGGTCGATATGACGTCAGTTCAAGGGCAGACTACCCATTCTTTACGATTGGGACAAGACGGCTACGCTTCCACTTCGAAGGAACTACTCCGTCGTTCAACGAGATGTTGAGCTGACGCAACAGAATTTCTCGTAATGCATGGTCAAGGTGGCGGATAACAGAGTACGTGACGTTGTCGGGTCCTGGGGGGGGGGGGGCGAAGAGGAACGCCTGCAACTGGCTAGAGCAGCCTCCAGTTTTTCCATAGGTAAAGAAAGGTTCCTCCACTGCCAAAACTTGCATGAAGGGAACTTCGTACGATTCAAGATCCTTTAGTAGCTCTCTGTCACCTGCAATTGCCTCACAAAAGTCTTCTCCAAGATCCACTTCTCGGCAGCTTTGGTGGAGAGACAGTGCCTTAAAGGGGTGGCGTTCCTGAGGAGAACAGCGAAGGCCTTGGAGAGTTCACCGCACGCAAGAGAGAGCTTTGCGTGTGTCCAATAAGTTACAGAATGATTGAGTTTTGATTGCGCATTTGCGTGTTACGTCTTCAGTACATTTTCTTCGCGTAGCACACCTGGAGGCGTGGCACTACACTTCCTTACAGATGTAAGACCTCGGTGCTTTACAAAACTAAAACAACAACAGCGGAAAGGGTTGTCCTCTCTTCCGTTATCATTCCAAGTGGCAATTATTTAGTAAATTTGGTGTTTTCACATGTTTATGACGACACTTTCCTATAAACAGGATTAAGTGCGACGAATCCGTGAGAAATGGTGGCACGGAAAGGCCGTGCCACCATTTCCGCGAAAGCCGCGTGCGTAGGAAAGGCCAAGACCACCCCAACAACCAGTAACACTGCACCGTGACTACCGAAATAGAAGGGTTTCGTGGCAATCTGTATTCTCTCTACGTCTACCCATGAACTTGAAGCGCACGCAGTCTTAATCAACCTACCGAAAAATAGGAAGGTAATTGGAAAGTAATAAAAAAATTTTCTTGTCATAATCACGCGCATTCCAAGACGACGGTTGTATACCTATACTTGGCCGTTCCATGTACTTGCTTAGGCCTTCTAGTTTCACATCACATTTATTATACCTTACACTCACCAAACCGAAACGGAACACGGTTTCAGAGCGCAAACGACCACGTGCTGAGAGAAGCGAGATGACAGAGCTCCGAGAGAGCGGCGAGCTGAAAATACGTGTGAAAAAAATATACATCGAAAAGAGCGAGCTCAAACTTGCCGTCGGCAGGCCTCACGAGAGTGCCGCGTAAATCGAGACGGTCGGACGCACGCTCCCGAGCGAGCTCTTTTGCATGCAAGCGCAGAGCAGCAGTCCGCGCCTTCGACGCACTCTGAAAGGGCGAAAGGGGTGAAAGTGTAGTGGAAGGGCGCCAATTCCAAGAGCCGCCTCTGGTCGCTCGCCCATAAATCCCGCTGAGAGCGAGAGAGAGAGCGAGCGGGCGAGAAAACGAGTAAAGGAGAAGGCGTCGTCGTCGCTGGCTTTACGACCCGGACGCAGAGCGCACCCGACTCGAGGTCTCGCTTGTAAAAACTGGAGGCCATGTGCTGCAGCCTACGCGGGCGCGCCCCTCCTCAACCCTTCTCCGCGCGCAAACCCATCCGCGCCCTACATATCGATCCAACGCCCGAGCCCTAACCGAGCTCCCCCCCACGCCTCACCGTCCCCGCGCTCCCGGCCCACCTTCTACGCCTCAGCCACCGCTGGTCGTAAAATAGGAGCGCCTCGCGCGCGCAAGCAGCCGCCTCTCCCGGATCGTACGGTACAGCTCGCTGGTGAGATCGACTGTTGGAGGAAGAGGCGGTGCGGAGAAGGGGCTGGTGGGGTGGAGGAGGAGGGGCTGGGGGGGGGGGGGATGAGGGGTGGTACCGTGCGCGCCTGTGGTGGTGGCGGCATCTGTTTTCTCGCCGCCGTGCTGCACGAGGCTGCCGACGTGACCTCGTTTCTTGACCGCCGAGCTGCAGAGCAGATACCGCTCGCGCGCGCGTCCTCTCATCGGTGGCCTTCCCCTCGGCTCGTGGGTGCCCGTGGACGCGCGAATCGATATCGAACCCCAGAGATGTTGTTTCCGCTAGTGCTGCTGCTGCTGCTGTTCCCGCTAGAGGCCTGGACTCTCTTGCAGGGGCTCAAAACAGAGAGTAGAGACCTTCGCGTTCCAGTGGCTTTTGTGGTTGTGTAGGAGTGCCCCTTCTTTTCTTTTTTTGAGCTTCTCTCTCTCTCTCTCTCTCTCTTACTCTCGGTCACTCACTCTCACGCGGATGCTTTGGAGCCTGAGGCGCGGTGTGGCTTTGAAAAGGAGCTCGGTTTGTCACACGGACGCTTGCTTTACCTTGGCCGAAATTTCCATGTAAAGAAAAGCAGGCACGATATCAATACTTTGTTTTGTAAGCCTGGTTAAATAGCGCAAAATATTTCAATGAAAGAAGGATATTAGAAGAATGCGGCCTTCGAATATTCAAGAGTATGTTGAGTGCGGTATATATATTTCGGAAACGTGGAGGAGGAAAAGAGTGAGAAAAAACATTAATAAAACTCGACATGATTTCAAATACAAGTGGAAACCAAGGGCTCGATTTTTTTCCTTACAGATAGATGCATCAAACAGACAATAAAGCCTGAGAAACATAGAGGGTATATCAACTAAAGAGCGAGGATGGGGATGTCGAACATATTGGAGGAAACGAACTTGTCAGGAACTACCCCGTCTAGTCAAGTGCCTTTAGTAACAGTTATTAACAAGTTTGAACTTGAGATTAGGGGAATAGGCAGCCAGTTTACAACAGTTGGTGCTTTAATGAGTACATCGATGACAAATATTAGGTCAAGAGTAAGTAACAGATTTATGCTCGAAAACACTTAAGGCGTCAAATTACCGAGAACAGTAAAGAAGAAATTAAGTAAAGAAAGAAAGAAAGTAAAGAAGAGATTGAGGTGAATGTAAGATACGATTCGAGATCCTGCCGGGACACTCTAGTGCTAGGACGATGACGTCGTAACACCTCACTATAATTGTGTCACAGGTACCCAACCGCTGATACTGCAAAGATCATTGCCTTATTATTTTCTTTAAATACGAAGTAACTGCTACTTCTCCACTTCTATTCGATTCTTAAAAAAAAGAACTCATTGACATTACCCTTGACAACGACGCGGAAGGTCAAAAAATTTCGTTATTGCTCGAGCCCGCGCCGTCCGCGCTCTCGCGTTCTGGCAGTTTTGGTATCGCATAGTTTGATATCGCGTAGTATGATGTCGCGTTTTCTGACTTGCGAAGATCATACTAATGGCAATCAGCAGAAAATACCGTCTCCATGACATGTTTCTGGCAAGTTTGTAGTCACGCTTTCGCGTTTTACGCAGAAAAAAAAAAGAAAAAAACAGAGAGAGAGAGGGAGAGAGAGAGAGAGAGCCCTAACGCCAGCTCTCGGGCGCCGCTTTACTCACCGACGGCAGTAAATGGCGGTAAAGGCGTATGCAGCGTCACACCACATGGCTCGTGGCGGGCGATTCAAATTGCGCTAGGGAACCTGGGGCCCCTCGCAAGATATATTTTATGGGTCTTTTCCAGGCAAGAAACAAGCGCTACGAGGTTTCTGAAATGATACTTTAACACTCTATGTTTACCTAATGTTTGCGGTTAGTGCCCCGTTAAGTGGCCCGCAGGCAGCCAATCGAATTCATACTTTCGCCCATGTTGTGAGCACCGTCTTATAACTTCAAAAGAACCGGTATAACAGAAACGATTTCAGCGTCGAAAAAAGTGTAATGTTGAATTCTCGAGTGGAAGGCCTATACGAATGGACAATAAGCAAGAGAGAGTGACCAAAGGAAGAGGAAGAGTTTAATTATCGGTTTAATAGACCAAAGGGTTTCACAACACGAAAAAAAAAAACGTTTCGACAAGAGGAGTTGTATTCGGCGACAATGGCGGAAAACCGCTTATGGAAACGCTGGCTCCGGGATGCGAATTGTTCGCCAACTTTTGATCAATTATATACGAGTGATAATTATGCTATTGTTATTTTAAACGTTCGTTATTGGCAAGCCCCTCCTCTTCATGCAGGGCCGTATTCACAAAAGGCTGTCACGCTAGAATTGTTCGTAAGAGCGAATTTCAGCCAATCCGGAAACTGGACATTTGATTAGCTGAGGTGGCCCACCAATGGCAAAAAGAACTTACGAACGAAAAGCTTCGTGAATGCGGCCCCAGTTATAGTCGTCACAGATTTGCTAGTTTACTTTGGAGACGGAAAGGAAAATAAAATTGACAGCCACTTTAGCATAAGCCAAAGAGGGTGCCGGCGAAAGCCTGCGTGCTCATTAAATTACTTGACATTATCATTCGAATTCGTTCTCCCGCCAAATGTCGTGTGTTCGAGTGTCTTAATTAAGTCTATATTTATTAAGTGTGATTTAGTTACCTTTGCTTTAGCACCAAACGTCTTGGGTTGGACTTCCACACAAGCTCGAGGGTACGACTCTCACCGAAGGACCTGGGTTCCAGTGCTTGAATTAACTGTAGCGTAATTAACTTTAACCGCTGTGGTTGCTCAGTGGCTATGGTGTTGGGCTGCTGAGCACAAGGTCGCGGGATCAAATCGCGGCCACGGCGGCCGCATTCCGATGGAAGCGAAAACACCCGTGTACTTAGATTTAGGTGCACGTTAAAGAACCCCAGGTGATAGCAATTTCCGGAGTCCTTCACTACGGCGTGCAATCAGAAACAGGTTTTGGCACGTAAAACTCCATAATTTAACTTTTTAATTTTAATTAACTTTGCCTTCTTTTTTTGACACGATGAGTGGCACCCACCGCAGCCATCTGTGCTAGAAGACGACGACGTTCGCACGATCAGTCGTACGAGTTCGTGTCTGCGGGAGGCAACTTAACGCGACTTTCTGTACCGCACACCACGCTTTCCAGACCATCGGGTGGGGGGGGGGGGGGGGGGGGTATACCACTTTAGGCTTTCGCCTTTATAAATGTGCAGAAGCAACTTGCATTTTGGAAGCTACATATATGTGAGGCAAAGGTTTCGTGAGTTGGGATGATGAAATGTCATAAATTTGCGCATTTCGTTTCCTGCGTCTTTGGCGTAAAAGAAACTGGCGTGTGCATGCACCCGAGCTGTGCCAACTCTTCAATTGCGTCACATTTCGTCATTCATTTCTTATTTATTTTAAACGTACCGCCCGCTTCTTGTTGGCTCGTGCCCCGTTGTGTACATGTGCCACAGAATGGAAATCACCACCACCACCACCACCACCACCACCACCACCACCACCACCACCACCACCACCACCACCACCACCATCATCATCATCATCATCATCATCATCATCATCATCATCATCATCATCATCATCATCATCACCACCACCATCATCATCATCATAATCATCATGTTCATCATCATCATCATCATCATCGTCAACAACACACGGCAACCATCTCAGAGAAGTTGTTGGCGTGGAGCACGACAGAAGCGTACGCGCGATTCTGGCCGAACTGTTTGTATATACTCCGTTTCATACATCAGGTGCAACGCTGTGGAGGCTAGAGATACTTTCTGCAGTGGCCGCGTTCGCGCTTAGATATGGTTCGGTGTCTTTTGACTGTTTTTTGTGAGAATGTTCTTTATATAAAGTCAGTTCTGAATGAAAATAAGAATTTACCCTTAGAAGCAGACAAACCGTCCGCTTATTTGGCTGCTAACACGTTGTTTTTCACCAATTTGCTTTTCGTTGTTCTTTATTTGCATCCCGTCACGGCAGCCGCACGTGCATGCTCACGCGAGCAAACACCGCTTGTGCCTATAGCGAAGCAATGACGGAACGCGCGGAGTGATAAAATTGGAGGCCGCACCACGTGCGTAGCATCCACAGCGTTGTACCTGATGTATGAAACGGAGTAGATATATGCATCGAAAGATTAAAAAGGTTTGCTTTGTTAACGAAATTGTGCCCCGGATGACGCGTACTTGTCGCAATGAGAAAATTTCGGTACCATTTTTTTATCACTGAGCGATTCCGAAGAAAACAAGGTCAGCAGCCTCGACACCTGTAACGGTAGTAAAAGAAAAGGTAGCGCTAACCTGCCTGCGAGCTATACGGCAGAACCACAGCAGCATTCAGCCAGCAGCCGCTGTCAAGTAGAAGAGTCGACATTTGGGCGAGTTGATATTGCTCGAACATCTTGAAGGGGCAGTGCAAGACTACAACGACAAAAGGCGGGAAACACAGTGCTGTCTTGTGTGTTTCCTGCCTTTTGTCGTTGTCGTCTTGCACTGCTCCTTCCAGAAACCGCTGTCACAACAGTGTGGGAGGATTTCAAAATAAATACGGAATGATTAAGGTATTGAAAACCTTTTAGCACCGGTTTAACGAAAAAATAATATCTGTCAGTTTTGTTTCCATCCCACCGTATCATGCACTGCAATTGTAAATACTGGAGTGATCAGAGCACAGCGCGCATATTATGCTGGCAACTGGTTTTATGACTAGTATTAAGGTAGCCTACTTCGCATTTAAATGCACCTTCATATATCTATCTACAATTTGGGTAGGCTTCCAGTCAAAGTTAAAAAAATATCTGATCAGAGGCCAACTTATTAAGAACAAAAAACTTTCACAAGTAAAGCGTCCAATAGCACAAAGAGACCTTCCTCTTATGTCCTTTTTCCTTCTCTTTTATATCTAGCTGGCTTATACATCCCGGTTTCGAGATAGCCCACATTTCGTCGAGTTCGTACATAATTTCGACGGTAACGATGTGACTAAACCCAGGACACAGAAGGCGAAGATATGTACCTGGGTTATTATGTATTTCTTTCCTGTTTTATGGGTTCAGCTGCAATGTTTCCACCAATAAGATTGTATATACTTGTTGTTGCAGACAGAATTCGGCTACGCTAGTGCAATGCCGCTACCTCAGGCAAGGTCTTTCGCCTCGCTGTCCACAAGAAATGATACGTAATGAATTCTTTTAAGCCGCGCAATCTGTTGTCACACAATTTATTTCCACAAGTGAATTGGACTACCCCTTTCGTGAATTTTCTTTTGCAAAAGAGCGGCGCAATGTATTATAAGTTTACAAGTACACCTTCATCCCTCATGCCTAATGGTGCTGCTATGGAGAATACATTTACACGTATCTTATCTTAATTCTCACGGTGTCTCAAAAATACACTCTGCTTCGCCCCTCCCCCGCCTCTCTTTCTGTAGACAAGAAAAAATATATATCGTGCAGAACATAACGGCCGAATAAATTGCTTTAATTTGAATATCGCGCCGGTTCCATTAAGGCTGATTGATCATTTGTAGGGTGAAAGATTCCGATCAGCCCCTGAAGTACCGGAGCGGCCGTAGCCGAGGAGCTGGTAATGATGTTAAGTCGGTGCGGTACTTATCGTGTGCGTAAATCTGAGCTCAATAAAGTGTACCTACAAAGCGCACAAAAATGTTCGAGGAAAAAAAAAGCAAAGGTACACAACCCTTGATGGATGCGGTTGTGTGCTTCATATTGTACCCCATTTTTGTTACGTTTACTTTATTTCGCGAGCACTATATGTCCTTAATAAATCGGAGCACACGGACGTTCTCGCATTCCACCGTTGCCGCAATGCGGCAGGCCTGCGACCGCCACAAATAAAACCAACGACTTCGGTACCGATAGAAGTTCATAGCCATGGAGTAACCACGCGGAGGTACAACTGTGACGACGCCGATCTTAAACGTAAACCAAAGGATTGTGTTTGCCTCTAACAGCCATTTCATAAATAAAAGAGAGAAAGAAGTCACGCTCGAGTGCATCAACAGCAACGGTAACCGAAAAATCACGCCGCCCATCCCCAAGCAAGCCGCCATAGAGCAAGCAGGCACAAAGAGTGCCAAGATAAAAGCAGCTCGCCCATATCGGACTGTACCGTCGCATCGTTTCAGCAGCTCGGGCAGGGGGAGAGCAGGTGTTGCAGCCATGTTCGGAGCTCAACATATTCTAGTTTCGTGCGGCGCAAACATCTCCCGCCGAAGCCGTGAGTCGAGTGCGAACACGTGGAAGCCCACGCAATGGAGGATCCCCCGCATACGAAATGAGCGCGTACGGCGAGCTCGCTCCTGCAGAGGCCGCTTCGCGAGCCGCAATGCTTCCGGCGGGCACCTCTGCGCTGCCCGCCGCAGCGCCTCTGTTTGCTCATAGGCGTAAACCCGAATGATAAAAAGAAAGAAAGAAAAAAAAGGGGTGGAATTTGACGGTAGGCCAAGTGTACAGGAAGGGCGCTCTGTAAACAGCCACCGGCGCTAAGCGGGCCTCGGCTTTGTTAGCAGAAGGCCCAGGGAATCGGTAAGGAGAGAGAGAGAGAGAGAGAGAGAGAGAGAGAGAGAGAGAAGGGATGGTTGGATGGGGGAAGGGTACAGTGAAAGCTGCTCAGCGAAGCGAGGCGTGTTCGACCGGTTGCCGCAGTGGCGGCATGCATTGGTAGCTCCGCTCGCCCCGGGCGCCTGTATGCGATTGCCGTAGCGCGTTCTTCCGACCGCCCCATATCCTTCCGGCTGTTGTGAGAAAGGGAGGCGAAATACGCCGAGGAGGAAGTACACACAGATCTTTTGTCAGCGCCGACCCTGTCTCGGCTTTATTTCCTCAGTTCTATTTCTCTTTCTCTTCATACACGCATGCAAACACACGGAAAAATAAAGAAAGAAAGCGAAAGGTACAAAGGAAGTCAAAGCGACAGAGTTGAGCGTGCCTTGTTCAACGCCATCCTGCGGTACGGTGTCCATATCTGCATGTTTTCCACCAGCGTTAGGCCCGAGCTGTCCTCTGTGTTAGCGCATGTCGCAGCTCTTTCCATGTTCAAGAACGTTCATTGTGGCCAGAGGCCGCCCAAAAAGCGGCCACGTCAGGTTGTCAGAAACACAGTGCCATTTCTTCTGGAAGCCTGAGCTAGACTAGAACAATGGCCATGCGACGATAAAAGGCGCGAAAGCGAGCGAAATTTGTTGGCAGCTATCGCGGTGACAAAGTAGTGGAGAGAGTTGAGAAAAAGCAAGGAGATCTGACACTATTGTTCTCGGACAGGCAAGCTAAACCTTGCCTCCTTTGGATATCCTGTGTTTATTTTTCCTTGTTTATGCTGAACCAAGCAAGAAGCGGCTATTCTTTATGAATATACTTCAGTGCAGATGACTGTATCGCGAAAAACGACCTCTCACGCAGCCCCCTCCCCCTCTTCTCCCGTTCACCCCCTCCACTCTGAAATGCTCGAACAGGCACTGCAGCGATTCTGCGGATGAGTACCGCCAAGGCGATCTATTTCGAGGCTCCCCATGCAGTACTCGGACCAAGAATATGAGAGGCGAGAGAAGGTTGCAGAGGGAAGAAAGAAAGCAGATGTCGCAAGTAGGCGGGCATAAGAGCGAGCGCCTTTCGTTTTTGTCCACGGCCATATCACCATAGGTGACGTTGGGCGGAGTGGGGGTAGGGGGGGACAAAGACTGACCATCGCGAAAGAGGCCCGCGCATTTGTGGCAGGTCGATTCGAGCGCCCTGCGTAGATGCGAGGTGGCGTCGTGTCGTGGTGGTGCGCGAGAATGCGGTTGCTTTATTGTTGCCGTGTTGCCACGTCGAGAAATTGAGCCGTCCTTCGGTACTGGACTCTTCTTTCGCTCTCCTAGCGGTTTCACGTGGCTAGTTTTGGCACAGTGTGAATCGCGACGATGACGCGCTGCTCGGAGCACATGTTACGAGCGGGAGTATAGGTAAGCTGAAGGAAATACCCAATGAAATTTGTGCCGCTACGTATTTCGTGCAAGAGTTTTTTGAGGTATTAAATACGGTAGGCGCCGAATTAAATCGCAATCTGGTTCACTTTCCCTTCGCTGCTTTTCCTCTCCTACTTTCTGGCTTCCATGGTACGCATAACTCTTACCTCCAGCACATGTCTAGGCTACACGTGGAAGCAAATCGTCGCTCTCCTAGGAACAATTTCCTGCCCCGGTGGCGCTGTGGTTATGACGTTCTGCGGCAGAGCACAATGTTTCGTCGGTTAGATTCCCGACGGGGCCGGTCGCGCTAATGATGGGGTGAAATGCAGAAAAAAAAAAGAAACGCCCATGTACTTAGACTTAAGTGCGCGTTAACTAACCTCAGGTGGTCAAAAATGAATCCGGAGTCCTCGGCTAGGGCGTGTCTCGAAGTCCCAGTGGTGCTTTGGGCCGTTAAACTGCGTGAATCAAACAATCCCAAGATCAAGTCGTGGTCGTTGGTTTTCTACAACCTATAGCAGAACTGTTTTCACACTGTGCCTACCTTACATTTTTTTTTTGCTGGATGCCATTTTCTTCAGAAGAATATTAATGAAGCAAGTCAGTCAAACCTCGGCCTTGTTGGTAGTCTCCCTGACCACCTATATGTTGTCAGTTTTTTTGCAAGTGAATCATCATCATCATCAGCCTAGTTACGCCCACTGCAGGGCAAAGGCCTCTCCCATACTTCTCCAACTACCCCGGTCATGTACTAATAGTGGCCATGTTGTCCCTGCAAACGTCTTAATTTCATCCGCCCACCTAAATTTCTGCCGCCTCCTGCTACGCTTCCCTTCCCTTGGAATCCAGTCCGTAACCCTTAATGACCATCGGTTATCTTCCCTCCTCATTACATGTCCTGCCCATGCCCATTTCTTTTTCTTGATTTCAACTAAGATGTCGTTTACCCGCGTTTGTTGCCTCACCCAATCAGCTCTTTTCTTATCCCTTAACGTTACACCCATCATTCTTCTTTCCATAGCTCGTTGCGTCGTCCTCAATTTCAGCAGAACCCTTTTCGTAAGCCTCCAGGTTTCTGCCCCATATGTGAGTACTGGTAACACACAGCTGTTATACACTTTCCTTTTGAGGGATAGTGGCAACCTGCTGTTCATGATTTGAGAATGCCTGCCAAACGCACCCCAGCCCATTCTTATTCTTCTGGTTATTTCAGTCTCATGATCCGGATCCGTGGTCACTACCTGCCCTAAGTAGATGTATTCCCTTACCACTTCCAGTGCTTCGCTACCTATCGTAAACTGCTGTTCTCTTCCGAGGCTGTTAAACAATACTTTAGTTTTCGGCAGATTAATTTTCAGATCCACCCTTCTGCTTTGCCTCTCCAGGTCAGTGAGCATGCATTGCAATTGGTCTCCTGAGTTACCAAGCAAGGCAATATCATCAGCGAATCGCAAGTTGCTAAGGTATTCTCCATCAACTTTTATCCCCAATTCTTCCCACTCTAGGCCTCTGAATACCTCCTGTAAACATGCTGTGAATAGCATTGGAGATATCGTATCTCCCTGTCTGACGCCTTTCTTTATAGGGATTTTGTTGCTTTCTTTGTGGAGGACTACGGTGGCTGTGGAGCCGCTATAGATATCTTCCAGTATTTTTAAATATGGCTCATCTACACCCTGATTCCGTAATGCCTCCATGACTGCTGAGGTTTCGACTGAATCAAACGCTTTCTCGTAATCAATGAAAGCTATATATAAGGGTTGGTTATATTCTGCACATTTCTCTATCACTTGATTGACAGTGTGAATATGGTCTATTGTTGAGTAGCCTTTACGGAATCCTGCCTGGTCCTTTGGTTGACAGAAGTCTAAGGTGTTCCTGATTCTATTTGCGATTACCTTAGTAAATACTTTGTAGGCAACGGACAGTAAGCTGATCGGTCTATAATTTTTCAAGTCTTTGGCGTCCCTTTTCTTATGGATTAGGATTATGTTAGCGTTCTTCCAAGATTCCGGTATGCTCGAGGTTATGAGGCATTGCGTATACAGGGCGGCCAGTTTCTCTAGAACAATCTGACCACCATCCTTCAACAAATCTGCTGTTACCTGATCCTCCCCAGCTGCCTTCCCCCTTTGCATAGCTCCTAAGGATTTCTTTACTTCTTCTGGCGTTACCTGTGGGATTTCGAATTCCTCTAGGCTATTCTCTCTTCCACTATCGTCGTGGGTACCACTGGTACTGTATAAATCTCTATAGAACTCCTCAGCCACTTGAACTATCTCATCCATATTAGTAACGATATTGCCGGTTTTGTCTCTTAACGCACACATCTGATTCTTGCCTATTCCTAGTTTCTTCTTCACTGTTTTTAGGCTTCCTCCGTTCCTGAGAGCCTGTTCAATTCTATCCATATTATACTTCCTTATGTCAGCTGTCTTACGTTTGTTGATTAACTTAGAAAGTTCTGCCAGTTCTATTCTAGCTGTAGGGTTAGAGGCTTTCATACATTGGCGTTTCTTGATCAGATCTTTCGTCTCCTGCGATAGCTTACTGGTTTCCTGTATAACGGTGTTACCACCGACTTCTATTGCGCACTCCTTAATGATGCCCATGAGATTGTCGTTCATTGCTGCAACACTCAGGTCCTCTTCCTGAGTTAAAGCCGAGTACCTGTTCTGTAGCTTGATCCGGAATTCCTCTAGTTTCCCTCTTACCGCTAACTCATTGATTGGCTTCTTGTGTACCCATTTCTTCCGTTCCCTCCTCAAGTCTAGGCTAATTCGAGTTCTTACCATCCTATGGTCACTGCAGCGTACCTTGCCGAGCACGTCTACATCTTGTATGATGCCAGGGTTCGCGCAGAGTATGAAGTCGATTTCATTTCTAGTCTCACTATTCGGGCTCCTCCACGTCCACTTTCGGCTAACCCGCTTGCGGAAAAAGGTGTTCATTATCCGCATATTATTCTGTTCTGCAAACTCTACTAATAATTCTCCTCTGCTATTCCTAGAGCCTATGCCATATTCCCCCACTGACTGGTCTCCAGCCTGCTTCTTGCCTACCCTGGCATTGAAGTCGCCCATCAGTATAGTGTATTTTGTTTTAAACTCTACCCATCGCCGATTCCACGTCTTCATAAAAGCTTTCGACTTCCTGGTCATCATGACTGCATGTAGGGGCATAGACTTGTACCACCTTCAATTTGTACCTCTTATTAAGTTTCACAACAAGACCTGCCACCCTCTTGTTAATGCTATAGAATTCCTGTATGTTACCAGCTATTTCCTTATTAATCAGGAATCCGACTCCTAGTTCTCGTCTCTCTGCTAAGCCCCGGTAACACAGTACACGCCCGCTTTTTAGCACTGTATATGCTTCTTTTGTCCTCCTAACTGTGAATATCAACTTTCCAAGTGAATATCAACTTTCAAATAGACGCTAATTATAAATACCAATTAGCTCACACATCTAAACTACACCTTCGCTGATCTGTTCAAATATTCGATGGTGAGGGGCTTAATTACTTGCCACAAGAACCAGTTCGCCTACTTTCAGTCCCACTGCGCGACGGAGTTTAACGTCCGGAGGGGACTGAGGGGCTACTAAAAGCGTCTTAGTGGGTAAGCTTGTGATTAAGATTAACCACGAAAAGTTTTATGACTTGCTCCCTAAATCGAAGCGTACGTAGGGGCGTCCTTGCAGTCCGCCTCCGTCGAAATTCGGTTATCACAGCCGGGAACCAAAGCCGTGACCTGGTCATACGCAGCAGAACGACACCGCCCCAGAGTCGGGCGCATGTCCTTAGAGACATCCTCCTGCCCCTGAAAGGGTGCGAGGAATCTTGGAAGGCGAGCGAGGCACAGTTCAACTCGTGGGCCGGGGCGCCGTCAAGCCTCTGATGAAGACGAGATCGAAACGTTCCTGGACGCTAAAAATGGGACCACCGCCACTCCCTTTCGCTGGTCTCGTTTTCGATCTTTGCTTTCGTTCAACTGAATGGCGTCGCGTCTACGTTGATTAAAAGGTCAAGCTGCGTAGGCAATGACGAACGGAGCCCGCTTTGATCGAAGGACAGGCGTCTCTGGCGGCGTCGTCGAACGGCCTGCGGTGAACTAGCGTGGACCGAAGCGATGCGGCAGTCCCCGTGCCTGTCGGGCCCGAGGCGATGTGTCGAGATTGAATGCGGCGATTGAAGGCGCGCAATCAGGAATGCTGGCGTCACGTGCAGCGCTGTGCCACGCGGCGGCACCTATGACAAACAAACGGCGGGCGCATCAACAACAAATGTGGGTCGTTCGCCGTACGCATTCCTGCTTGAAAGCTATATGTGACAGAACGTCGGCTTCCTCTTCTTGACGGGTGTAATGTAGGCTTCGTAATCCGTTTTTAGATACGAGGTGGAATTCCTGTGGTGCATGCCGATTTTGCATAATGAGGCATATGTTCGATTGCGGATATTTATCAAGTGATGTGATTACCATCAACGACGAATATCTATATAACAGCCTTCGGTTTGCAGATCACATTGTCCTATTCAGCAACACTGGGGATGCATTGCAGCAAAAGAATGATGACCATAACCGAGAAAGTGTACACCCTTCTAATAAAATGCTATCTACGGCGGGCTGCGTAGCGCCAGCATGGCGCTACCACGTATTGTTAGAACATCATCCGAGGGGCTTCATGGCAACGCTACAACCTGATGATGATGTATTTTATGGTGCAACGGCCACATATGGCGAAAGAGCTCCATGGACGTTGTGATGAGTCGCGAATGCATCGTGTATGAAATTGAGAAATTCAGTGCGTATAATAGATGGAGCATTGCTATAAGAAGGTCAAAATCAGTCACTGTACCTCGCATAAGATAATTAAGTATTAAAGGGACACTAAAGGCAAATATTAAGTTGACTTGGACTGTGAAAATACAAGTCCAGAAATCTTGCAGCGCTTTTTTCGTGCCAGCTTACTTACTAGCTTATGAGAATAGTGCGTCTAAAGGGTCAGCGTACCTTTAGCGCAATTCAAATACCCCTCCCCGCCTCCCTCCTCGACTGGGGAGTGATGACGTTGCATCGTCACCGCCCTTTACTGCCGACGGTGAGTAAAATGGTGACCGAGAGACGGCGCTACGGTTTTTGCGCAAAACGCGAACGCATGGCCACGGAGAAATCAAGCCAAAGCAGAGCGTTGGATTCGCTGCTACAGCTGCTTTTGGTGAAGTTACATCGACCATTCGGGAATCTCGCAACCTCACATGGACGTCACATTCTCTGCTACCTGCAGTTTCTGTGGGTTTAGCGTGCCAGCAAAGCCACATCAGCACTATGCGATAACGAAACTACTCAAGCGTGAAAGCGCGGACAGGGCAATGCGGACGAGGATGACGAAACCTTTCGACAGCCCGCGTCATTGACAAGGACGACGTCTACGAGTTCTTTTGTTGGAAATATCGAATAAAACTGGACATGTAGCATGTTATTTCGTCTTATAACGCAATACAATGCTCTATTTATTACGAGTGGTTGAGTAGTAGTGAAATGAAAATATACTGAGGAGTGCCTCCACATATGGCTAGTACTTGAATTCACCGGGGTAGTCTCTAATCACGTCCTGCATTTACCTCAATTTTCCATTGCGAAAACTGTGTTTGCAAGAATATTGACGCATTAGACGCTCTCGAGCGCTAATCTATTACTTTAGAATAAGATAGAAGAATAGAATAGAATAACTTTATTTCCACCTACTTAATGGAGGAGGCTGCAAGTAAAAGCTGCTCCAGTAGAGGGAGCTTGACGAGGCCCGCAGCCCCCCTACAGAATATTCGGCAACAACATACATGCAAACACATATGCATTATATATATATATATATATATATACCCTCATGAACCCACATACTCGCATATACACATGCACACATCGTACTTCCATAAATGTTTTGTTACGAAAGGATAATGAAGTAAAACGTGCAAGTGAAAGTATACCACTGGAGCCTCAACAGGGCCCTCAAATTTTGCGTAAGGGCTGGGAGGCACGACAGCAACAACTTGCTATCGCCGTCATTGCTGTGTCTTTCCGCCAAAACTGGTCAACGCTGCTCAAGTTCATTTTTACGTTTATATACATACTTACCTTACTATCGATGATCTCCCAAGACAGTTGTGTCGGTTTACTTGAAAACAAAGAGAGGATCAACATGACCACACTGCGGCATTAGCGACACGATACGAATGCCTTGTAAAATTTCTGAAATTGCTAATAATTTTAAATGCGGCAGCATTGTATGGCTCATGGATCCGAAAATCTGACGGCAAGGTCGGAGATCGTAGAAAAAGTCACGTGTTCACAGATACGCGTTCGTGCCACTGCTCGCGTGTTTGTCCTCGTCTTCTCCCACCGCTGGCTCCGATGCCGCTCGTCGTGCCCGCGTTCTCATGGTGCCCCTCCCTGTGCGAGGGCGCTTTCGGCACTGACCCACTGCCAGTCGCTGCGGTGATTTCGGTGAATTCTTTCGTGCGCTCCGATGGACGAACCTTCGACTTTGAATTCTCACTCAGTAGCTTCACCCGGCTCCTATGGACGTACGCGCAAGTACGCGAACGAGGCCGGGGCACGTGATGCGAGAAATGATACAGGGCAAAGTGAAAACAATGCTATTACGTTCCCTAAGACGAGTCGTCATCGGAAAGACGTCACAATGCTTTGGCGTTTATCCATGTAGGGATACGTATGTGCGCTTGACTTTTTACTTTATTCATAGATGTTAAATTATTGCATCTCAGAATTTGTGTACCTATCTACTTTTCTTTTTCTATCTATTTATTTTTCTTTCACCCACACTCTCATATGCAAAATTTTCTTTTGGTTACAATTTTAATCAAAACACATGTAAACACGTCCCTTTTTTGGCTAAAATACCGTAGTGGAATGAGCCATTGTTTGCACACAAGAACAAGAACGACCGACCATTTCAGTTGGTTTCACTAGCCTCGAGTTAAAGGGAGGATAACGAAGAAGAAGACTGACTCAACTGCGAAGGTCGGCAAAGGCACCAGGAAGCAGCATGGGCGACCCCAACGCGAAGTTCATCATTTTTCTAGTGTGTGAGTTTAATAATTTTTTAATTCTTTCTTGCCATGCGCAGTGAAGCAAAATGATCTAAATATATAGGTTCTGCGTAATCCCTGAGAACAGTTGTAATGTCGCTCTTCTGGCATCGGTTGGCGAGGCCTAACAGTGCCGAATCGAAGAGCATTACTACTTTGCACACTCGTGAATAGTACGGTCGCGTTTATTTACAGATCGAGGCGCACACTGACCGTTCCAGGTTTCCCTTCCTCCTGTTCATATTAACGATCTCCTTTTTTCGGACTTCTCAAAATCGAAATTACACCGCTTACAAAATTTTTATAGAAAGTCTATGGACAGTCCATAGCTGTCTAGAGACTGTCTATAGACTTTCTATAAAAAATTTTGTAAGGGACATTAAGTGCCGTTTTCTTTGTCTAGAGAAAGAAAATCCAAGCCTCATCACTAAACAAAATGACGAATTTGCTACACTCTTTTATTTGTTTGCGCTCCTGAAATATGGTTGCTTCACTCTAAACAGCAGTTAGGCCTAAAGCTAACTGTGTATGATTGTCCGGGGGCTGGTCAAGTCACTTCCAGAAACTTTTTCGCCACCATAGTGGTAGACTCCTGCAAGCGGATCCAACTATACGTGTCGGGGACAATCAGGCCTTGGTTTTAGCACACGAAACCCCAGAACTTATCATAAATTTGTAAATCGAGTGCAGCTAACTGGTATTTACTGATTACGTACGCACTTCTTAAAAAAAAAAAACTACTGGCTTCTAATCGTATTACAGACGCAGTAAGAAAATTATCCCTTAGTCCTTCGCTTTTCTAAGGTACCGGCCCAAAGAATGTGACAGTGCGGACTACTATTGCATAACTTTTATCTTTTCTCCGCGACTTGTGAAGACACAAATGATGCTGTCTTATGACGTATAATTGCTGCAATAGAATTGAACAAACGAACGTTTTTCATTGCTCCAATAGGAGAAATCAAAATATGCAATTATAATTTATTTCGGAACGAGTTCTCCATGGTGCATGCCGCGTACAGTGAGCCGAGAAGCTGACGGAGGGTTCACGAAATAAGCACGTGCCGAAGAGAAATGTGAAGGTAATATTTCCTCTGGGGTTCCCTTCAGAAAACAATAACTGTCCTAACAAACATGTGCATAGATTACAGGCGGAACCAACCCGCCCTGGTTTCTCAGTGGCTATGGTCTTGCGCTGCTGAGCACGAGGTCGCGGAATCGAATCCCGGCCACGGCGGCCGCATTTCGATGGGGGCGAAATGCGAAAACACCCGTGTACTTAGATTTAAGTGCACGTTAAAGAACTCCAGAGGGTCGAAATTGCCGGAGTCCTCCACTACGGCGTGCCTCATAATCAGAAAGTGGTTTTGACACGTAAAACCCCGTAATTTTAATTTTTAGTTACAGGTGGAACCATATCTCATAAGACCTTTTGCCAGGGAGCGTTCAGTGTGCTGTAACTCGGAACACAGTGTCGCACCGTTCCCTCAAAGTAAACATTCGTTCACTAAATATGTTACATTAAAGGCAGAAAATGTGTCTACGGATATCCCATTTTCTCTCTTATGGGTGGACGATGAGTTCAACTGAAAAAAAAAAAATATTGCGCACGCGTAGATAGCAATGCCCTATCAAGCTCAAAGGCATCGATTGCGACGGGAACACATAGAGACTGCAGGGCTCAAGCACCACGTCGAAACGCATGGTCTCCTTCCTCTACATTGTCAGTCGTTTGCAGAAGGTAGACTACTGCTGCGTGTGACCGCTTGACTAGAGGCCCTACAATGTTTGACGGAAAGCTCGACTTACCGTGTTGTCAACAATGGTGAATTAGTAGTGTTTTTTTTCTTTTTTCCTTATACCTGCCGCCAATGATGAAATGGTACACGTTGTTTGGGCCAATGATTCAAATGATTTTTTCATGAACAATGTGCTACATTACCGATTGTACACCTATGAGCAAAAGTACACGGACCACAGGGTTGCCGAAAAAACAATTTCTTCGCGATTAACACGCATAAACGGCAACTGACGAGTGCAATAAAAATTCGTAATGCGAAGTTTGAACTGCAGTCCTTAAATTCAAGTTCAATTTACAGAGAGAGGGGAATATGAGTTTTATCGCACAATCCTTGGTCCGTATGCTTTTGCTCACAAGTGTACATAAAGTCAAAAGTTAAACACTCCTTAATTATACGAGGATGAACTAATAAATGCAGAAGGGAACTACCATATTTGCTTTGATTCAAGAGACTCTGCAGCACCATCAGTTAAAAAGATGCGGCTTTGACATATTTATTTGCCAGTACATGGTTTAATTAGCGATTGAAAAGGTCTGTAAAGGTCAACCACAACGAAATTTTAGATTTCGTAAAAAGCCCTTTTCGAGACAGTGTAGGTGTACAGGAGTTCCGGTGCAAAATTTTATTTTTGAAATACGAGGAAGCATCTTGAAAAGCTAGGAAAAATAGCCGTTTTTGTTACCGAAACTGGAAGAAACGCCGCCATTACTGCTCGCCGGAACTGACACATTACCAAGAATTGGCGGCTCCTCGGCATGTCCTCCGAGGTTAAGTGGCGCAAGTGCTGCCAGCGGCGCGCTCTAGTATCTCGAAGGCCACGTGCTGGGACTTACGTAATAGTCGCTAACCACCACGTGCCCGCATTGTCTGCTTAGGTGCGTCTCAGATGCTGCTAATGAGAAAATGATACAAATACCAGCTTTGCGGCTTTACCAAGATTGCTTCAGGTGTATCTACTACTCGTTTATCACCAACCACCTAGCCATCGTGGTTTCATTGCAGTTAGTCCAAGAAATGCACAATGGGACGTGGTAATGGAGTACCTTTGGATTAATTTTGGCCTCCTGGAGTTCTTTCTCGTGAACCTGATGCACTGTGCACGAGCGTTTTTGCATTCCACTCCGTTAAAATTCTGCAGTAATTAGTAACACATTTCGTCCGCTACCAGAGTGGTTTATCACACTAAAGTTAGCAGGAGTTGTTCTTGAGTACCCCATTAGAGGTGCTAGAAGGGGGTCACCTGCTCTGTACACAGATCTTGGAGCGCTCAATATGGACACGTGATCACTGGCTACGACATATGGGGGTCACATGATCAGTAGTCTTCTTTCAAAGCAGCGGCGAAGGGCAATGCCGCATAGCTCCCGTGGTTCACAAGGGTAGATCGCACGTAGAACTTGGCGTTAATGGTGGTCGCCTTTTTCATTCAATGACGGAACGAGGGACGCTCGATGTGCCACTGTCATTTCCCTTGGTGCGCGCTTGGTTCTTCGTGCAGTGGCGGTGTTGGTTATAGGCGCGGCGCTTCTGGTGGCCTACTTGCTGAGCGCATCGCCTCATACCACGTTCCGCCGGCTTACCAGGCCCCGGGAAGTGAGTGCGGTGACCAGCCTGGGAGCGGTGACTGGACTACGCGTCTCCGTGCTTGACAGGTAGGCTCTGATGACGCGGCATGAAGTGCCTCCGGCTGTGTAGAGCACGCGCTGCCCCGACCCTTAATGTTTAGCAAGCTCTGTGGAACTGAATCTCCTTGGAATTACATTTCTTCCTTACAGGATCGTTATTGAGACACACGGACAGCAACTGTACTCGTGTAATACTAATGCTTAGTGTCTCAATCCAGGAACATGGGAGTCGTGTTTAAGCTCTACGCAATCTGTTTTCAATACATACACAATCTGTACTTTCTTTTCAATATTGAGCGCTGAGAAATAAAGCAGCTGTTTGGGTAATAAAAGAGCAATTGTATTTGTTTTATAAATGCCTTCAGAAAGCATTCTTTTTTTCGCATTTAGGCTTGTCGGAAGAAAATAAAGAGAGAAAAACTCGTTAACTCGTTATCCTCTCCACGTAAAATACGGGACGCGACAGGCGGTCGGCACTACATAAGCGCAAAACTCGTTTTTATGATATATTGTTTTTATTATTTCTGGCACTTCGGTGCAGCGGAGGAAGTAGAGCGGGACTAGCTTGCCCTGGTTCAATAGCTGGAACAACCTGAATAGTACAAATGCGTGCAATAAGGCTAGAATACTGAGTCTTCAGTATTGCCCGAATTGCTGCTTGTGTGCGCTTACCAGCGGTGAACTCACGCCCACTGTTGGTGCGAAACCAGACTGTAATAGGCATGAAAGTTAAGGTCGAGGCTACAAATACAACTACGTTCGTTTTATATAAAGGTTGCTACTTTTTTCTGCAAGCACGTGATTTATAAACATTTTGGAAATATTTTTTTTAACGAATCACTGATTACTAAATTTGAAAAAAAAATTTGCCATAAACATTGCCTTAAGCTGTGCATGAATTTTTTTTCAGAATTCGGAGCATTCTAAGGATACAGGGTGCGCCAAAGTAATATCGTAGCGCTTGGGCACCTGCTAAGTCCCTTGATTTTTTAACGAGCGACCGAATGTTTAAAGTATACTTGTTCGAACACCCTTCTGTTTGTGCACCGAGTATCATGCTTGAGGTATAATGACACCTTCTAGCCCGCATAAATCCGCAATTTTCGTCACTTATAAAGAGGGCGGGTACGCTTTCTTCGAGGTTGATAACAAGCTCAAGCTAATTGGAAACCCTCAAAACCGCGATACAGAGCGCAGAACACGCGGGCGAAACCGACCAGTGTTCATCCTGTGTTGCACCCACATCTCGCCTTCGGATAACCGTAAGAGGGTCAACCGGAAAACTAGGCCAGTGCACGACAAGAGCGACATTTGTTGAGCCGCATAGGCCTCGGAGAGCAGTTGGGAAGCCAGCAAATATTATAATTTCACCTCAAATACGATGTATCTGAACAAAATGGGAGGAATCACTAGCTAAAACAATCCGGTATAGGTCGAGTTCATAGGCTTCAGAAGTCCTAAGCACTCGAGAAAGGAGAAATCGTTCTTCCCGCCATGCAGCACCCCGAATTTGATGAGGACCTTTGCTGCCTCCAAAATAGAATGTGAAAACCTAGTGACCGTAGCAAGCATTTACGTTGTGAATTTATAGTTCTGAAACAAAAATTGTTGAAAATCGCAACAGTCAAAAAAAAAAAAAAGCTCCATTACCAAGTCTTCAACTCCTTGTCTCAGTAATAATAAAATTAACAAACTTTCGTAAACTGCAGCTCTTAACACATCTAAAAATAGACAAAATTGATTTAATACATAGAACGCTCTACAATACACCACTAATTTGTGACCAGGGAGCTTCGCAATACTCTCGAGAGCGCTGTATCCATTTCATGTGGGCGGTACACTCACACATGACAATTGTCCGCTTTAGATGATCTAACATACTCGGCTGACAGAATTTCAAGACTTGTTTTTGGTGCAGGGTTACAGATTTGTAAAGTTAGTGCTTGAATATTTTAATATGTTTGTCATATATTCGTTTACTTTTCAATATATATCAAAACTCCAACATTTTGCTTCTGTAAGATGCTATAATTTTGCTTTCTCTCTAATATGCAATAAATCTTATTAACATCGGTCAAGCGGTTGGCTCACGAGAGCATTTCTGCGTAATACATGTAATCTTATTAGAAAGTACTACTTGGCCCAGAGCTAAAGCTTCCTCTTTACCCTGAATTTTCAATCTAGACGCGTGGAGGCATAATGCTCCGAGGACATTTCCTTCGCAAAATTATGCGAAGTACGTCCTCCGCTTTCGTTCCCCTCCCTCCGGTTAATTTTGGTTACGTCGGGTGAGACTAGAGGAAGAACCCGACTGGTGTCTCTCTCCCTCGGTCGTGGCCTGTTGTCTCATTTGCATGCCGCTGATTTCACTACTCATACACGCCATTCGCTGGCAAACGAAAACAACGGGAGGGGGGCCCGGGGACTTCCCCGCAGGGACGTGGCCGTGTTCTACGGCGTTCCGTTCGCGGACGCTCCGCTGGGCGCGGACCGCTTCTCGCCGCCGTCGGCCGGCACCCCGTGGAGCGGCTACCGCGACGCCTCCGAGAGGGTGCGCGACCGCTGCCTGCAGCCAGCCATGTCCTCGCTGGTCGACAACAACCCGCAGGGATTCGTCGGCGCCGAGAACTGCCTTCACGTGAACGTGTTCGCGCCGGACGGAGCCACGAACAGGTGAACGTTGCGGGGGCTTTCAAGGCGAAGTTGTAGTCGGCGACGACACTAAGGACGCAATGCAAGTTCCAGCCACGAAAGCGCACTGTAGCTGTCCTTCAGCTCTGAAAGAGAGCACAGCGAATTGGAGTCCACTCGCAGCTTAATGACTTGGCTCTGCCAATGTGAATGCTATATGCTAGTTAGAAAATGAAAGGTTACTGCTTGACGCTACAATATTACTTTGGCTGAGCACTGACGTCAAGATCACACATGAAATTTACACAGCCGTTTAAGTTTCACGCTAAACGAGTAACAAAGCCATAACTTCTGTACGAAAAAAAAAATTGACGTTTATACACGCAGAACCGGTTGAAGTCGGGGATATAGGTGAAGCTAATTGGCTGGCACAAATTGAGTTTCAATTGCTCAGCGTACATATAACTTCTTTATTCTCGGATTGTCACCGACTAATAGTACATGATATATTGGTCGTAGTAGATAGGCTGGAACTTGTCGTCGCAGTTCAATGGGTTTAGCGCGCTGTGGCAGAGCACGAGGTCGCGGGTTTCACTCCCAGCCACGGCAGCCGCATTATGATGGGGGGCGGAATACAGAAATCATACCCCATTATTTTTGATGCGCATTAAGAGACTGCAGGTGTCGAGGTTATTCAGAACCGTCTCACTGTGTTGTCACTCGCAAGCCTCAGTGTTGCTCTGGGTCGCTAAATCTAGTTAATAAATTAGTCAGCACTGGTTTGCATACTTGCACACATGGGCTTATCTTTTTAAGATGTTGCCGGTGACTTCTTTCATGCGTACAATCGCTTTTGTCAGAAAGTTTTGCCGAAGACGCGCCTGGTGTATAAAAAGCTTCTCGAACGTTATTCATTAGGGCTGGGCGTTGATTCAATATGTTAAGCCTATTTGTCGTTACCATATAATTCGTTAGTTTTTCGATTAGTCAGATTTGTGCATTTACACAAATAAGCGGGAAAAAAAAAATCAATGCCGGTGATCTGTCACGATACATAAACTCTGAAGAAAGAAAAACAAACCGTACTTTTGGAATGAACAGTTGCCTTTATTATTGCTGGAACAACACTCGGCGCAAATGGTCATTCCAGCATCTCAAGCTGTCGAACGCAATCTGATGCTCAGCTGCGGAGGTAAGGTTAGCTTTCTCTGGCAATAGAGAGTACCTTTGCTTATCGACAGTCATTCCAGCTGGACAGACGCTGAGCTCGCACGGCACTGATGTTGCCGGGAGGCACACGGTCGTCTTTACAACCGTCGTCATGTCCGATATGAGGGGAGCCCTGCGCTCGCCACTAGTGCAAGGGGTCCGAGTCGTCGTCAGTTACTTCCGGCATTTAGCGCTGTAACACCTGGCTTGTCGCAGTTTCCTCACCCTTTTCGCACTGAAGTGGAGTACTTCCGTATTTTGTTTCCCCGTTATTCGAACAAAATGAGATCTGAAAAAAAAAAGCGGCGAGGGCATGACATCGAGGGACATAGGGCCCGAGCTGATTCGACAGGGGCCTCGAATCTCCTGCAGGTCGGTGCTGGTGATCCTGCACGGCGGCGAGTTCCAGCGGGGCTCGAACGACGACGCGCTGTACGACGGCCGCTACATGGCGGCCGCCGAGGACGTCGTGGTGATCGTGCCCAACTACCGGCTCAACGTGTTCGGCTTCCTGACGACGCCGTTCTTCAGCGTGCCCGGAAACCAGGGCTTGCGCGACCAGCACGCGGCGCTCGAGTGGGTCTCGAAGAACGCGGCCGCTTTCGGCGGCAACAACGCCTCGGTCACGCTGGTCGGAGTGGACAGCGGCGCCCTGAGCGCCGGCCTGCACCTGCTGATGCCGGCGAGCCGCCGGCTGTTCCATCGCGTCGTGATGCAGGGCGGAAGCCCGTTCGAGGCGACCGAGCGGGTGCCGTTCGCGGGGCCGCCGGAGATAGGAGAGTACGCGGCTGCAGTCTGCGCTCACGGAAGGAGAACCGCCAGCACGTCAGTAACTATTAGCAGTCGCTTTCAAATCTCGTCCGAGTCCACGGATTGTATAAGAGCTAAGAGCCGTGGTGGCTTAGGGGCTGTGGCCTTGCGCTGCTAAGCTCGAGCTCACGGGATCAAATCCCGGTTACGGCAACCGCGGTTTCGATGGGGGCGAGGTGCAAATATTGCCGCGCATTGGGTGGATGTAAAATAAAAAAAAAACCGTGTGGTCAAACCGGAGTCCCTCACTACGGCGTGCCTCATAATCAGATGGTGGCTTTGGCACGTAAAACTCCTGGAGAATTATAGTGACCCTTTCATTTCATTTCCTACATATACCATCCCGGAGATTGGCGCAGTGGGGTTTCGCCGAGTTAACTGGGTGGACCTCGTAGACACAGGGCAGTTACATCGTCTGTCCCAACTAAGGTTACACAAGCTAATCATAGCAGGAGTATATATATAAAAAACGATTAAAGATAGTTGTAAACACCTACCGTGCTCCGTTGTCTGAGGTCTGGAGACCAATCACCGTAGGCCTGAAAATCGTATCTTGCAACGTGTTATTTAAATGTTTTCTTTTTCATTGAACGACTTGGGTAACGTTAGCTGGGACACCCATTGTTATCGCAATGGTGTTTGATGCGTATTCGAACAGCAACCGATCCTACAGGCAGTGCGATCCTGATATTCCTGACAATTCTATCGCGTCGCCGTCGCTCTGTTTCCGGGTCCAACGTTAGTGTCACGCCAAGTAGAAGCAAAAGAGCGTAACCCACACGGCTGCACCGTGGGTGAAGAATCGCATAGATTTAAATAAAATTAATTAGCACGCATCATGTGCTTCGTTCTACAGGGTGTTTCTGCTAAGTCGGCCCAAACTTTAAAAAAAATCTACGTGGGAGTTACGAGAATGCAACCAAATTAGTATTGTTAGCTGCCCTCTTGAACAACTGGAGAGCATTCTTACTATAAGCTTAAGAATAATTAAGAATAATTAATTACCGACTCTTAAAATAATAATTTAGACGCGGAATCGTCAATGTAGATATTGTAGAGCGTATAGAGAAATGTCAAAAAAAAATTTTCTGTAATGATAGCTGCTCTGATTTTAAATTTTCCGCACTGTAAACAAAGCGCGCAAGATTTGAACATGTGCCACATGAATGCGCGCTTACACACCGCAACATTAGTGCCCTCAGACCCAGCGGGAACGAATGATCGATGCTGCACGCATATCGAGTGCACGACAGGCTTTGAGCAGACTGAGATGGATCAAATAAATGATCCATGCTCCCACTCTTGCGAGATATCTTGTTGGTTGAAGCGATGGTATAAGCGATAAGTAACGAATGACCATTCTTGAAGTTCTGCCAGTGTTTTAGAACGCAGCTCTTAGGCGGCCGTTCCTGCGGTGAGCGTCGGCGGTGGCGTCCTACCCCGTAACCGAGCGAACAAGTAAAATGAAAGATGAGAGAGAACGCGGAGCGCAGCGAGAGATGACAGACGGGGGTGCGAAGAGAGCGGGAGGAGGAAAACGCAGGAGGAGGGTATAGCGAAAGTGTGAGAAGAAAAGCGTAGTGCCATTTGCGGCGACGATGGCTGCGAGATGACACCACAGTAGCAAGCGTCGTCTGCATGGAAACAAAGTGCTGCATGAGTGGAGATCTATCTGCGGTGGCTGCGGTGAATCGCGCCCACACATCACGATTAGAGAAGTCGTCGCGCCACATTTCACTCCGTCTGCATCGTGCGCCACGAGACGTATTGTCCGCGCCAGCCAATACATCGCGAAATGAAAACACGTACACAGCTTCGCTCAAATTACGCATTAAGGAGTAGCGTAAGTCGGCGAATTTTTCGCTGTTGACATCGTAAAGGGTTAGAAGGTTTTAGCGGCGCATGGCGAAGCATCGGAGATGATGTGTGTGGCCATCAACTATCATTATTTCTTGCAGCCTCTTCATGCCTTCCGTCTGCTTGCTGTGTCGATCTTTCATTGGCAGAATGTTTCAGGGCACTAATGTCGCTGCGCGTAAGCGCGTAGTCACTTGAATTTTTTTTCAAATATCACGCGCTTTCTCTGTAGCCAGGCAAAATTAAAACAATGCACAGCGGCTATCAGCACGGAGAGAAACTTTTTTTTATATTTCTCCACAGGGTGTACAAAGTACATTGAACATTTTTCTTTTAAATAAAGGCTTTAAAGGTTGGCTAATTAATTGTTAATTACTTCAGGTCAGTAAAAAAACTTTTAGTTGATCAAAAGCGAATAATACTAATGGTATCTTCGGCTGGTCGCCTCTATCCCCTGAAGCAGAGTCGAGCAGAACCGGTGCTCCCCGAACTCTGACGTAGAGGACAAGTGCGCAGGCCAGACGTGTGACTCTGTCAGAGGAGGAAATGACAGGTGTGAAACCACGTGACTAGTGCCAACGTCCGATGTTTCGCCTATGCAAAACTAGTGGCACTGCTGGGAAACCCGGCGGATGGGCCGGTGAGACGAGCGTTCGTCGAGACGGCAGCGTGCAATTGCCGAGGTTGCCTAGGTGACGGTGGACCGTCACCAGCAGCGTTGACGCTGTGTTGTGATGGCGTTGCTGCAAACACTCTCAATCTTGACGCCTACTCCGACGACAGGGCTCGGAGGGCCTCAGAGCGCTCGAAGATGGAGGAGGGTTATCGAGAATAACCAGGCCGAACGCAGGGCGCTCACTCTCGTTGCAGAATCAAGCGTCCTTCCTTTCTTTAGATCACTATCTATCTCACTCTCTTTCAACCAGCCGAAGAAAACGCCGCTCGCGAGGGTGATCTAGAGCGCTCCAAAACGGCCAGCGGAAGATTCCATAAATTGGTTGCATTTTTGCAACTCACACATGGATTTTATAATGTTTGGCCCGACTTAGCCGAAACGCCCTATATAGCATTTCATTGGGATGATTCAAGACAGCATTCGCCTATCACAGATCCCAACACGTGCGTTCGATTTCCTACAATGCAAGCTATGGTACCTCAGAGGCTATGGCGTAGCACAGTTCAGCACGATGTCGGGGGTCAGATGCCGGCCGCGGTGGCCGCATCCCTATGATGGAGGAATGAAAAAAATGCTCATGTATTGGGTGCGTATTAAGGAACCATGTTGGTCAAAATTATTCCGGAGCGCTTCCTACCCCGCACACTACGGCGTTTCTCATAACCAGATTGTGGTTAAGGCACGTAAGACCTTACAAAGTAATTTTTACAGCGAAGCTGTCTATGGCTAGGATTTGGCTGATCGCTTCTCCGCGTAGACCAACAATTTCTCATGCGGGCCGTTCCCGAATAAAGTGCAATACCGGGCCGATCAGCGGCGGAGGTGAAGCAGCCGTTAAGTACTGCCCAGACGTGGGCCGATCTGGAATCTAGGGCAATAACGCCCCTTCCCGCGGCGAAGGTGAAGCAGGCGTTAAGCGCTCCATGTACTTCGGCCGATCCCGAGGATAGTGCAATGCCGAGCCTACCCGCGGCGGAGGTGAAGCAGGCGTGAATCACTCCCTATACTTAGGCCAATCCCGAAGAAAGTGCAATACCAGGCCGACCCGCGGCGGAGGTGAAGCAGACGATAAGCACTCCGCATACGTGGGCCGATCCCGAAGATAGTGCAATGCCGACCCGAGCCGCGACGGAGGTGAAGCGGGCGATAAGCACTTCCCATACGTGGGCCGGTCCTGAAGCAATGCCGGGCCGACCCGCAGTGGAGGTGAACCAGGCGTTAAGCACTCCCCATAATTGGGCCGAACCCCTAGGTAGTGCAATTCCGGCCTGACCCGCGGCGGAGGTGAAACAGGAGTTAAGCACTCCCCATATAGGTGGGCCGATACCGAAGGTAGTGCGATGCCGGACCGACCCGCGGCGGTGGTGAAGCAGACGTCAAGCACTCCCCATAACTGGGCCGATCCCTAAGATAGTGCACTACCGGTCCGACCCGCGGCGGAGGTGAAGCAGGCCTTAAGCAATTCCCATAATTGGGCCGATGCCGTAGGTAGCGCAGTACCGGGCCGACCCATGGCTTAGGTGGAGTCTGATATTAAGGGGCCCACATACAAAGCGCCACTGGTCATCCTTCTTCACAGAGTGGAAGGGCGATGAGTTTTTTTTTTTACTTTGCCGTAATCTCAGTAATTTTTCTAATGATCCAGTTTATTTCATTCTCTTTTGACCGGGCGTACCAAGTGGCCTACTCATCATATAACAGCGGCACGGCAAAGTTCGGGCTACTAATTAACGATGAAAAGAATGAAACATGAAGTGGAACGTTACAATGTGCCCAGGCTTCGTAGGAATACACATCTTTTGCTTATTACCCTTCTTGACTTTTTCATCGCTATCGACCACTCGTCGCTATAGATGATGGGAAAAGAATTGTAAAAAAATTGAGTTCATTGCAGCAAAGCACCGCGGCTCTTTTCTTTATCTTTTAAGAGCACCCTGATATGCTTCTGGAGTGGATAGCGCTAACAATCTTAATGAAAATTTCGAACTAATTTTTGTCTATCAGAAGAAAAGATGCCCACGCTTATAAAGCTTGTCCAAATGAGACTAAATTGCTGCGCACTAAACTGTTGACGGCCACAGTAGAAAAAAGCATTCGCGTAACGGTCGCTTCATTGAAGACAACTTCACGTGTAAGAATGCAAAGTGTCACATGCGCGAAGCTTTTCAGCACCGTATGCATTTACTACCGGCTACAGAGTGGCTATAGGGCGCTCTCCTGCTAAGCATTAGGTGTCGCATTTGGTTCGAGGCCACGGCAGCTGCATTTCAATAGCAGCTGAATGTAAGAATGCTCGTGTACCGCTGCTTTGAGCGCACGTGAAAGAACTCAACTTGTCGAAATTAAATCCGGATCCTGTAACTGCGGTGTTTTCGATGCATGTATTGCTTATGACCATTAAACCCCGTAATTTCAGCTTAAAATTCGTGGAAGCAGTCTGTCGCCGCACTTTCTGTGGAGAAATGGCAGACATTTGCATCAAACGAAACATGCAGTTACCCATGCACATATCGATTTTGCCTTCACTTGCGCAGAACATGGCTCGACACTTCAGGTTCCGGCACTGTAGAGTAATATATGTATTTAAGCTTATAGATAAATCACATCGGCTGTAGATAGGTCCAGAGCGATTGCAGGAAGTAATGATTTGATATATAGCGAAGCACTTAATAAAGCCTTTTAATAAAGCGTACACGGCAAAAGATATCCTTGCTTTCATCGGTAATGATGACAGCTGCACATGCGCCGACAATTTTATCGACATTTTTTGTACGTGCGTCTCGTGTACCAGGGCTGCACAGCGTAAACAAATCTATTTTATTACGAAGAAAAATTAAAAGACAACAACAACAACAACGAAGATGACCTTAGCATACTAATAGTTCAAAAGTATTGAGATACCCTTTGAAAGCTGTAACCACAATATTTTAAAAAAATTCTGCACACATATTTACCACGCATCCTTTTACGACTGCCATTTTTCTGGCCAACATGTCGATTCGCAGGAACGACTCCGTGGACGACGATGACGTCGCGCGTTCCCTGATCGAGTGCCTGCGAGCGGCCTCGCCCTTCACTCTCCTTCACGACCTCGACGCGTTCGACGGCGTTAACGGCAAGCAGTTCGGCCCCGTGTACGAGCCCTGGGGCAAGGGCTCCGTGCTCGTGGCCGGCGTGCCAACGGCCACCGAAGAAGGCACGGAGAAAGCAGACCCTTCGCGAGAGCTGCTGCCTGCCCTGAACGGGACCCAGCTTCTGATCGGACACACGATGAACGAAGGCGAATTCTACCTTGCCCAATTCTTCAAGGACTGGTCCCTGGCTCAAGTCGGTCACTGGCCCAGGGGCTTCGTTCGCATCTTTCTAGAGCGCCTGGTGCTGCACTTCTTCGCCAGACCGAGGCTGGGCCCCGTCTGGAGGCTTTACTTCAGCGGCAGCGGCTACTCCAGCGCCGATCGCTACGTCCAAGCGGCCGAGTTCCTTGCCGACGTCAAAGTGGCGTGCCCTTCCGGGGTCATGGCGGACCTGGTGGCGAGGCGCGGGGGCACCGTGTACCGGTACGTCCTCGAAGCCACCGCGAACGACGTGCTGCCGCACGGCGAGGCCAACGACACGGCGCGCGTCGAAAGCGAGCAGCAGGACACCACCGGCGAGTTCTACCGCAACCCGACGCACTACTTCGACGCGTTAGTGACGCTAGGTGGCGCGTTCGCCGCCGGCCGGAAGATGCCCGAAAAAGTCCTGGCCCAAAGCAGGCGCCTGATGCGGAGGTGGGCGACGTTCGCGAAAACAGGGTACGTTTCGTTCAGTACGAAAACAGCGAAACGGCGAGTTATTTTGCGTCAGTGTCAAGCTTCGCGAGACCAGGAGGAACGCGAGAAGCTTGCATTTGCTTTAGAAGACATCGGATGATACGCAAAGCTGTTCTTGAAGAACATGGATCGGTAAATCTTTATTAGGAAAGAATGCAACTGGCCAGCGGCCTATGTGGGGAGAGGATTTATAGGGGAGGGGGAGGGGGAGAGATAGCGTAGAATAATTAGGCGTTTGTATCCGCGAAGCTTTGGTAGTGCACAATTCTTGCGAAGTTGATAGCATCGCTTCCTTGCAAGGGAGTCATCAAGCTTGATTTCTGTGTCCTGGCCTCCATATGACTGACGCAATTGTCCCTCTTATTTATGATGAAAAATAACTCGCGCTTATTTAATGTACGACTTACATGTAAAGATTTTCTTATTTTTTACTTCTGTCGCGCCTCATTCGGCGAAAGCACAAGCAGATCGTCGATTCAATTTGAATCATATTTACCATGCATGAATGAATCATTTTGCATTCTACATACAAGCTGTACGCCAACGTCCATAAGGCAAGGGTTCACGTTTATCAGCAGGTTCTTGAACTTCATTCCTCATAAAAATATCTAGTTTTTTTTTTGACTAAACATTTCTGCACAACAAAACTGTGGCGAGACGTCGGCGCTTCGTGAGCTAATCGCTGATTTCACGCAGGACTCCGACTAGCCTGGAGGACGAGCCGTGGCCCAAATACGACACGCATAGCAAATCCCTGCTCCGCTTCACCATGGACGACGTCTCCACCGTGAGGGTTGAGGAGGATGGGCACTGCAATTTCATGATGGCACATAGTCGCTGGCGCGAGCTCGCCATGGCGGCTTGAAAGTTTTCGAAGCGACAGATAGCGGCGCTAATTTTTCTACAGCTATGACGTTGCAGACAAGTAACGAGTGACGTCACGTGCCAAAACATTTCGATTTTTCTGAATCGTTTGCTGGTGTGCTACGAATGTTTTTCTTTGCTTTACTTGACTTCACAATGGTGATCTACTCGGTATGCGAGGTTTTTCGCTGCACTGCTAACTAATTAGCCATGGCTCGGAGCAGAAATGGCACATTGATTTATTCTGATCATGCACGACGTTGCCTTATAGCAACTATGAGATATGCCCCTGCAATGACTCTTAACGCAGTGTCTTCTCTAGTGCCTGAAATTTGCAAAACGATCTAAGACACTGACGTGGTGAAGAATCGCTCATTTGACAAACGCGTTATATTGTACAGTATCCGGAAAACATTTACGGAGTGTTTTCTAGCACTCGTTTGTACGAAAATATAAACATTATAACACTGAATGTGGGGCACCGTAAAAGCTGTGGTCTCGTTTAAGCCACGTTTCTCCATTCCCAGAACTTTTGCAACAAGTTGCCGCGTGAAATTTGGCACGTTCTTGGGCGGAGGGATGTAATATGTATAATTGAATGAAATAGACTTCCCATAAGAGGTACATTTGTTATCCCGGTTTTAGACACCTCAAAGGGTCCGAGAAACAACTTTATCTAAATTTTAAAGACAAGGTGCCACTGCCTGGCCTAGGCTCCAGACAGGCACTTACACGAACCTATACATATTACATCGCATATACCCCACAGCCTACAGGGGCGATTGCCCGTTGTGCAGGGCCTCACCAACACTATACCACATTACGTGGGTGTCCATGCTACAGAACGTAGAACGCCACGACACGAACACCACGAAGGTGCAATGGGAGACACTGCTGTCCAACTCAGCCCTCGACGACCAGCTCAAGCTGATCCAGAGAGCTGAGATGATGGCAAGAGCCAGCGGAGCCCTGGACTAGAGGCCCCGACCATTAGCGATGCTGATTGTTCTAATAAAGTTTGTCCGTCCGTCCGTCCGTCCGTCCGTCCGTCCGTCCATCCATCCATCCATCCATCCATCCATCCATCCATCCATCCATCCATCCATCCATCCATCCATCCATCCAGCCAGCCAGCCATCCGGCCATCCATCCGGTTGTGTACAAGTTCGCCAGTCTGCAGGCTATAGTCCATCTGATCAATAGACAGACAGATTGAAGCATTTCGCGAAACTGTGCAACTTATTGAAATTTAGAAATCCGTATCGCGAGTGACTGCAGCGGCGCGATTTCAGCCACCTTTGCGCATTTCACGTAATAATGGCGCGTAATATCCCTCTGGTGAGCGATGGAATTGCCTTCCCCACTTGACAACACCGCGAATGTTTGAGGCATACCTCTCTATTACGCTTATTTGTAATAGCATATGTATGCATAGTAAAATCGCACCCTCAACAAATACGCACGCAAGTGTGGTAAATGTAGACGCATCCGACAACAAATGGCGCATTAGCGCCTGAGAACGCGGATCGTCGGCTAAACCTATTGTATGTATATGTGCATTTGCGCACGCATGCTTGCGAAGTAGAACAACGGGTTCCTTTAAAAAATCTCATTAAACAGTGCGAAACGAGACAAGGGATGGCGAAAGATGGTGATGAAGACGAACGCTGACTTCCCAACTAGTATTTATTTTTCAAAAAAAAAACAACTAATATATTCATCAACACAGGCGTGATTTCATAATGATCCAGAAACGTTGAAATGATGTGTCCCAATCGCAGGAATACAAAACGTTGTAAAATTAAGTGAGCGCATCAACCTTCCGTGCATACCAAGAAAAAAAAGCTCATACCTCCGAAAACCGTCGCCGAAACACACAGCGTGTCACCTTTGGGATATAAGGCCTAAGAACATTGGGGCAAATCATCTGCTTTCAAGTGACAAAAGTAGCTCTGTACAGCAGAGAATGCGTTGTTGACGCTCTTCCCGCTGTCACCAGCAAGAAAGCACAGTCACCAAGTCTTAAGTTCTAAAAGAAGCAAGAACAGTATCGCTACATATTAACGAAATGCGTGAGCGCAATTTTCGCTGTTCCGAACAAATTAGCGGTGTTCGTTTTAAGGAAACCTTTAAATGGCGACGAAAAACAGAGTATTACGAAGATTGATAAATCCGGTTGCGAATTGCGCAGTGCTCTTCGCTTATAGCAGGCACTTTGCTCCTACGTAGACATACGTGCGGTATGTCCACCAGAAGCAATGTTCCCCGCAAAAGTTGGAAAGGCGTAGCTTTGCGGCGTTAGTGTACTTTAAAGCTTTTAGGCGAAATGCTAGTGCGCCTGACGCCGTTGCGCCTGACGCTCAAAGTAGAGCCATGACGCATACCCGGCCGTTCGTTAAAGTTAATGATAACGACGACGACGATTACATGCGGAGGCTGGGCCTAGATGGCGAAGAGGGAGCCTCGAGGCCGTCTCGCGTATGTGGACGAGGAAGAGGGGACGCGGGGGATGGTTTGGGGAAATCGCGGGGCTCTCCGGACGGCCTCCGTGACGACAGATGTCGGCGCCATCTCTCTTACGGCTGCCGAGCTGAAGAGGGGGTAGAGAGCGAGACTGCCATAACGACCGAACTGATGACGTTAAATGATGATGACCCGCGTGAGCCGCTGCAAGCCGGCGATGATGGGCCGCGCTGGGATCGTAATGACGGGCCCTAAATGTGCCTCCCAACGGAGTATGCCAAAGCTGGAAATACATTTACTATCGTGATTTCGTTTTTTTTTTCTTGATGATCATTTTTGCGTTCGGGTTTGTACTGACGCCCTTTCTATATGGACGGTGCTGTGCAGCTACGGCGCAATAACACCTCCCAAACTTCTCCGGCTTGCCGTGGACACCTCTTGGCACCGTGCTCGGCGCGTCTTGGTGCTTTGGTTGCTCTCAGCGGGAGGTTCTGATACGACGAGAATACCTAAGCATGCACCGAGGATTATTGTTGTGGCGCTCACACAAGTTTGGTCGGGGAGACTTTGCAGTAGGCCTTACGACGGCAATTGTCATTCCTTGAGAAGAGAAAAAATATGTACAAGCGACAAACACTCGAACAAACGAACGAAACAAGGCTGCGCTGACGACAAACAGCGGAGACGGAGACCCTGCTGGTTCCAGAGCATTGTAGACTCCGTGGGAACACTTTCTGCGACGTTTTGCACCTATACAATGCGGACACTGCAGGAGAACTTCAATGCGGCGAGTGTTCTGCACGCTTACGCAGTGGTGATACCTATCTCACACGGACACGAGCAAGAAGGTGTAATTTCTACATGTGAGGGATCACACAGCGAATGTAAAAGTGATATGACGGGTATGTTGTTTATGAACTAGACCACTTCCGTTATTATGCGTCTATAATCTAGCGTGGGTTAATAGTGGGAGAGTTTTAAGAACTATACTACTAAACATAATTTTTGGTAGAGGACCGAAAGGTACGCCGACCTACAGATGCTGCCTTATACTCGAAAAAAAGTTTACATCCCTTGGGTTGTATTTTGTCCCCAAACAATAATTGTCCTCTGCCTTGCTTGCGCTTCCTCTCTTGAAAACTGAGCGCTCGCTACTTTCCTGTCGAGAATGCTGTGTCAAGCTGATAACGGGCAAGCCGTTCGTGACTAGGAAGTACCGGGCTCGCAGCGTTAAAGAAAGGAAATGCGGGCAAGACAGATGACGATTATTGTTTGGGGACAAAATACTACCCAACGGGTGTAAACTTTTTTTAGAGTGTAGTTTCTGTAAACGTTCGAAACGGCAGAAATTTCACGAACCAGATATAAATATTCTTTCGCAGTCTGACAAGTTGCGTAAAGTAATAAAACAGGAATAGCGGGCGGTTGATAAGGACTTCTACAATGTGACGGAGCGTGCTCTAACACAATGTTAACAAAGATTTGGAGGACAATTAAGCTTCTTCTTTAACAGCGGAACGCGACAGCATTCAAAGACCCCTGACTGCGTTTCATGCTTCCCAGTAAATGCAGCTTACGTAACCATAATCTTTACTGGGAAAAGCTGGCTGCGAATGCTATGCACGAAGGCAAGCTTTCTGGTATAAATGCGGCCTCTTGCGCGAGTCGATCTTCCGTTTGTGTTTCCTACTTTTGATATTTCAATCTGAGAAGGATTTAACATAAAAGGGATGCACTGTCGGTGTTTTGTTTCATGGCATTGTTTCATTGGTCCGAGGAATAACTTTGTAAAGGACGTGAGACAAAGTATCAGCAACTTTAGTGGCAGAATAGTGGTTGGGTTTCCGTAGTTCTGAATTTAGTTAGAGATTCGTTTCGCCGAAGCGACGTCCGATGCCGACGCGGGACGCCGATGCCGAATTTCCTGCGACGCGGGGCCCTTAACGCTCTCGCGTTAAAACGCGACTTGGAGCATCCCATTTCCCTGCTGCCAACTGTCACTCGCAAGTGAGCAAATGACTGTCTGGCCTCTAACGGAAAGCATGTGTGATAGGCAAATGCCTTGCATTACATCTTTGTGCGTTGATGATAGTAATCACTGCTGCTATATTAGCAAGATTGTACACTTGATCCCCTTCACTTTGCGTTCCTATTTGTGAATTAGGAGCCGATTTGCCACGCGTACGCACTTGAATATTCGTAGGCAGAACACGCATGGAAACGGTAGAAACCTGTTATCGAGTTCGATCATTCTGTTGCGCTGTGGCAGGAACGGTGACACACTGAGTGGAATATACGCAACACATAACAAGTGGAGCGCAGAGAGTCAATTGAGTTTTATTCGAAAAGAAGGAAGAATTCATGCCAGTAACTGTTATCAGCACCTTCGCTTTACGTGCACCAAGAGAAAAAAAAAAGGTTAGAAAAACGAAGTTAGAAAAAGAAGATAGTGTGTCGGCGTACCTGCCACAGCGCCAAAGAATTATGGAGCTACACTAACTTGGCGCCTTTTCAAGCCCTGCTTGCTTTTATGGGGCGATAGAGAAGGAGGAACAAAAAGAGGAACGAAAAAAGTTAACCAAACTTTGCTTTTACGGAGCTCACCAGGATAGCCAGTAGCTACTGCCCTGCCGGATCCACTGGTGCTCTGTAATAGTAACCAAATAGTGGGCCAAACTAAGTAGCCCCCCTCGAAAATAGCAGTGCAGTTTTTGCAAATTCCTCGAGAGTCTGTGACTTCGATGAATGCGTTAGGCGTCGGCAACTTTCGCTACGCGCCCACCATGACCAGCGGCGCATTCAAATACGGCGGGCTTTGCCGGCGCACACCTCAAGCACGGCCTGTGCTTCTACATCTAAATAAAATAGCAAAAAAAGGGGCTCACGTAGGACACTGTACCCACAAGGCAGCGGAAGGCGTGTAACAGGGTTCGCTGCCCATGGCTTCAGAAATACAGCAAAAGAGGAAAGACAGGAAGGTTGATTGCATTCTAAGTACTGGGACCAACGGCGCCTGCACTTAGGGGGCTCTTTCTTGGCGCTACACGAAGAGATTCGACTGTCTACGAAAGGAACATTTCGTGCGACCGACTGTCTAAAAAGTGAATGTCCACGCACGCCTGTACTGGAGGCACAACGTGGAGGATTGGCGAGCCGAACTAGAATTTTCAGGACACGCTTTTCTTCCCGTCATCATCATCATCATCATAATCAGCGTCTCCGTCGCCATCATCATCATCATCATCATCATCATCATCATCATCATCATAATCATCATTATCATCATCATCATAAGGCATCTGATGGCCCTCTGCGCGGCGCTTCCCCCTTTGCTACTCGGGCGCCTGCTGGCGATTATGGGCCCATGTGCTTTATACTTTAGTCGGTAAAACACCCGCCTTCGGCAAGAATAGTCTTAGTTTCGATTCGCAGCAAGAGATACGGATCAGAATTTCTTGCTCCTTTTCCCCCCTTTGCCCGATTGCAAAGCACTGTTGGCAGTAAGTGCTTGGAGAGACCATCCTCGTGAATCAGTGAGGTCGTGGCCTGGAACCTTCTCCATGCTTCCGAAGCACGTCACGCTCAAAAAATACCGCCGCACTTCTGAGGGCGCAAAAAAAATAAAATAAACGAACCCTAAAACGTGGTCATCAGAAAGTTGCCAAAGCAGATGTAGTCAGCCTACGGCCCAAACAACCGCATTTTATTATTGACTTCGCAAAGTGCAGACAGGCTTAAGTATTAGCCCTATGCAAGCGATCTCTTGCGCGACGACGACACGCAAAGCTACGACGATGATGGCTGTCGCGTTCGCTCGTCGCCTACAAGTGGTACTCCACGCGAGCGACGACATTGAGCGACATGTCTGCGGTGTTGCCGGTACGAGGGCTGCAAATACGCGTCGAAATTAGCGTGACGAGCACTCTAACAATTTAAGTTGATGTGTTTTACTGTAGAGAGCAGCACAACATATTTCTGAAGGCCTTGCAGTACGTTCTTATCCTTGCACGTATCAAAATTTGGTCGTTTGCTCCTTCCGTGCGACAATCGGCAGTACTTGACTGATGTACACTCAGGAGCAAAAATTTGGGGACCAAAGGTGACACGACTTCTTTCTTTTCGCAGACTGTTCATTCCGGCTAAAACTAACAGCGCACGCCTACGTTCGCGTGTTTGACCGATAGAATGTACCAAACCAATTCCAGGCCGCAGAGGCGTGCTTGAATATTGTTTAAATTTTCTTTGCTGATGCCATGGTCTCCAAACCTTTCCTCGCGACTGTACATGCAGTTGCGGCGTCACATTATTGGCTATTTGCTCATAGCACTTCGGTGGGACGAGCGACGAACTCTAGATTTCCAGAACTAAGCAATCGAGCGACAAGGACGAGCGATATGTGTACGCACGACGGTCCGTTTTACTGCAAAGCTGTCGCTCGTCGTCGTCGCGCACAATGCCGCTCTCAAGGGGTTTGGGCTTTAAGCCGAAGACTTAAGCACTACAGCTTCTAGCGGTTCGGTTTTTCTCAAATGTTGGTCTCTCATAAAATACTCCTAAATATACCTTGGTACAAGCGGCTAGACAGTACACTATGACACCTAACGAAGCCGAATAGTGAAAGTGACATGCAGCCGTTAAACATAGCCTGTTGCGTTCATAGCCAGACTGACATTCATTATTCTACTTGCTAAGAGCGCCATCGCAAACACTGAAATACAGACACGCTTGCACTACAGCGACTGAGATTGCATTCAAAGACCTGGCTGCTACCATGGAGTTTGTACGTTATACGAGGCCATGCCACCAATGCCGCAGGACGCAGTTCGCATTCGTATTTATTAGTGTTTGCTACAGCCTTCTCGAGCCAAGTTGAAATTTCGTTACCAATCAGAAATCCGAGAAAAAAAATCCGAGGACACCATAACTTGTTATGACTTGTGAATGCGAAAGCATTAATGTCGAATTGAACGCCGCTGAGCTGTCCTTAGAGTTTGACTGCGGGGCATGTTATCGAGTTTTGCGATTAAATTGGTGCGGGTTATCTGTTTCTACATTTCATATATGTTGAGATGGCGGCTGGGGACCAGAGTCATTTGGACGATATTGCTGCGAAATCAAGGGCGCCGCTAGCCGCCGATGTCCCGCGCGACGCGAGACGGAGGAAGCGGCAACGGCGTCTAACGGGGCGGCGATGCAACAGTGCGCGGCGTCGCCGTATCTGCACCGTCGGGGCCACCGTGGTCGGGACGTCGCGGCGATGGTCTCTCCTTCCACGCAGCAGCTGGCACGCTATCGCGGCAGCAGGTATGCTCTTTCGGACGGTCTGCTCCGTCGAGGCCCCAGCCAGCAAGCGCGCTCGTAACGTGGCATCGCGGCCAACGTGAATTTAGGTGCCATTTCGCTGCTACAGACGCCGCCGGCTTTTTCGCTCAATGGGCAATTTAAAATTTTTGCACCAAAGAGAGAGAAGGTCTGCTTAAAACATGCGATGGCAATTAGAATAATGCACCAGCCACAAGACTAAGCCAAAGTTCACGTCGAGTGTTTCAAATCTGGTAAACGGGCACATTATTTGTCACAAACCCACAAAAATGACGGCTACTGCATGAGCGTGCATTGCGGTGGACAATTATTTTACCGGGCGCTCAGGCGGAAGGTACACTAAGAAAGAGTTCAGCGCGGAAGGTGACGCAGCTGCTCAAGTGGGAACCGTACAAGAACGTTGTTGTAACTAACTAACTAACTAACTAACTAACTAACTAACTAACTAACTAACTAACTAACTAACTAACTAACTAACTAACTAACTAACTAACTAACTAACTAACTAACTAACTAACTAACTAACCAATAAATAAAATCGATAAACATATGTAAATAACCAATAAAGGGAATCTTTCTTCCCTTTGACAAGCATCGTAGATCGAGCGACTTCGTCTTCGCGACACCGCTGCGTTGATGGCTCACAGTGCGCGCCCGCCCGATTTGGACATTTCATTCCAGCATAGCTTTCCAATAGTGTCACGATTATGCGAAAGCTAATCTTGTGACCTGTAGATTTCACAGACAAGCATTGCACGAGATTACGCGTTCCATGGGATGAAAATACACACTTGTATGCGTCTCATTTAGGTGTACTATATTCAATTCCCCTTTTCTCTAACGCTTCACTTGACACAGATTCCAACATGTACGTTGGACCAGCATAACTAATTCATTCTCTCTCCCTTTTCTTCTTTATTTTTCTGGAGGGGGGAGGGGGGTCGACAGTGCGCTCCAGGGCATAAACTATACATCAAGCCGACATGTCTCCTCAGACGTCTCTGGGGTGTCATCTCGCGCATGACCGTTGCAATGAGTCGACATGACAGATGATTCGCGAATCAGTGGAGACAAACTTTAGGGACATAAAAACTCTGCAAACGAACAGTCGCCGAGTGCAACTCCAAAAATACAACTGCTCACGCTGTGACAGGCTTTGAGCCAGGGGCCACCGCAAAAATATATCACTGTGGTGGAGTGCACTCTAGTTGAGAGCTTGATTAATTGACTTATTGACTGAGTCATCAAAATTTTTGTGGTACTAATTTGGGGCGTTTCATGTCGTCATCAATCTCATAACCATGATAAGCTCATTTTCATCTCCACTGCAGGACGAAGGGCTCTCTCAGCCATCTCAGTTGCCCCTGTTTTAACCTAGCTGATTCGAACTTGCGCCGGCAAATTTCCTCATTTCTGTTTTCGACTGCGCTTTCATTCTTTTGGCACCCATTCCGTAACTCTCATGGTCCACCGGTTATCTGCCCTCCGTATTACATGGGATGCCCAGCTAAATTTTTTTGTGTGTTAATGTCAACATTTTATGTAGTGTTATAATTTAACTGCGCTAACTGTTCCGACTTTTTTTACAGGGCAAAACGCTGCCCTGCTCGCCACGGTAAATAAGAGACACGTGAAGCACGGAGAAGGCGGCACCACAACTTCGCCTTCAGCTGCTTCGCCTAACGATTGGCTTTTGCGCGGCGAGCCAATTTCATCGAGTTTATATCTGTTCCGGATTGATTTCCGCGGCGGGACATTGTGCGGCAGCTTCGTGTTATTTTGGATGAACGACCTCGGAATTAAACACACTACTTCCTACAAGCGTACGCTCAACAAAGGCGCAAGCAAAGAAGCAAGCAAAATAGCAAGCAAGCAAGAAAACGAACAAACAGCAAAGAAATTATATACAAAACAAAAGTGGGGCCTCCTTTATCCTTAGCGCGTGTGTAAAATAGGAAAAACGAATGGTTTCAGGAATTCTGCATGTTTCGAACTGCTTGAACTGTGTAGAAAGTCAGCCTCCGACCCTCTCCAACTCCTAGGAACAGCAATTATATCAGCGCTCTGCCGCCTCGAAGATAAAGCACGCCTGGAAACAAGTCAATTTTCACGTTAGGCTATTTTGGAAAGCACCCGTTCCTTTCGCTTCAGCCGAGCTTTCAGTGCTTAATCACGCTGCAGAGTTTCAGGAACATGGTCATCTTAGCAAAAGTAACTTTCAAGCCTTTGTTTACGTAATCTTTAGCATTTGTTTGTGGGTGATAGGTGGTATCATATCGTCAATCAGTCATGTCCCCCCCTCCCAAATATTTACGAAATATAGAAAGCATAAAAAATAAAATGAACCAAAATAACTTCCATAAGAAAGCGCGTTATAGGTCAATTTATTTAGTCGATTTACAGGGCATTTATATTTGGCCATGTTGGGCGTCAGGAAGAATTGCAGTGATATTAACCTACTCTTTTATAATCTATCTTAAGAACGGAAAGAAGTTCGGATGTTTTTAAAAGCACTACTTACATAACAAAGCGTTGTTTAATTCGCTCAGTGCTCGAAGTATAAGTTTCTTATACAAAACTTACCCTTTCCTTAACGGAAAAAATACAAGTACAAGAAAAAAATGCATACAGTTGTTTTGACTTGCGTTCTCAAGTGAACAGTCAAGCACGAGGGCAGAAGTTACAATGACAAAGAGGGACACAGGGAAGACTGTCTCCAGACATTGCAAAAAATGGAACAAACAAGCAAAATAAAAACAATAAGACAGCCATGAAAGAGAAAACTTTCACCCACACCACTGTACATGGCCACGAAGCTCCTAAGGAAACCATAAATTGGCTTTTCATAAAGAAAACTTCGCAGCTAACAAAAAAAAAGCCGTTGAAGAAACAACTGAGTTGCCAACAGTACGACGAGAATGCAAAACCAAACCACGTCAAAAAATTGAAAACTACGGACAGCCCCTCGATATTTCAGTTCGAGCGTTGTGAACACCGTATTCCACCATTAACTAACTTCTAACCACAAAATTTGATAAGTCTTTGACTGACTTTGAAAGCTCAAATTTCGCAATTGTCTGGACCTAAAATGTTGTGACAGTAACCATTTACAGTGCTTCTTTAATGTGCTGCAGATCCGTTCAATCCCGTCAAGTCATTTTCATTTTTGGGCATCATTAAAGGCAGGAGCGGTGCTCACCCGCCTTGGTTGCATTGTGGCTTTGGTGTTGCGCTGCTAAGCACGAGGTCGCGGGATCAAATCCCGGCCCCGGCGGCCGCAGTTCGACGTAAGGCAAAACGCAAAAACACCCGTGTACTTAGATTTAGCTACGTTAAGAGCACCCCAGGTTGTCAAAATTAATACGGAGTCTCCCCTACGGCGTGCCTCACAATCAGATCGCGGTTTGGCACGTAAAACGCCATAATTTATTTTAATATAGGAGCCTTGCTCCAGTTACTTTATCACTAGGATTGATTTATAAGAACAGAATAGAACGGAACAATATGAATAGAATATATCGGCGTTTACTCGAATCTGTGAAGAGATATTCACGAAAGTAGGAAAACGCCCCGCTTTTCTGGCAGTTTCAAGTTCGTAGCAGTCAGAAATGCTCATGCTCTATAAGATGTCCCACCTAAGGTTAGCCAAAGTGTTCAACAAAAATTTTTCTACAAAACAAGGTGCAAGATACAATTTTAAGAGTTACTGTGTTCGATCGTCAGAGGTCTGACTACCGAACACCCTACGTATTAAAATTCTACAGGGTGTCCCAGGTAAACTTACTAGAGTTTTAAAATATGGAAATTGCACGTAGCTGGATAGAACAGAAGCAACTTTGTTTGCTGTCGCTTGGAGATACTCAAGATATTTTTTTTCATTCCGCCTAATTACATGATCAGTCTTAATTAATTAATCAATTTCTCAAATATTATGGATAGATGAAAAGTGTCAATGAGAAAATTGTAGAGTGACATGAAAAACACCCGAAAAGTCCGCAAATTCTCACAAAATTGTCGCGTGACTGGCAGCTCGAGGCACTTTTCGTGTATTCGCGGGCTCCTTTCACGCTCGGAAAAAAATTTTCTATAGCACGTGTTGAGCAACAAAAAGCTGTATCGGGAGCTCTTCAAGTTGCTCTGCAATTTTCCTTTGACACTTTTTATTTATTTACATTATTTGAGAAGATCGCTAATTGATTAAGGCTAATTATCTAATTAGGAGGAGTGAGAAAGATAGTTTGAGTATCTCCAAGCGACGGAAAACAGCCTTACCTTTGTTCTGCCCAGCTGCGTGGCATTTGCATATTTTTAAACTCTGGCTAAAGTTAGCTGGGACACCCTGTATATGCTCAGTGTATTTTCGTAATCCTGTTTCTGTTTCGTTGAACAGTTGGGACAACGGTTTACAAAAACTTACTGCCTATTCAGTACGTTCGTCTTATTTACTTTAGATGTTCTAACGCTTGAACGATACGTAAGTGGATAAAAATAAACACCACAAGGCTAGAGCGTTTAAAAAATGCATTAATTCTCCTGTGCAATATTACGTTTCATAAAAAGACCAATCACCTACAAGAGAGCAATGTTTTAGCCTGCCGAGTTTGATGGAAAGCTTGGGCACACAGCCTGTGAAATGGCTGGAGAACTAAAGCGAACAGGTGGGCTTCTGACAGAAAAAACAAAAAAAGAAAAACAGAAAAGAAACAGCTTCAGCCTTTACGGAAACCGTAAAAGCCGGGCATCACGTGTTCTATGCCTCATTGTGCCTGCGCGGTCCTTGCACTTTTCCCCAGTACTTCCCACGATCGCATAGGTGCCTATAGCTAGATGCTATAGCCACATCACTTCCGAGCATTACAACAGCGCTGAGCCATTGGAGACAACCTTGCGAGTGGTATCGGGATCGCAAACAAGAGCAGTGAATAGGAGACGAAGCCCTCGAGCTGATAAGGCTGACTGTGGACCGGAGGTAACCTCCCTGATAGCTGCGGGCCACGCGAGGACATTTTCCGCCCGATAGCAGAAGCGAGTCCGTCGTGTGAATGACTTTGTGCCGGCGGGATCTCTCGGGCGCAGGCTCGGGTTTCTCCGTGAGCCGTCATATTTGTAAGAGGACGCCGCTCTAAATTCGGAATGAAGCACCTTAATCCATCGCTAGTTGCGTGGCGGAACGCAGCTGCACTCGCGAGGCCGTACTCGCAAGCGGTTGTCGCCTCCGTGGAAGATGCGAAACCGACAAGTGTCAAGCCGAAGCCCTTCAGCGAGGTTCCCAGGGTTCCCTCACTGCCATTGGTTGGAAGTTCGTGGATGTACTGGCGTCTTGTGGGTGAGGGTTTCTGTTATTGGCTTCACCGCACCTTTTTGTTCAGCTAAACATGAGTTGCTATGTCCCGGTGCGTGGAAGATGCTGCGGAAGGACTTCATTCATGAAAAAAGAAAAAAAATCAGACTCTGTGATCTGTCTCATAATTCACGATTCTTCATGTAATTGAACTCACAGTTAACACGGTGATTCACAGTGCGACATAAGTAATGCATATAATTCCCAGTGACACAAACTGCATCGTTGAGAATGCCTGTCAATCACAGTTTTGCGCGAAAATGTCAAATCACCCGGAAGATGGTTTCTGTGCTGTACCTTCTTAATTGTTACGCCGGCCTTCGATCAGGCTGGTAGCTTACTTGACAGCACATGCTTCAAAATTTTCTTTAAATAACACACTTGGGCATTTCGTTTCTTTATGCAGATCGTTACCTAAATTATTGCAGCAAACACCAAGGCCATGTTGTTTTACCTGCGCGTACTTAGATATTGTACCAGAGAAAAACTAGTCTGTTCACTGCGTCACCTTTAGGTCACTCAGCGCATGCCGCGCTAGGTCATAGAATTGCCTCGCTCAAGCATACAAAACGGTTTGTGACCATTACTTCCCGTAATGTTCCCATTTGGCAATGTCCTTGGTTTCAATCGAACTGCACGAAATCGCTTAGAGTATTTCTACGCGACAAGGCCTCAATGAGACTCTGTTCATAACCTTTGTGTTACTGCATTTTGTTTGCGTGCTGTGTTAGCGTGAGTTTGCTTTGTTGTTTTTCTTATCTCACTTCCTCTCTTTCATCGCTCATCATCTTACCTTGAGTATAGCCTGTCGCTAAGCTAACCTCTCCAGATATCATATACCTTTCTCTGTCTCTATTTATTCACATGTATAGGGCGGGCAATGCCAGCCCATGTCACCTCGTTAAGAACACAAATGTTAGCGGTCTAAACAAGAGCAGAAGCTTTAGTTGCGTAAATAATAGCAGAATTCATACTGAAACGACAAACGTATGCTATACGGAGTCTTTCAAGAAAGAACATGCGCAGGTACGTTTCATGTTTCATCCTCGTTTCCTGCCGGATATTTCAGTACGAACAAATCGCTCACATTAATTTTAGATGACAGCAGAAGCTATGTTCTTGGCCACAATTGACGCGTTTACCTAAATTTGTAAGCAGATGAGGGCTTTACTGAGAAATGTTATTTGACAAGGCATATGATTCATGTTGCTTGTAGACAGCGAGGGATGTTTTTATCAGTCACAAACAAATACGCACGGAGTCATATTATGCCCAAGTTCACAGCAACTTGATCTTGCAGTTTCAACATTAAAGGTTATTGTATATTTTAAAGAAGGCCTCAGTTAAGGGTTGAATAAGATATCCTGCTGCCGGGTAATTATAGCAGTTATGAAAGTGTGATATGGTACGGATTTTATCTCATATTATTGTTATGACAGAAAATGATAAGCTACATTAAAGAAGCTCCAAATTTATTTTCTGAACAGCCTTAAACATCCTTTTTTTCTTGAGTTTCAGTGAGCCCTTAAAAGTAGAGTCCAATGTGGAATTCACAATTGAACGAAGGAGACAAGGCAATACACACGTTTACTGCTCTTCTGTCCGCCTTCCGTTCTGATCCTTCTTTTTGGTTACATTTTTCTGCTCTTTATAAGTCTCAGTCGCAAAAATAAGGAGCAAAACAGACCCATTCAGCACCAAATGGACATAACTGGTAGAAAATAAACATTTTAAAAAGTACTTTCTTAAGGAAATCTATATGAACGGTTCAACTTTTTCGTGTTATTTCTGCAGTCATATTAATCGAAAATGTTGGTAGCATTTCGTTTTTAACGATCCGCAGTTCGCAAGAAAAAAGAAATAAAAATTAGGCATCTTCATTTAGGGGATGCTTATAGTTGCAGTGAGCGGCAATCATGTCGTTCGAAAGCAACACGGAAGTACCTGTACAAGAGAAAACCAAGTGCGATGCAATAAATTGATGACACCTGTCATAGACTCCAGATTTTACTTGATTTTATTTTATAGCTAACAATGAGTAGACTCATAAGGTATCTGACGTCCTGAGCCAAAAGAAAAAAAAAAACGTGACCTTTGAAAATTTAATGGGCTCGGCGCACTCAGGGTCATTTGTTTATGAAATAATGAAAGGTTTCCACCGAAGGCGAGTATATAACCTAACAATAACAAAAACCAATGAGAACCTACCCTGAGTGTAGCGTGAGCGCCGCGCAAGTGCTATAAAGCGCTTGTTCACTTTTCATATTAAACAGTAGCCGAGGAAAAGGAAAATTAGAAATCGGTGACAGGCCCTTATGAGTTGCTGCGCTTTGCTAAGGAAATAAGCACGCCAATAGTTTATAATGATTTTTACAATTTATCAAAGCACGGAACATTTTACCTCCCTAATTATGAAAGGTCGAGGCAAAATTTATTCATTTATGACGGAGATGCTTTCAAATATCGACTGCACCGTAAAATATTTCCATTCCTTTTATTCGTAGGGTGAGGTCCCTTATGCGTTTTTTAGAACAATATTGTTTCTTCCGATAGCAAAAATGTTTTGCCATGCAGCACTGATATAAGTTTAGGCGTACGCTGAAAAAAATGTTAGGCGATGTATAATTAATACACTAAAGAGTCGTAGTGCCGAATGAATAGTTCTCTTCAACTGGCTAATGTGTAACATTCCAAATCCCATGGCGTCTTTTCCCTCTCTCTTTGCATGTTGCCGTCTTGTCCTTGTACCTCTAGTACGTAACATTCTAGGCGAGAATTAGTTTTTAAAGGCATCAAGATAGACTAAATAAAGGGCATAAATAAAAGCTCTTTTAGAGAGAACAGGCCTAACGGGTCAGGGAATACCGTTAAAAACAATTATAGGGACTACACTACACTGTAGAAGAAAGTCCCAGGGTTCTACTAGTACACATAAATACCCAAGAAAGTGGATGGGGAAACAGCGCCGCGGTAGCTGAATTGGTAGAGCATCGCACGCGAAATGCGAAGGTTGTGGGTTCGGTTCCCACCTGCGGCAAGTTGTTTTTTCATCCACTTTAATTTCCAGTAATTTATCATTTCTTTATTTAATTTATTAAGCACAAGTAATTTCCCCTATGTTGTCCTTGGTGTTAGTGTTTGTTGGCTTCTTATGAAATGACCATATATATATGGTCGGCTATATATATATATATATATATATATATATATATATATATATATATATATATATATATATATATAGCTTTTTCTAAGTATGTCGACAGGTCAAGACGGTCATATCAGGTTTCTTCGTTGGTTCATATAGTAGAGGGCTGTATGTCTGAATCACTATCCTGACAAATTTGAAGAGCAAGTCCCTGACAACAGATTCCACAAAACACTGCTTGAATTCATACACAACACAGGCCTCACGGCACACATATACGCTCCAAGAATTATGCCTAAAGGGCATGTCTTTATCGCAATAAAAAAAAGACCCCCTATTGTTTTCTTTGTGTATGTATGTATGTATGTATGTATGTATGTATGTATGTATGTATGTATGTATGTATGTATGTATGTATGTACGTACGTATGTATGTATGTATGTATGTATGTATGTATGTATGTATGAACTGCAGCCTTTCCTGCCGTAATTTGTGCGCGCACACCGATTTAGAATCACGAGAACTCGACAAACAACCGAATAATAATAAAGGAAAGTTACGATATGTTTGCATCCCATCTTCTTTGCCATGACAGCTAAAGATGAGAATTTCTTCCGGGAAGGCCTAGTAGCTTAGAATGAGTATTTGTGCCGGACTGGTCGTAAGCACACATACGTCCCTTTAGCGCTTGGTGTCAACCTGCATGTCGCAGGCTGGATTCTTTGAAACATCACGGCTAACCAGCGTTTGCTCACAATGAATAAGAGCAGTCTAGGTCATCGTGCATGGCTGTAGAGATACGGATGCTTCGGAAAAGGCGACCGGAATCGACCACGCTCGCGTTCTGACGCACTTCGATTTTTCAATAGTGGACATCACAAAAGATCGCGTGTACCGTCCATATGTCCCTGCCCATTTTTTGCTTTTTTCTTCATTAAAAAATATAAACAGCTTACTTCTTCGAATTTACCGCTGTTTTCGCTTTCATTTGAGTGCAATAATATTTGAGTTCGTTGCTACGAGAGTCAAGGGACAGTCAATTTATCGCTAGAGTCAGCGGGACAGACAATGAATCAAGTTCTCATGCTGTAGCATGCTCACTATGTCGCAAGGCTCTACTAGATAGGAAATGAATAAATAAATAAATAAATAAATAAATAAATAAATAAATAAATATATATATAAATAAAATTGAACCACTGGTTCTTGGTTGTTTCGCGAGCATACGCTGTGTTTGTGCTTCAGAGCCCAGACCATGGTGACGTTAAATCTTGCATCAATCATAGTTGAGCTGGCGCCGCGACGCTGACCATTAGAAGGGCCCGCGGCTTTCTTTTTTGGCGGATTACGAGGGGCGGTAGAGATAAGCTTTGTTATTGGCGAGAAATCATTGATGTGCTGTTCAACTAATGGCTTCGAGGTATGCGCAGTCGCCGAATGTTGCCGGACAGCAAGAGCATGAAATGAGTCGGTGTGTAGTGGCGAATTCCACTGCTCGATGAATAAAATTAATTTGTCTGTCTTTCCGTACCAAAACCATGTTTATGAGGCATGCCGTAGGGAGGGGGGGGGGGGGTTGTGTGTTCGGGAAATTTGCGTCGCCTGAGGTTCTTTAAGTACACAGGTGTTTTCGCATTGCGCCCCCATCGAAATGCAGCCGCCCTGGGCGGGATTCGATCCCATGACCTCGTGCTCAGCAGCACGAACATTCCGGTTGCATATTTTTTTCTTTCTTCCTTTCTTTCTTTCTTACTTGTTTGTTTGCTATGCTAGTGACTTTTAGCGCTCTCCTGTGGCTCAAATGGCTGTGCATGTGTACACCGGTGTCGGTCGTAGCCGTTTCGAACCATGTGCTCGTTTTCACACATGCCCCGTTCACACTGCCAAATTTTCTATCGCGCGAGGAGCAGCGCGACAGTCGGCGGCAAAATGAACGCATTGAGGCCGGATGTCTCGTTGCACATGATGAAATCCTATAGTTGCCGGTCACTAACTCTCACTCTCACTTACGTGGACAAGTACGGCGACTAGCTCCCACGAAAATCGGGAATCGCACTGACGTCGCGTTTGGCTTCGTGCAGGTTTGGCATTCCACTCGCACTGTACCCACAGCGGCGACATGCTAACCAAGCGTATCGCGCTGATCTTGCTTGAAGCTGCGGCGCCCGCGCGACTGTACTGTCGGTCTTGACCATACGCTACGTAGTGCAAGACGTCGTACGCGTTCACCATTTGCATTGCACCATACCTACAGATACTCTGAGGGCAGCAGGAATCGCGTTGTTACTTCGCAGGCCAATCTATTTTGAACGGGCTGGAATGATGACGTCAATTTCCTCCAACGCAACCATACGGAGAAAAAAAGAAAGGTGCTACGTACTCACGGTGGAAGACTGATTCGTCTCCTCCCAACGCGAGAAACGCACACGCACGCTTAATCCACAGCTGTCTTAATGCACACAACGTCCATGTTCTACACTACTACACAGTACGCTTGTCTCGCAGACTTTTCCTTCAAAGCATCGCCCAAATACCCACAGTACAAACAAATATGCCTTAAAGAAAACGTGCCTGGAATAAGGCTAACCTGACGTTTACAACTGAGAGCATCTTCTGCCCTCGTCCCCACCGTTCTCTCCTAATCCCGCGTTATAAGTTGCTTGCGTCGAGCAATTCTTTTCTTCTGGCAAAATTTGTTACGAACAGAAATGTGAGGGTTCAGAAAGAAAAAGAGAGAAAAGAAGCCGAGGACGAAGACCACTGTTATCTCTTTTTTTTTTCCTGGGCATAAAAGAAAGGGGGGCGGGGGGAGATATGCCAATGCTCAAAATTTACGATTTAAAATAAGTGCACTGATGTGAATTATTACAAAGGTAGGTTGGTGTGGCTTTGTGAGCTTAAAAATTCAGTCAACATAACATTTTGACGGTGATTGTGATGGGGCACAGGATAGGACTTTTTACGGCTAAATAAATGACAAGTGCAGCCCGGTAACCCTGTCATTCATAATGATTAGAAAAAAAAAACTTGCTTTAAAAGCCACATGGGATGCCTTGCCTAGCATCTGGAAGCACATATGAGTCGGTACGCAGAACAGGATTCGCATTTGTCTAAAGTGACAAGATTGAGTGTGTACAGAGGAAAACTGTGAGTTTTATTTGCCGTATATATAATATAGGCACTTTTCACATTCCTCTTACCTTTCTCCTGTGAACCTAACGCCTTATAACATGCCGTCACATGTACAGAGTAAAGGTTCTTCACGCCCTAATTATTTCCCTTCCCAATCAATTAGATAAATACATTATGTTCGTTAAACCTTCCAGTACTCGATCGTATGTCTCACAGCGTAAACGGTTTAACGTTTCAACCCATAGAACGGACTTTTACAAACACAGTTTTTTTTCCTTAACAAATGAACATGAGAGTGATGCGTGTATAGATAATCGTCATTGATATTGGCCATTTTTTTATCTGCAATGGATATGTGATGCTATCCCCACTGCTACCATAGCCACAACGGGCCTGTACTATGTAAAACTAACTAACTAACTAACTGATTGAATAATGGAGTAACAATAAATAAATAAATAAATAAATAAATAAATAAATAAATAAATAAATAAATAACCAAGCCGATAGCTTGGTAATTCTGAGCAGCATTTCTCAGCAGCCACTTTGCGCTTCTGTTTCTTGGTGCGCGATCAACTTGAATATATCGCAATTTGATCTGATCTTCACTCCCTCCTCCCTTCGCCTGGTTCCATTACTTTAGAAATTGTTCCACCCCTAGCTTTCATCTGCAAAGGAACAACATGACTTAGCTTTGAGTCTCATTAAAATAAGGAAAGCGTTCATAAATTTTTGATTATTTTCTTGGCTCTTAATTAAAACCTTTGTGCTGTCATATTCAATGGTGATAGACTCTCTGGCTGTACAAATCGAACCGACAGAGTTGTACAGCAATACGTTTGAGGTGTTGCTGTCACCAAATTGATTTGCCTAGATTTTATGTTAGGCAGGCAATTCTGACTTTTATAGAAACACTAAATAAAAATGGCGCTTGTTATATTAGTACCTTAGGTGTTACAAATGGCAGAAGCTCCCTTTCCCCATGATAAGTAGGGCAGAAAGAGCGCAAAAAGAATATCCAGGTTATGCCTAAAGTTTTCTGCATCAGCTCGCCAAGACGTCTGAGATACCCGCCGTGGTTGCTCAGGGGCTATGGTGTTGGGCTGCTGAGCACGACGTCGCGGGGTCGAATCCCGGCCACGGCGGCCACAATTTGATGGGGGCGAAATCCGAGAACACCCGTGTGCTTAGATTTAGGTGCATGTTAAAGAGCCCCAGGTGGTCAAAATTTCCGGAGTCCTCCACTACGGCATGCCTCAAAATCAGAAAGTGGTTTTGGCACGTAAAACCCCATAATATATATATATATATATATATATATATATATATATATATATATATATATATATATATATATATATATTATTTGAAAATAAAATCTGGACTGTAGCTCTTCCCTAGTGAAAAACAGTTAACTATAAATCCAGGTGAGCGCAGTCAAAATCCAGGACGTTTATATATATATATATAAACGTCCTGGATTTTGAATGTGCTCGCCTGGATTTATAGTTAACTGTTTTTCACTAGGGGAGAGCTACAGTCCAGATTTTATTTTCAAATAACCAAAGGCTCACATAGCAAGTTTTGAGAACTTGTCTGGTCATGCCTTGCTATATGACATGAGGTATATGCGGGTTATACTGCCACACCATTCTATCAATAGTTGCTCGCCCCTTGTCTCACATTCTTGACAAAGTTATTCCTCAGAATTTTTAGAATAACAGCCCAGAATCACATATGATGAAACAAAACTCTTACAGCGCCTGCCTTTTATGTTAAATCTACTCAGCCCGAAATAATAAACACACTCCGGAGACCCTGGTTCGACTCCCACCCAAGCCCATCATGGAAGTTGCTTTTTATTTATGAAGTGCCTGCCGTGATTTATTGCTCACGGCCAACGCCGCGGACGCCGACGCCGACGACACCGGCTTTTCTGCGACACGAGCTCCTTAACGCTATCGCGTTAAAATGCGAAACAATAAAAGAAACCTGAAAACGACGTAATTCGTTTGGAGCAGCTGTGCACTACTTCCGGGATAGCGTTCGCCGCCACCGTTTCCCGGTAAACATAACGGTTACATAAGCTGCAGTGGCCGGGAAGCGTGAGAAGCAGTCAGGTATCCCTGAACGCAATCGCGTTGCGCTCCTTAAGAGGAAGCTTTAGCTCGGGTGCTCCTATCTAAATACATGTAAAATGAGAATTCGTTTTTCTCGGCAACCACTGCACCAAATTTGACGAGGTTTGTTGCATTTTGTCATATTATATGACATATTAATGTGTCATATTACTAACTTTCTTATATTCACGTGTAACATATCAATTTTGTCCGCTTTAGATGTACTATTAGATGCAATTCACATAATTGTATTATCGTTTTGCGTTGTTGAGTTACATAGTTGTAAACTCGATAGTTTCGTTTCTTGAAGATTTTCACATTTTGCCGATATTTAATAAAAAATTGACGACCTAACTCAAAAACTCGAAACCAATAGTCACTACATTTTAAGAAAGTTAGTAATATGACAATACAGCTTTTTGCAGAACCCTTGTAACCAACGTAAGCAATCAAGGTAAGATGTAAAATGACACATCGAATTTGTCCGCTTTGAATTATCTAATGGATTCCGTTTACAGAACCGCGATATCTATTCTTGATACAGAGCTACGAATTTGTAAACTTCGCGCTTCTATTTTTTTCGAACGGTCGAATATTTGAAAATCTGTTTAACAAAATTCACGCCGCAAATCGAAATTCCGCTTGCAATGGTCACTAGAATTTAGCTTTTTTCTCTGACACGCCACAAACTTCATTAAAATCGGTCCAGGGTTTAACCCAGAAAAACGTTTCTGCGTTGTACATGTACTTGACCTTGTTTTACATGTACTTAATTGTTTTACATGTACATGTACGCGTCGGAGTTGTTCCCGAGCTAAAACTTCCTCTTAAGGCGAAGCTTAAACGTCCTCCACGTTTTATAAACATGTCATTGCATGCCACCTCGTCTGCCGTTATATTTACTTAGGGTAGTTTGCCAATAATTCCAAAACTCTCCGAAAAAAGATATTTTTGATGGTTCTTATCACGGCCTTCGAAATTTTCGTAAGTGTTCGATCAATAGCCTCGGAGTGATTGGCGCTACGAAGGCTTTTTTTTCTGTCGTGCGACTTCGCCCAACGTAGTCTTTCCGTTCACCGATGTCGTCGCCCACCAGAAATTATCCGGTGTGAACGGGGCAATAAGGCAGCAGGCTACGTTTTTTAATGTGTAAGCCTTTAGTGGCTCATGAGTGCCCGGGCGCAGTACGTGTTGGACGCAGGAAAGCGCTGATAACCGGCGAGGGGTGCAAGGAGAGGAGGCGCCGTGCCAGTAGCGCTGTGCGAGTGGGCGCGTGGGAGAGCGCGGACATGTGCGGGGGAGGGGGGGGGGGGGGTGCGCGCACATTGGCGACAAACCTTGCAGCCATATGGCTGCGATTGCGTCCCATGCTCACGGCCACGGCTGCGTCCGTTCGCAGAACAGTTCAGACAGCAGCAACAGAGGCAGTCACAGATAGGCCTTCGCCTATCGCAGTTTGGTTCAGCAAAGTGCCCGTAGATCTTTGTCGTACTGCGCCGCATGATTAATGCTGTATTCTTTCATTTTTTGACTTTTTTCGTCTTCGCTTTAAATTGGCTTATTTTGCCCCTTGGTTGAACTATGGTAACAGTGATCAGGTAGATCTTCTGTGGCGCACTTCCGTGGTTCATTATGATAGCAGCACCAACGGATGGCCATTCAGAGATTAAGGAGTACGCAGGGCAAGCGCTTAACCAAAGACTGCAAGTTCCAGCTGTTAGTTCAGTGCTAGCTGTTCTGTGTCCTTCTTTTTCATGGTGTCTCGGTCTCTTTGTGTTGCGGCGACAATTAACGCTAATCAGCTAGCCCAATTTTACGCCCTAAGTATTTCCCGCTTTACATCGGTTTGCAAACAAGAAACAGTCGAAGGCGTAAAGTAAGATGCGCTGGATTAACATCAAGTCGGCTTAATTATTGCAGTGCGAGACTAGATCAGAAGTTTGTGACGTATGAAAGACGACGTCTATGTGTAGTAAACGCGGCCTTTATGATGCCGGTGATGTCTATGCGTACGAAATTTTCGTAAAGTTGAAAGGGAAAACGCCGATTGGTACGAAAGGACAGAATGGATGGTTGTGGTGCAAGGAATTATTATTTCGCGAGTTTGAGCAGAAAATGTTTACCTCGTAGTGAGCGGCACCAACGTTTAGGTTGCATTAAACAATGCTCGTCAAGATTGAAATTTGTGTAAGATATTGTAAGGACCAGTTGGGCGAAACGGATATCAGATATATGGATATAAGATGAATTATATATAAGAGCGCTGCTGCTTATCTCTTTTTAAACATATAACAGCAGTGAGCTTTGACGACATTGTGCTATCTGTGGCATGACAAGATAAATAATCAAATAGCTGTGGTGATAACGTAAGTATGCAGAAATGAATGCATTTTTTAAATTTGCACAAAATAAAGCGTATTTTATTCGAATCATAAACATCAGGTAAAAAAATATAGGAAAGAAACCTCGATTGTTCAGCAGGATTACGCGAACGTGTTGACATAGATTTCTCTCCTGTCTGCGTACAAGTAAATTTGTCGCATGGGAATTGGTTCTTCTGCATAGACGCTATAGGGTACCCGAAAATTAATTGCGCTGTGTGAAAAACAAACAAAAATACGATGATTTTTTTGTGAATGATATCGCAGTTTCACGTGTGGTTTGATAGCACAAGACCTGTAGTTCATCTGATAACGTCTATGGGTACACTAAAATGATGGGTGTACGAAAACAATTCTCAATAATTGTAGAAGCTACAGACAGACATTATTTAGCACATTCGCACATACAACTCAGCTCATTGCACAGAGTATTTAACAATACGCAGGATTATATTCAGATACGTCTTCAAATAGGTAGCGGACATTTGCAGCGTTTCCTGTAGTGATCACTGCACTGCCGTAAGTAAAGGTTCAAATTTTATTACCACCATGTTCACTTAACCGTCACTTTACGGTCACCTGGTAGAAAACTGCTATCATAGCTTCTGATCATTCTTCTTTTGCCCCTATAGATGTCAAATTAGATCGCACATCTAATGTTACACTATACTGCCCTTTACGTTATGGTCTAAACTTTAAGAGACGACTGTCCTGGGTTTTCGGTTAATTATTCTAAATACTGCTCTTTTGAGTCGCATCACAGGCCAATTTCGATTCTTTTAGCTGAAGCAGTCACGCTTCTGTGCCCTTTCTTACCAGCATAAGAAGGAGAAATGCATTGTACTTACTGCGCGAGGCGTGCGAGCATAATTTTACGATTATATAACTGATGACATCAGACTTTCCCTTAGTAGCTGGATTAGCCCATGCTTTCTAAAGGGTTCGTCGGTCAAGTAGTCGGCGCGATAAGATTATCAGGCAAGCGCCCTGTATGAAAATGCCGGAACTGGCAAGGCCAAGTGATAAAGGTGGAAGGTCGAAACATTTTGTTCGTAGCTATGCCCGCCATTCACGTAAAATTTAAATTAAACGTCTCCTTTCCTTCGCTGCGGTGGAACACAGAAATACGGGAATGAGAAACTTCGCAATGCATACTAATATTGCGGCATTCACCTGACTCTTTTCACACGCTTTTAATGAATAATAAACTTTCATACTTAATTTAAAGAAAGAAAGAAAGTTTGGCGTTTGATGCACGCGCCAAACGTCTCAAAGCGTTAATTGGCTTTCGCAGAAGAGAAAAGCATGCGTCTACGTTAGAAATGTGTTTAACAAGTGAGCCGAGAACAGCAGAGCAAAACCTGGCCCAAGGTAAAAAAGTGTTCAAACAAGAAGTGAAAATAAAAGCATAATGACGCTCATGTGCTTTCAACAAAGAAAAGAACGCGGAAGCAATGCAGGTAAACTGGCAGCAGCTAATAAAACCGGAATGCATAAGCACAGGCGAGTTTAAAGATTACTTTCGGTAACTTAAACCAGGATGCAACTATTTGATGCGTCGACTATCAAGGCGCTTAAGTGAGTCAGGTCAAGAAATTAAAGGCTGATGATGGGTGAAGCGCCAGCGAAAAAGGCACCAGGCCCTGAAAAAGGGCAAATGCCACGCAGATTAATTTCCAAGGAACTTTTACTAGAGAACCAAAGGAAAGTCAACAATACTTTTTTTTTTCATTGTTAGTATAACTTATTCGCGTGCAGCGCAGTAGACCCGAAGGTTTTAAGACAAAGTTTCTTTCCTCGACGCGGCGTCTCGGGGAATATACAACAGAGCAACTGGAATGGCCCATTAGTGAGGACGAGGTTAAGTATAGGCAATTTAAAAGCTCAACCCCGGCAAGTCTCGCGGAAGTCACGGGCTCAGTGTAGCTTTTTACAAAGTTCTGAGAGGCTGGTTGACGACAACTCCAACTACCGCTTTTATTGAAGCATATGATGTAAGTGAATTGCCCCCTTCCTTTGCGGGAATACACGCGGTTCTTATATCAGAACATATAACCCACTCAGAAAAACAGCGCAGTGTCACTTCCTATTGTTATTATTATTTGCGATACCTCACAGTGCTTCCGAAGAGGCATTGATTGAGGGGGGCACAGAGTAATAAACAGAGTTATGTCAGCACACAGCAAGTAAACCAAAACACTGGAGTGTCATCAAAGTACTATACATACATGTTCTGTATGTAATACAAGCCAATGTGGAATCCTTGATTGATTATGGGGTTTTACGTGCCAAAACCACTTTCTGATTATGAGGCACGCCGTAGTGGAGGACTCCGGAAATTTGGACTACCTGAGGTTCTTTAACGTGCACCTAAATCTAAGTACACGGGTGTTTTCGCATTTGAATGTGGAATCCTTAGACAATATTATAATGTATGCCCAGTTGTTCACGAAAGTAGTTACGGTCAGTGATCATGACGATGGCTGCGGGAAGATCATTCCAAAGTGCAATGGCGCGTGGTAGTGCAAATGAATTAAAAGCTGGAGTCCTTCCACAAATGCATTTGAGGCTCAGGTTGCAATGCAGACGTCGTGATGTGCGCGTTGGAGGGTGAATTGCTTAGCGACGGGACGGTAGGATATGAACGTACTTATGCAGTAGGCATAAAAGTGAGACAGAGCGACGGGTATCCAACGGCTGGAGGTTAAGTTCTTGTTAAATGTTAGTACCACCGACATGGTGGTGTGTGGTTATTCATATAAATCAACTGGCTCTATTTTGGATCGACTCTATCTTGTTAACGAGGTGCTTCTGACGAGGAGACCAGACTATGGACGTTAGCTTGACCAATGTAGGTTATAAAATTCGTTGAAAAATACTAGCTAAACAATGTGGTGCCACACCAATTGTGCGGAATCAAAGGTAGACCGATATCTACAAGAAATAATGTAGCGCGTTCTGTTCTAGAATGTTGGGATGACTCTGGACTTGGGGCGGCTGTGATCGCCATTGACATAGAAAACGCTTTTGACAGAGTTGGCCATGATCTTTAGCTTTGAGATTAGACTGTGTAAACTTGGGTAGTAGGATCAGAAGGGGAGTCACCATGGCGTACAGGGCTTGGACAACGTGAATGATAGTGCGCCAAAAAGTGGGTGAGCGCACAGAAATGGCAACGATCTCTCTTCCGCCAGGCGCGCCCTCTCTCACCGCTTTTGTTTTCTTTGTACTTGGAGCCCTTTCGATTGCGCATTATTGGCAGCGAACTTGTCAGAGTAATTAGGTCGAAACAAGCAGAAGTAAAACTTTTGGATTACCCAGAGGTTGGCACGGATTTCTGCGTTGGCTATAAAGGCATCGTGCAGTTCGTTGAAGCTATAAAATGTTTTTCTGACGTGAACGGGAGCGCTGTCTACAGGGAAAATGTCTGTGGCTACGGTATGCTGACTGATCAACAGCGCCAGACACCTTTGCCAATAAAACCTTTGTTACAACTCACGCAAATGATTTGGGCGCTGCATTGTAATGTTTAAGCTAAACATTTTGACAGAATTGCCTATCTGGTTCGGTTCATTAATTATGACCTTCAAGTGGCTGCAACCAAAACATCAAGCTTATTTTGCCGACGCTTCGGAACCAACTCGGCTCCTTCTTCAGGGGGCAGTGACGACGATGTCGAGGTGCAAATAAAGTATATTGGCGAAATCACCTGTGCGAATTGCGAGAGAAAACAAGCAAATGGAAAATATGGTCTATATTTGGTAGAAGCAGTCTCAGTAACCTGTTTGCAGTAAACACGGAAACGCGGTATCTAGTGTTCGCGGGTTTCATGTGAGGGACTTCCTAGGAGTGGACGACTCGTATAAATGTTTTCTGACGCGACCGCGACGGCAGATTGAGTTTAGTACACCTTGTTATTGCGCCAAGACGTCGCATGAGTTCTGTTTATTATAGTTGTAAAAGGCCACTTTTGTTGCGTACAGTCTTGCAGCTCCGCTTGGGAGGCACTTTGCTCGTTGTTGTGGTCTCGGATGATCGAACGACAGGGCTAGTTCAGGGATTCCTAAGAGAAGCAAGTTTTTAAGCAAGTTTTTTTCAAGCTGCACTTGCAGCTTTTCTTCCCTGTCTCCACCAATCTGTTGGAAATAAATATATATTCAATTCAAAGTCGTTTTGGCTTGTCGTTCGTGGTCTGTAGGCTTCTAGTTAAAGTATCTCAGCGAAGTAAATTGTAAAAGAATGTACGATGATTTTTGTCGTTTTGCGTTCCCTGCAGTGTATTTTACCGATTGATTTGTTATTCTACGAAAGAAGAAATAGGTGCTCTTAAGCGAGTTAAGAGAATGATGGTACTAGCAGCGACAAGCACATTATTCGTTGCGTGCACACCGGTACGTTGCCTGTAAAGCGACGCCAAGCAGAGAAAGCTTTAATTATTTGTTCCGTGGGGTGTTCACGTTATTATAGGCAACAAGTGACAAAGTTTTTGAACACGCACTCCCTGACTATAGGGACGCGCGGTCTTTCTACGGGGCCTCTCCTCAACGTACTCTCAAAAAAGAACTTCCGAATAATTCATATAAAGCCCGTATATAAATCTATATAAACATGCTTCAGAATGGAACAATGTACGAAAGTTTAAACTATCTCACACGACGTCACCAACAACAGCAGAGCTTTTTGCAATTTTGTCTTTGCTGCACTACGTAAATTCAATACAAAAGGGGAAAAATAGGTCATCCTTTGTGACTCGCAGGCAGCTTCATCTTCATAGTGACATCAGCAATTCGCAAAACATGGTGTTAGTTCACGAGACGCTTAAGGAACTCACAAAAGCAAGTGAAGATAATCGTACAGTAATGTTCCAATGGATACCTGGCAACTGAAATATCCCCGGTAATGTTGCGGCAGATAAGGAAGCTGGATAAGCGCATGTTAATAATGCCACACATTGTCTCCGTCTAACAAAAGGCGAATTACGCCGCAGACTAAGACAGATATCAGCCCATGGTTGCAAAGTGACACGGTTAGATCAGAACTCGAAATCTTCAGATTTATTTCGCATTGACCAATCACTTTAAGTTAAAATCCCGTACGCATTAAATATAACCACTGCCTTTGAAGCACTGATTCACCGTCTGCGGCTCGGTATCGTGCGCACAAAACACTGTCGCCATAAAATTTCAAGAGCTGATAGTGTGGAATGCACGTGTAGCCACGCTGATGAAGATGCACAGCATCTTCTGCTAGAATGTCCGCGACATGACACACACTGACAACGCTTGGCACGTGATTTAGTGGCGTTAGATCGCAAGCCCTTCGGCATCAGGAACATCTTAGGCCCTTGGCCAACTTGCTCATTGCAAAGACGAGCGTTACTGGCCCTATAAAGCTTTCTAGAAGCGCGCAATATTCTCGGAAACTATTGAGTAGAGTGTTTAAATGTGATAGCGCATTCGATGTTTTTCTTTTTCCTGACTTTGGCCAATCGAATGCCTGGTTCTTTGTAACTTGGTCAGAATTTAATCCACTATTTCTTTTGTGCACTTATATTATTCCAGCTAAGTGACCAGACTTTGTGTTTACTTCAGTGCACATACGTGACTGGACTTTGTGTTGCTGTGCTTCTGAGTTGAGTTTCAGTTATAGTGGCATTATTCTACTTAAGTGACTCGACTTTGTGTTATTATGATTTGGAGTTGTGTTTAAGTTATAATGTGACATTAGTGTACTTATGGTACCGAAATTGGTGTTGTTATAATTTCACTATTTTTGCTATGATTTATTCTTCTTTCTTAAAGTCCCTATGTGAAAAGGAGTAGCCGGCGCCAAATAAAGGCGACGTCATCTTCTAATTACCATATAATAATGAATAAAACAAACTCGCCTCACGCCAGCAAAGCATGTGGCGGTGTACTATGGCCATACGACACGCCGACACCGACGCACGCTTAGCCAAGCCAAGGCCGAGTCAAGGCTGGCCAATGTTATAAGCGATGTAGAAAAAAAAAGGCTTTTTTTAGTACTTTTTTATGTGTGCGAATGTTAAGTACATGTTGTTATCGTGCGTAAACGGCAAGTGAGTTTTGTATTGTTGTATTATGTTAGGCAAGAGATAAAAAAATATGAATCTTGGCCTAATGGTTTGAGCATCGGTCTGCTGTGCTGGAAGACAGAGGTTCGTTTCTCCGTCGGTAACAAGTTTTATTGAAACGGTCCGAAACGAGATGGGAAGTGAACCCACTTATGCACCTCCCGAAAACGTCCGGAATGACACAGAGAGTCCTTCGGATTAAAAACCAGGGGCCGGATTCACAAACCTGTTTGCTCGTAAGTGCTCTTTTCCACAGAGTGGCTGCCGTCGCTAATAATATGTCCAGTATCAGGATTGGCTGGAATTTGTTCTCACGACAAATTACAGCGTAAGAAGTTTTGTGAATATTGGCCGAGCTGCGCGCAGATACACCGTTTGCTTCTGCTGCGGAAATTAACGCGAACGCCATAAGCACGTTTACCGGCATGCGACACGCCTTTGGCAGCTGCGAATACGAACACCGTCTGAGGCGTTGTTTCTGGTATATACCACAGCAGGGGCAGCGGCCATTTCCAAATGCCTCCCCCCCCCCCCCCCCCCCATAAGGACAATCTCTGCGAAAGTCGTCACTTTTTTTTAGTGCGTTGGTTTGCCTCGAGGCATTAAAGGAACTGTTACACATAATTGTAAAGCTCTGTCTCCTGCATCAAGTCCAAAAAGGACCGGAGATGAGGGCCAATGATTCACTTGTGTATCTCTGGCGGTCGATTAGGGTGGAGACCCGCACGGCTCAGATGACGTTGATGTGCCGATTGCAGACCGGGGCATATCCATAGAAAGAGCTGTAGGTCTACCTCCTGTACTGGCGCAGGGCAGTATGGTCATCTAGAGAAGGCGTGAATATATCCGAACTGCGCGCGGGTGAAAGGGGTGACAGTCGCACGCACGCGAACTCTTAGGAGCGACACCTGCTTCTGACGGGTGAGGCCACGTGGGAGTTACTGAAAAGTTCGGGAGCCAAATTTACGTAGGCAAGGCTAACCTATGCCATCTTGAAAGGCCACCTTTCTTGACCCACTTAGTATGCTGTCTACGGCTGCATGTTTATTTAGCTTTATTTGCAACTACAAAAGAAAGATGTAAAGAAAAGCATTTGTCACCTTCCCTCATGTTAGTTAAGCTAACATTACCGAATACAAGCTTGAAAACATGCCTGAAACGGTGCTGTTCAAATGTTTGCTACGAATGGTTACCAAAACGTGGTCACTTGCACTCGGAAAGGACTACCGTTCAAAGCGATAGCAGGCATCACCGTTGCTCTCATGCTTTACGGACAGTGTCGTAACAATGATATGAGGCAATTAACCTATTGGCGCGACGCAGTAAGCCAGTCAACTGCTGCTGTACAAAAGAAACAATGTTGGAAGAACCACCGTCTTGGGACGCTGCTATACGTGTCTCAGCATACTGGTGTGACCTGGAGCATAGAGTTTGTAGGAAACTCTATGATCTGGAGCACCGCCACCGCCGTTGCAGGCGTCGCACCTCAATAGTACGGAAGATGAGACCCAAGGAATATCATCGGCGTTCGTAGCTTGAAGTGTAGGGTACGCCCTGCTCAAAACACTGCGGAACCATGGTCGGGTCACGCCCGCACTGAAAGTGAACACACGCGTTCCAGCGTCGCCGCGTTGAGGTACGCCAACAACCGACTTTGCTAGAACTGAAGCTCTCTACATGTGGACGTCCTGTGGCAATGAAAGGAAAGTTACGGGGGCGGAACTACTGCAAACGTTTCACCGATCGTAGTAGTAGGGCAGTGTGTATGACAGCGATTTCGATCGGTTCCCTAGAGAAGCTACTGAATCGGCGTAGCCTCCAACGTATGATTACTTCGCGTCTGCAAAGACGCAAAAGGAAAAACCAGGAATATTAATCAACTTTAGCACTCAATGGTGTTCTTTGTGTTAGTCGGCTGTTGTAGATGAGGTATTTATGTTTTATCTTCACCAGCTTGAATTTAGCAGGACAAGGAGTAAACTAACGTGGACGAAAATATGGGACTTTTTCTTTCAGAAGCGCTCTGGTTTGTGCGAGTTTTGTCAGCGTAGCTTTCCTTTCATTGCCACAGAAAGTTGTCCGCGAGTTAACGCTGCACACAGCTTATCAGCTGAAACACTAGTTCTCGTGCGCACCCCCCCCCCCCCCCCCCACCAGCAGCGTGTTGGAGAACGCTACCCCGGCTCCATAGCAGAGCTCATTGAGCGGAGCATGAAGGTGCTTCGACTTGGCTTCACCGTTTCCGCAGCCAGACGCACTGCACATTTTTCACTACTCCTGAGACCATGCGCCACCTGCGCTGCGACAGCACGGTGGTGTCGGCGGCATGCGACAATGACGCATGCGAGCCTCGAATGTCCATTTAATTGCTCTGGCAATGAATATTTCTTAATTTAAATCAACACAATAATTTTCGTAGACTGTCGGATTTGCGAGGCGCCCTTATTGAATGGCTTGGAGTTCTTTTACAAAAGTCCGCCACTCCGTGAATTCGCTGAGGAACTCAACCGCTCTTATCCTGCAGCAGAACTGTTCGGAACAGTTTCCGCTGGCGTTGGTCTTTTACAGCATTAGCGCGCTTCACTGTTTGGCGCCCTGGCCCTCCTCCGCAACGAGATACGTAAGCGAGATAGACTAGATAGGCGAGAGAAGCGCCAGAAGGTGCTTACGCTAATGAGAGAGGATTGCCGCGTGCGCTTTCACCAATGAGGAAAGATTGTTCGGTGACGTGAAGCAATGCTCCATTCTTTTTCATGCCACCAGATGGTGCAGCGCTTCGCGCATCAAGCCCAGCGTAATCCACCGATTGACCCAGCTGTGTCGCTCCAAAATCATTCGAGGTTCACGTTATGACCCCGCCGTGATCATGCTCTCACCATTCAATAGTGAACACGCCGTCCTCATTCGTGGTCATTCCATCGTAATTGTACTGTCATCAAGATGCATTCGTTGTGATACCATGATCGTCATGCCTTAGTGGTCGTTGCATTGTCGTCATTCCAGCTTTGTCTTAACCGTAGTTTCTGGCAGCCGTGGCCGGGATTCGATCCCACGACCTCGTGCTTAGTAGCTCAACACCACAGTCACTAAGCAACTACGGCGGGTCCATTGTTCTCATGCCGCCCTACTCATGCCGTCGACTTTACAGCGTGTTCGTGCCGGTGTTTTCATATTATGATCGTCGTTGCGTCGTTGTCATACAGTCGTTGTCATGCATGCGTTATCGTGCCGTCGCCATAGTGCCGTCGTGGTCATTCCATCGTAGTCATTCCAGCTTCGACGCCTGACTCTCGTCGCGCCGTTGTCGTTGCGCCATCGTCGTCATACAGCCTACAACGCGAGCCTGCGTTGTACTTTCAGAAATCGTACGTTCAGTGCTTAACTATCGTGGTGGAGCTAATTGAAACCATCTTCATCCCATTGTCGTCATGCTGTCATCTGACAGGAGCGTAGCAGTTTAAAGGAGAAGTGTATGACATATCATTCACAGTGAAACATCATGGATGAAACAGGACATTCAGACTTCAAGCGATTCGTCGAGCACAATATTGGGAGTGAAAACACTTACAGGCCGTAACACAGCCAACGGATAAACACATCCGCGTTGCACTCTCGTAACCATCCCGTGCGTTTTCCCCATACTAGACTGGAATAAGCGTTATATTGATTTTCGAAGATAAACTAACATTCAACATTTTCGCACGGTGCTATTGCGAGTCGATTATGAATGAAACAGAAAATAAGTTCGATTCGTATTCAAGATAGCGAATGTTCCCACGCCTCTAAAAATAGGGATGACAGTTTGACTATAGACAAAGCTACACAACTTGAAAATCAGACAGGCGAGAACGTTCGACTTTCTTATATTGGGAGTGCGGTGCTACTTCGAAAACTGCCGTGCAAATTTTGAAGAGCCTGCGTTGTACTTTCAGAAATCGTACGTTCAGTGCTTAACTATCCTGGTGGAGCTAATTGAAACCATCTTCATTTCCTTAACCTCTCATGGGCCTTTTAGAAGGAATTGTTAACTCAAGGCTTCTAAAAAATGCACAGGCAAGTACCACCCGGACCGGCGGCACCTCGCGGCCGCGGACATGTACCGCAAGTACGGCCCAGTGGTAGCCGAGCGCCTGCCAGGCCGCTACTCCTTGGTACACCTCTTCAATGCCGACGACTTCCGGACGCTGTACCAAGAAGAAGGCAAGATGCCCTTTCGTATGGGGGCCACAGCATTCAAGAGGTACCGTGAGAGCCGGCCTCAGTACTACGCCAACGTCGGTATCCTCAATTTGTAAGTACAGCGTTCTACACTCATCTTTTCTGCGAAGGTAACTTATTAGTGTAGTTTTATTCCAAAGCGAACAGCTTTCTCTGGCTCTTACGCCATTTTTCGCGATCGTATGCGGTGGTTGGAGCGGTTGGGCTTTCACCGCTGAGACAAAGGCAACACTGCAGAGGGCAGGAGGTGCTCTCGCGAAACCGAGTCGGGGGGCGCGTTCTTTGCGGACCTCCAGCTATTGTAGCTCTGAGACGTACGTGCTGTCGTGTGAGAGCTTTGGGGCTTCTGAAGGCTTAGACACTGTGGTGGAGCGTTAACTCCTCTATTCTCATAAGCAAATTGCGCAATGACACAACGAATGCTACTTATATATATATGTACAACAAAGGGGCACACTTACGAAAATTGCATGTTTAATGGGCTTTTTTTTGGCGTGAGCCAATTAGGTTCGTTTATATCTACTACGTCAAACAATTTTTCCGCTTTTAAAGCGGCTGTTTTCTCTATGCAGATTATTTGTTTGTGTGTCTGTGCGTATGTGTGTGTCACTAGCTTTAGGTAGAAATCTCAACATCGTGGCAAAGTTTATTGGTAATTCTGATATCAGTACTATACCAAAAAGTAATACTTTAGGGTCAAAAAAGCTTTTATTTTTCGACTAGCGGGACATTTACATCAGCAGAGCAACGCCATAAAGCCATGGGTGGACTTTAGTTGGCTCTGTTTTAGAAATGACGGGCAGGTGCACTGAATTTTTTTGGGTGGACCGCGTACTGAATTATTAGGTTGTCACTGACTATAACGTGCTCACTGCAGTGAATACAGTTCGTCAAGCGCATCATTCCTTAAACATAGCGGATAGTCTTATACAAGCGTTCAGCTGTTCGTTAATGATGCCAATTCTTCTCGATGGTTTCTGCACAATTTTTTTAGCCGTTCTCTCAGAAGAGTAGGACGAATGTGCGCTGTACTTATTACTTACTTGACAAAAAGCTTGTGCTTTTCTGTTTCGCATTATTCACCTTCCATTAAAAAACCGCATGATGTATTTGATGTAGTGAGCTGTCGCCGAGTATTCCGGTGATCATTGCGATCATACGTAGGCAGCAGCTGCCACCGAAACTCTTCCCTAGACGACAGAGAAGCCTCGTGGTTTTCGTACCACATTCGCGCCGAGTCTTCTAAAGCAAAGTAGACATTGCGCATCTCGCGTTGTTCACTCCATCCGTTCGACCTTGCCACTCTCTCGAAATGGTCCAACCAGTCCGCGGCGTCTTCGAAGGAGTCGCCGTGGAAAGCCTGTGGTGTGATAGGTTGGCTCACAACGAGTTGTGCCGGTGTAACTTGGCTAGTGCCAGTTGGCTCGCTGGCCGCGAAGAGGTCCGCATTCTGCCTAATCCCCTCGAAGATGACGGCTGGTCCTTTGGTGCACTGGTGTCAAGTCCATGGGTTCCAATCGCCGAGGCTCAGGACTACGCTCTCTTCGGTCCGTGGGGCTCGGAATCATGCCCCGCACCTCCACCAGAAAGGTAGCAACTTTAGTCGACACAGGTTTGTAAAAATAAACTATTTATTAAGGGGCGAACTTGCGCCCACAGCTGAAGAAGATCACTTTGTCGCCTCTGCAGCGAAGATAGTCGAAAACGTCCTCTGCCGCAGACCACTGTCGTCGAACGCCGCTCGCGGCCTCCTTTGATGAAGCCACAGACGGTCGCTTCCCATTGGTGGTACATCTCCTCAGTGTGAGCTCGAGCGCACGCAAGCTGGCCGGCAGGTGCACTCCGCGTGTCATGATGGACGTAGAGTTTGCAATTCATGTTCTCAGTGTTATCGTGCCATCTCTTCAGAATGTAGGGGTTGCAGGTCATCCTCGCTTGGAGTTGCCTCCATGTTATCTCTTCTTGCTTACTTAGTTTCTTATGCGCCTCTGGCAGTGTTTTCTTTCCCATTGTATAATAAGTGACAATTTCGCTGTAAGTGTTTATGCCTTCTTTTTGTAGGGGCTCCCTGGCTGAACAGGCTACATTGGTGTACCCGTAAATAAGCTCTCGGGCCAATGCGTGCGCTTTCTCGTTGCCGGGCAAGCCTTAGCGGGCTGGAGTCCATATAAGGTTTACTAATTGTTCTGGAATTGGCCCTTTCTCCAATATGTTGAGCGACTCCTTGGAGATTCTTCCTGCGGTATAATTTCTGATGGCTGTTTTGGAATCTGACACTATGATTTTGACCCCTTTTTGAGTTAAAGCTAGGGCTATGCCCACCTCCTCTGCAACCTCCACTCTGTTTTGCGGGGTAGTGCAGCTCTTTGAGTTCTCACCGTTAGCCTGTGTCGACAAAACCTGGTCTGCTTTTATATTCTGCTGCATCCGTGCAGAACACCACTTGCTTTGTATCTAGTGATTTTTGTAATGATTTAATCCTGTCTTTCCTCCTATCCGGGTGGTGACTGGGATGCATATTCTTCGGGAGTGGTGCCATGCGTATCCTGTCTCTGATTTGTGAGGGAATGGTTCCCGTGTTTGTCACTTTGATGTTAGTTTTGTATCCTAGTTTCCCTAGAATTCTCAGACCACCTCTGCTTCTCAGTAGTCTCTGTTGCTGGGAGACTAGTGTCTTGGAATTATTCTCTAATAACAAGGTTGACGATTCCTCATGAAGACACATACCTAACGGCGCAATTTTTACTATAGAGGTCAGGTGATTCGAAGCTCATATGTGGTATTCAGGTAGGATAAGGTATATTCCGTTGTGTAGTACTGACACGCTGGAGTGGAATGTAGAGTTGGCGTGATCCAATAAGAAGGGCGATACCCACTGCGGTATCGCACTTCCGCGTGCATCATAATCGGATTACAATTTTTAGCACTTAAAACCCGGGAATTAAATTCGCTTTTTTTAAAGCACGATGGTGTGAATCATAATCCTTGATCACTGCTTGTCTCTGCGAATGAAAGCGTCGTCTGCTCAAGCACTCCAGAGTAGCACTATAGCTTCCACTATAGCTTCCACTATACCACTATATTTTAACGAGCCTTATACTGTTGTCAAACATGTACAGTCGACAGATACCCTGGTCGATATCATGTTCGGTGCGACATACGTTTCTTCAATGACAAAGGCTCGAATACTTTGAAACCAGGTGTGGTAGTGTAATTGCGCAGCTGAGCTTGAGGTCTCGGAGTCGATCCAGGCCGCGGCAGCTTCATTTTGATGAGGGCGATATGCTAAAACGCTTGTGTGCTTATAGTCAGGCACCCGACAAAGAACCCCGAGGGGGTCAAAATTAATCTGCAGTCCCCCACTGCGGAGTACATCATAACGAGATAGTAGTTCTAGCGCGTAAAAACTCAGAATTTAGTTTATTATTTCGGAGAAGCATTACCTTTAAGAGAGAAGAAGGCCAGTGTGCGCACTCGATGTTAAATGTTCACTCACGTAAATTTGTCACATGGTAGTGAGGGTCAAGCAACACAGCAGCAGAACTGTCAACATATCTTGACTAACTTTTTGTTGGGTGAACCTGCGCCCACAAAAGCAAGTCGCACTCAAAGCACAACGACAGCGGCGAACACATTCGGCCATCGGCGAAAATCTGACCTTCTGGTCAAGCGCGTCGCCTTTCAGACATGAGTTATCATCATTATCACCATGATTTCATCACGATTATTATTTTCACCGCTGGATACAAGGTGAAAAAGGGAGAGCCGGAAAAAGAAGCTGAAATTTCTTCGGCTTGTCAAAGCTCCGGTCTCCCAGACAGGCACGGTAGCGGCTGATATACTAATACAGTCACGCATAAAGTGTGGATATCAGAGTGTTGTAAACACAAATACATGTAGATACTTGCATGTTATTGCATAGAAACTAGTTATGATTCAGTTGTGTAAAATAACTCCCAGCATACAATTACAATCTGCTATTTTCCATATTATTATTTAACACAGGGTGAAATGCATACATCATAAGAATGCAACAGCAATATATATATATATATATATATATATATATATATATATATATATATATATATATATATATATATATATATATATATATATATATATATATATATATATTACAACTTTCACAGAAGTGTACAATAAACACAAGTTACCATCAGGAAGCGTTTTCTCTTAGAAATTATTTCACGTACTTGAAAATATATATGTGCATCTATATTAAAACCATAGAAAAAGAAAATATGCATATAGGCTGCTGCTTTCGCGACAGACACCTCGGTAACGTAGCTCAGGGCGTCATCACATCCTCGAAGTCATCGAAGTTTCCAGAGTAAGTGCTAGTGCCCGCGTGTCTTCCAGAAAGTACTACACAATTCGTGTAACGCATATAATCAGATTACACAAGCTTCGGTGACAACAGACAATGTATAGGTCCATCGGTAGCATTCCATTAAGTTTCAGTCATGCAGGCGCTTCTTTTGCAGAGCGATAACATTAAGTTGTCAGTGGGTGAAATGCAGTGCCGGAGAAAAGGAGAAATAAGCACACGTGTCAATATGTTCACTCATGTTGAATGTCCAGTCTCAAGCCCCCATTTATCATGCGGTTGTCATGGTGTAGAGCTACCCTGTACACGTTACGACCCCCCCCCCCCCCCCCCCCCGCCTTTGGCATGCGACATTCTTTTTACTCACATAAAGATGAGAAAAATGGGCCTGTGTAGTAGACTCAGCGCGCAGCCTTTACCCTTTGATGGCTATTCCTTTCAGACTTCGACAATTTTCTCTGGCAACAGATAGAAGACGTGAAAGACGTTTCTGTAGTTTGCTCTGTGTCGGTGGGAGCGGCTTAGGTTGTCAAACTTTCTGCCGTTACACGACTCCATTCTCCATGCCTTTCTCAATGCATTCTAAAATTAGCTCGCTCTAAATGTTTAGTAGCCTCTAGTACGGTGGACAAGGCTAAAACAGCTAGTAACGCGACTAGTTCGTTTATTCAAGCTTCATCACGAATTCTCTATTGGGTGGGCACTTCGACTAAAAGGTAACTGCCATGAAATTCGACTGTCTGCTGCAGGCGTGAGACCTCCGCATATCGTTCCAGCCTAGAGAAAATAATTCTTTCAGCTAGACATTTCTTAGGGGTCATGCACATATCAAAATTTAGACACTGGATTGAAAGCCACATTCACGACATTCGATGTTCCCGTCGTAATCTGTGCGTTAAGTCAAATCGCAACCGTGCACGACGCCGCTTAAAGCTCGATTTGATTCTGATTCTCTCGCAGGCAAGGCCAGGAGTGGTACAATGTCCGCTCGAAGACGCAGCCGTACACGCTCCGGCCACGCACAATCATGTCCTATGTGCCCGGCATGGACCTGATTGCCGAGGACGCCCTGCAGCTCATCGATAAGACGCGAGACGACAAGAAAGAAGTGGATGACTGTTACACGATACTCTACCGCTGGGCGCTCGAGAGTGAGTTGGTGTCGGACGCTAAATGTATTGACCAGAATGACAACAGTCGATTCATACGGCGCATAGAACACTTCAAACACGGTGACAACCGTAAGCGACTGGAACAAGAGCCTGAGGATCGACGTGTAGGGCTAAGTGATGGTTCCCATCCTTCGAGCAGCCGTTAGAAAAGGATACGTATAAATATGAGCTAAACTTGAGATGCCGCATGCATGTGAGATGCATGCCGCATGCTACACGTCCTCCCATAGACATGTAACGAAACGTCAGAAAAAAAAAAAGAACGCACTGTATAAACGTACATCTTAACGACCATAACCGCCCTGCAAACAAAAATGCCTCATCGCATTGAGCGATGTGTTGTTAGTCCTGTAGTTGCGCTTCCTTAATCCCAGACACAGCTACCTATAAACACGCTGCATATTCGGATGGCCAGAGAACTAGCTTAGACGTGCAACACAAGCATCAGTGACTGCACGGGCGTCGGGTCATAATGGGCGTGTCCTAAATTCAAGAATATGATTTTGTGCAGCACTCGTCATATTATCGCGCTTCCCTTAATCTGGAGAATACCTTCGCCTTGCAGTTATTCACTTTTGATGTTTTGAGTTGTTTTGCTCTAGACGGGGTATGTGGTTAGGTATCCCCGGGGACTTCCGTTTCAGAACGAAACTGCGTCATTGCCCGACATAGTGGCGCCAAACTCGCCCACTATAGAACAAATAGGTAGGAACTAGGCACCGCTTTCCCACTTCACGGAAAGGCAATGGTATTGTAGACATTCGCTACGGTATATCTCACCTCCGCAGCAAAGGAGTTACCTGGCCAGTATTCTTGAGATTTGTTCCCCATATCAGGGCGTGAAGGCAGGCGGCTCGCCATGTGACACACTTGGATTGGAAGTCCGGAAATTAAAGCTTGTAGGTGCAAAGAGATAATTGCGCACCTTCCCTGCTGTTGTCCTAGTTTCAGTGTGCAAGGAAACGTCCTCAGAACCAGGCTGGACAGGCCCAACAACCACACCCTTATGTAAAACAATTCTCGGACCGGGTCCTAGCCGACAATTAGCCCAAGTTGCTCCTGAAGCACTAGTGTTCTTTTTTTCTTAAATCATCGGAACTGGTTGAAAAGGCATAGCCGCTGTCAAATGCAATCACTCTCTCCGGCCAGATTTTCCTCAGTCTCCTTTTCTCATCCTGCTTCCCGCTTTTACCCTACCCTTATGCAGCGTAGCCAAATGGGCAGCTCGTCTGCATGGTTAATCACTCTGCCCTTCCCTCTTACTGTCCCTCTCTAGTCCCTCAGGATTGGCGTGGCTTCACGTAGCATACGCGCTTCTTCATTTGTGGTACATCGTGCATTGAAACTATTAAAACACTTATTGACACACACATGCGCACGAATGCATGAAAACGCTTAATTTGATGGTGCAAAGCACACGTCGATATAGGCACCTATTCCTCCTTTTACACACTTTCTTGAAATGAATAGGGCACACGCTGCATGCGCCACAGGCGCTTGTGGTGTACACTTTATGTGTCTCTGTGTCCTCGTTTATTTTTTTCGCCTTGCATACGTCACAGATCTGCAGAAGTTCATATGTAATATAGACGGCGACCATTGGGTGAAATCTAGCAGAAAGCATACACGCAAGCCTCTAACCCTACAGTTAGAATAGAACTGGCAGAACTTTCCAAGTTAATCAACAAGCGTAAGACAGCTGACATAAGGGAGTATAATATGGATAGAATTGAACATGCTCGCAGGAACGGAGGAAGCCTAAAAGCAGTGAAGAAGAAACTAGGAAAAGGCAAGAGTCAGATGTATGCGTTAAGAGACAAAACTGGCAATATCATTACTAATATGGATGAGGTAGTTCAAGTGGCTGAGGAGTTCTGTAGAGATAGAGAGAGAGAGAGAGAGATAGAAAAAAGAGGAAAGGTAGGGAGGTCAACCAGACGAGCGTCCGGTTTGCTACCCTACTCTGGGGGAAGGGAACAGGGGAACAAAAATAGGAAAGTGAGAT